>NC_064617.1:164535604-164846159 GCF_023898315.1 Schistocerca nitens | reverse complement strand
TCTCCTGGACAGTTTTGTTTCTCAAATCAACAGAGTGAGTTATCATGCAGTAGCACAGGTGATGTAGTTTTGTTGCTCGACTTTCTTACACTGCGACCGAAAGGTGTCTCAGTTGTTGACAACAAATTCCAGTTGCACACACCCCTTGGGTCAGAATTCGTAATCCAAAACACACTTATGTAAAATATGATGTTCACACTACTCTTTGCTCTAGTCTACGTCTTTTGGTGCGGCTCAGCCTTTCATTTCTTCTAAGGAAGTTAACGATAAAGGCATCATAACACGTCACCAGTTACAGTACTGCAAAGGAATGCTCAATGAGCGACCTGATGACGTTCAATAATAGTCACTCCGTTGATTTTTGTTGTTTAGAATTAGAGCATGCAGTACTCCTACACCAGACTACTGAACTTTGCCTGTTGAATGCAAATGTCGCATGATGGTAAAATGTCACATATATCAGTAGTCGAGACTTCCTTAATGTGGAAAATCATTCATGCCAGAACGATCTTTGTTGAAATAAGAATATCTTTTTCTGGCGTATTTTTCCCAAAAGCACTCGCTCCACGCTCAGTTCAAATCTTTCTAGCTGTCTCCTCTACATTCACCCCTCTGTTATACCAAAAGTAAACGTTGTGTTGCAGATGTTACACCTTTTTCCACTTGCGACTCAATTTTACAATGCTAACTGTAGTTCATGATTTTCAAGTATGCAAAATCCAATGCTTAGCTGCAAGATGATAACTAGAACTTCAAATGCGAAAATGGCATTGATACATACACTGACAGCGTGGCGCCGCCTTCACATGGGCGGCGCCGGATTTCAGGCGGAGGGTGGCGTCTGGCCGGTGGCCGGTAGCCGCTGCAGCGCGAGGAAACGATCGAGCGTAAGCTGTTCTGATCGCGACGCAGCCACGAGCTGTCCTGCGGAATTGTTTCTGGAATACTTGTTATTGCGGGTAGGTAGAATGTTAAGCGAATTGTCTTCGATGTTCAATCAGACTCATAACTTTAGACAGAAATGTGGTTAAAAAAAAAAAACAACAGTAGGACGCGAACATGCGACTCTAAGTTTAGAATGCACGACGATTACCGCAAGACCACGGGCTCACTACAGCCATATCAACTCGGAAGTAGACAACACTTCCTCGTAACACTTCCGCATCTTACAGTGTTGCCAGATTGTGCAGGTGGCTGGACTTAGAGTTGTCAGAGGCGGTCAGTTTTATTGGCCTCCTTAAATGAACGACTCGGACTTAGTCTCTGTGGCGGCCGGATGGCGGTCAGTTTTTATGTCTAAGACTGTACATAAATGTACAGGCCCCAGAGGATATAAATTCCATTCTTCGCAGTGAGGAGTTATTACGTATCCGGATACAGGTTCTAATTCTTATTTTCTTCCTCAAGATAGCCACTACATCCCCTTGAATTTTTTTGGTGTAATTTTGAAACATCCTGTATGTGAGGTAAGATTATACAGACTGTTTTCTGTTTGAGATATCACATTAGGTTCATGTCTGTTCGTGAGTAGATCGTGTTGTGCCTCATATAAGAAGGAGAATCGTTGACAAGCATGTGATGGAATTCCATAGAGGAAGGATGGTGGCCAGTAAGAGCTACTGTCTGTCCCACGATATTGCTGCACTCATTGATTGGGATTCCCCCTACTATACTTCGAATGTAGTATCGCTGGATCCAGGAGAGATATACTCAACACTATGAAAGATCTCTGTGGCCTCACGCGACTAGCGCACCAGAGGGCTCGTTGTTAGCTCAGCTGTGTAGGACGGCAACATCCTATATTTTGAGTCTGGAAATGACATTGTTAGCATCTAGACGTGTATCAATATCGACCATAGGGCGACGACCACAGCATCGTGCACTGTCCGCTCTGCAACCATTCCTGTGGTTTTTTCTGTGGCATGAGAGTAGAAATAGGAGCGCAAACAGTTGTGCGCCAAACGACAGTATTGGAGAAATGAGCAGCATCACGTCTTACATTCAGACATATTCCGCTTCTGCGTATAGATTCATGAAGTGGACCCTTCGAGGAAGAAGTCGTTATTCGATGACATTCTTCATCCACATACACGTAGAGCCTGGCGTCGTGGTTTGGGCTATGATTGTGTACTGGTTTGCATAGTCGGTGTTCATACATGAGACTTTATATTTCTTATATGCTGAGGCCGGCGGCTAGGTCCATGTGTAACGTCCTACTGACGTTATTCCTCATCAAGATTATTCAGACCTCCAATGTTACTCGTACTGCCCATACGTGACTCACCTATTGATCCTGCTGGCCTGTTGCCCTGGCCAACACTTTCACGCTTGCATTCACCCGTAGAAACCTTGTGTTCACGGATTGCCTACAAAGTAACACATAATTATGTTACAGCCACTGAGGTTTACAACATAGGTATGAAGCAGTATATTTTATAATTCAAGCTCATTTCGATCAGGTGCCCAGCTTGCTTTTCTGACAAAGGTACAAACCAATTGCTTTGAATTTTTCGCCCCGTACACCCCCAAAATTTCAGTACACGTTTGAACGCGTGCACAATACACGCACATTAAATAAAATTTCTGTGTTTTCTGTCTTTCCTATCACTGCTGTCTTTCTTGCCAGCTGCGCTCAAATGAAACACGCTGCTATATTGAATTTGGAGTCAAAAGATAGAAATCAAAGGAAAAATATCAACTAACATAACCAATGTATCAAAAAAATTTAATGTAGTGTGTGAAATTTGTTACGGTAGGCAAATAGTTTAAAATGAGAATTGTATACCTCGTGAGCTTCTTTTTATTTGATCTTCAGTCATATGACTGGTCTGATGCAGCCATCCACGACTTCTTCATTTGTGCTAACCTTCTCATCTGCGAGTAGCACTTATACCGAACGTTTTCAGTTATTGACAGGATAAATTTCAGTTTCTGTTTTCCCCTACAGCCCCACTAGTAACATGCATGTTTGGCCCTGATCTTTTAGCACGTTCTATCGTCCTGACCTCCTAGGATGTCAACGTTTTCATCAAATCTCTGATTCTCTGGAGAACCTCTTCAATTCTTATTTTATTAGTTCACATAACTTGCAACATCCTTCTACGAGGGTGAGTCAAATGAAAATAAAAATTTTTTTCAGATATTATTTATTGTGCACAAGTGGTACCAAGCTGTATCACTTTTCAACATAATCTCCCCCACGCTCAATGCAAGTCCTCTAGCGCTTACAAAGTGCATAAATTCCTTTAGAAAAAAATTCTTTGGTAGTTCGCGCAACCACTCATGCACCGCGAGGCGTACTTCTTCATCAGAACGGAACTTCTTTCCTCCCATTGTGTCTTTGAGTGGTCTAAACATATGGAAATCAGTTGGTGATGAGGAATGGCGCAGTTCCTTGCTCGCTCTCTTCGCTTCCGGTTGGTGGAAGTGAAACCAGGTTTCGTCTCCAGTATCGATTCTTGCAAGGAAGCCATCACCTTCTCGTTCAAACCGCCGAAGAAGTTCTTCACAAGCAACAACACGTCGTTCTCTCATTTCAGGAGTCAGCTGCAGTGGCACCCATCTTGCAGACATTTTGTGAAACTGGAGCACATCATGTGGTGTGCTGACCCATGAATAATCTGTAAACATGCTGCATTGTCATTCAGTGTCACTCGGCGGTTTTCCTTCACTATGGCTTCAACTGCTACAATGTTCTGTGGAGTCACAACTCATTGTGCCTGACCTGGTGGAGGAGCATCTTCCACTGAAGTCACACCGTCTGCCAACTTTCTACTCCATTCGTAGACTTGCTGCTGTGACTAATATGCATCATCGCACTGAACTTCATTCGTTGATGAATTTCAACAGGTTTCACACCTTCACTACGCAAAAACCGAATAACAGAACGCTGTTCTTCCCTGGTGCAATTCGCAAGTGGGGCGGCCATCTTTATACTGAGACTGCGACAGTATGTACGCATCTGCACCATGCTTCCACCTACAGGCCATTTGGCAAACTATTTGTAGCACGCTTACCGACTTACAAGATAACGGTGCGAAATTTCGATTTGTTATTAAAAATGTAAGGTTTTCATTTGACTCACCCTCGTATAACACCACAAACCCAAACGCCTCGGTTCTCTTCTTCTCCGCTTTTGCCACAGGTCATGATTCACTTCTACAGAATTGTTGGCTCCAGATGTGCATAGAAATTTCTTCCGCGAATTAACCATGGCCATGGCCATGGACGCGTATTTGGCAGCGTGCATCATAATTAATTTTGCATCTGGTGTAACAGAATTCCTTCACTTGTTTTAATTTGTGGTTCTAGTTTTAAAGTTTATTCCTAATATCATTTCTTCTACTTCGTCTCACTTTTTTTACTCTAAATCCATACTAGTTACTCTGCAGTCAGTTCATGTCTTTCAACATATGCTGCAATTTTTCCTCGTTTTCACTGAGAATAGTAATGTCATATGCAAAAACTTATCATTGATATTATTTCATCATGAATTTTAAACTCATGAATTTTAAACCCATTCCTGAGCTTATCTTTTATTTCAGCCATTGCTTCCGCTATGTGCGGATTGAAAACTGTGGAGGGGGAGGAGGGGGGTGGAGGAAGATGTCATCCCTGTCTTCAGGCTTTTTAATCCGAACACCTCGTTGTTGGTCTTCCAGCTTCACTCCTCCTTGTTTCATATACATGCTGTTTATTGCCAGTCTTTCCTTATAGCTCACAACTACATTCCTGTGCATGTATTACCGTTTTCAGTAGTCATACGCTCTTTCTAGGTCTCCAGTCAGAACTGCTTCTGTGCTGCCTTTGCCCTTCATAAAACCAGTTTGATCGCCATATTACATATTCTCAATTATCTTTCACATTGTTCTATGCATTATTGTTATTAGCAACTTTGATGCAGCTTGGATGCATATTGTGTGATAATTCACTTGTCTTCGCTTGCTACCTTCGGGACTGTGACGATGATATTTTTCGGAAGGCACTTGGATATATCTCCAGTGTCAATGATACTACATACAAATCTGAGTACTTTACAGCAGGAACAGCGTTTAAGTGGAAAATGACGGCCACCTGGACCGTTAAAATAATCTGTCAATTTGAATTAAAGCCCAAGCTGCAAACTCAAGAAGAATCTCACAAATGCTGTGGAAACTTAGAGAAATGGCAGAGTCCGCATCTCGTGGTCGTGCGGTAGCGTTCTCGCTTCCCACGCCCGGGTTCCCGGGTTCGATTCCCGGCGGGTCAGGGATTTTCTCTGCCTCGTGATGACTGGGTGTTGTGTGCTGTCCTTATGTTAGTTAGGTTTAAGTAGTTCTAAGTTCTAGGGGACTGATGACCATAGATGTTAAGTCCCATAGTGCTCAGAGCCATTTGAACCATTTAGAAATACCAGAAAATTTGCTATTTCGGAAAATTATAGAGGTGACTTAATAACACAACTGGTACACACTGAAATAAATTTTGTATCCTCTAGTATGACTCGTGTATTCGACGAAACAATAAGAAACATTTTATAATCATTTAATTAGTTCATGACAATGGCAACAGGGAACATTTAGTACTATTCCTTGAGAGACCGTAATTCAGAGAAAATTTGTAGCAAAAGTAACCCTGGAGGAGTTTACAATAGGAAATGTAAACATATTAGATTACACACAGAAAACCACATTAAGAACGTAACTAGCCACCCGCCTCGTTTCTCTGGTGTAACGCATAGTACACACATCAACACAGGTTTTGCATCACCCGTTTATTTCGAAATTTATGGCACAAATATATAAAACTGGCTCTGAGGTCTGCATATAAATTAATTTGCAAAGTGTTCAGATAATCGTTTGTTTGTAAGAATAGAATCGTCAGTTTAGTAGGGATTTCCCACAGCATGCCTGAGGAACGTCAGTGGGTGGTAATACGGCTCCCTGATAGGATGAAGGCTTGTATCCATCGTGGTTCACCATCGATAATATCAAGCCAGACCTGATCCAAACTGTCCCTTACTTGGTCGTTGTCAAAGTCCGAAGCAGCACGTTTCAGTCTATCGCACCACATTTTCGACTGCGTACATGTCAGGGGAACAGGCGGGTCATTCCATTCAGCACATATTAGCACCCTGAGGGAACGTGATCAGGAGAACAACATGATGAACACACGAGTTATCGTCCATTAAAATCGAACTATCACCAAAAAGTGGCCGGTACTATACTTCTATTAGTTGCAGGATCTCGTGCCTGATCCGAAAGCAGTGAAGTTTCCCTCAACAGCCACGGCAGGAGTACTATGGTCCATTTACTGCCTCCCCAGAAAGTCACTCCATCACCAACTTGTTTCAGACGGTAGTACAGTGTTGGCGACGTTCGGTATTACCGTGCTGTCTTCAGACACCTTTTCTCCATAGACGTTGTCATCCAGATACGACTTTCGCTCGTAAAGAACACCCGACACCAATTCTAGGGTATCCATTCGGTATGATGTCTTGCCTATCTCTGAGAGAGTCCATGGCGATGGGAACTATGGGGTTGTGCTCGCAATGGTCGTTGGAAATTCGCATTGTGCTATCGATTCGTAACATTTTATGCGGTACATTACGCCCTATATCCTCTTCAAATGCCGAATTCAGTTCAGGAGTACTCAGCCCAAGCTTCCTTTGACTCAAAAGTCGTCGATATTCATCGTCCTTTGCACCTGTCGAACATGGATGGCCTGTGCAGTATAACATCTTAACATTACCAGTCAACTGGAACCGACTCCATGTCCGCACCAGATTGCTTAGACTGTGGCCCATACGTCGAGCCTTCTGTACCTAGCGCGGACTCTTATCACTGGTCGTGACTGTCCTTAGTGACACGACGGGTATTCACTTAACAGGTCCAGAGACGTATTTCACGAATCTCAGCTATGGATTTACTTTCAACTGAAATGCTACAGCCCATTCGAATGCGGCGTTCTACCGTCAGGAAACGTTCCTGTTAACTTTGTGTATGTTCAGAAAGTCAAGGATATATGAATTTAGAGTTTCCCGGCGTATACAGTTGATGAAAAGCTCTCGGGTTTCCACCTGCGTGGCAGTATTATAAAACCACGACGTTCCATCAGCTACTGGCGAAGTGTCGAGATTCTATGGATGCCGTCATTATTATATTTGCGGTGTGCTTCCCACCACCTGGATCCGGAAGGGTGGCTACAGAGAGGACGATTGGCAGGGAGGGGAGGGTGAACACGCGTTGGTGGAAGTCAAGATTTTGCGGATGCCATCCTACTTATGTCTACGGTGTGCCTCTGCCCAACGGCTGCGTGAGGCTGGGTGCAGAGAGGCAGGCGTAGGGGGTGGAGGGTCAAGTCACTGTGGTGAGGACAGCAGGCGAGCCGTTCGCATATCTGTCAGAGAGTTCCGGCCCTGTCAGCTGTCAGCCGAAATTGGGAGGCTTCTGGAAACATCAAAGATAAAAATCGTCTTCTAACCACCACTAAAGATGAAAGATTGGGTAGGTTCTGCGTAAGACCCACTTAAATACAGCATCGTCTGCAAATGCAATCCACAGTACATTGGAGAAACGCAGCAATGTCTTTCTAAGGGCTGTGAGGTACATATCAGGCATGTGCGGCTCGGACAGAAGGAGAAATCGGCGACAGTAGCACACACCATCAAGGAATATCACACATTTCACTTCGTGAACACCAGGGTCGGACAGCGTCAAGAAAGGGCCCTTCGAAATTCGGATTCGCGTCAATCCTGTAAACAGAGACGAACGATACCAAATGAGTGGGATAGTGGAACTGGTCGAGAGTGCGCCCACCACCGTCCTCCCCGCGAGCCAGGGCATTAATGCTCTGACAGAAATGCGGACGGCGCGCCCGCTGTACTCACAATGGAGTGTGGAGGGGGTTGGGGGTGGGGGTGGAGGTGGGAAGTGGGGGGCAAGCGCAGACCTAAGTAGGACGGCATCCGCCAGATCTTGACATTTCGCCAGAAGACGGTGTGTATGTCAATCGTCGAATCGTCATGGTATAATAATACTGCCAACTCGGAGGGAAACCGGGGAGCTTTCCATCAACGTCAAGCATGACCTTCCAATAGGTACAGGAACAGTGACAACAGAAAAACACCTGCATTTCATAACGGATTGGTGCTAAACTTTTGTTGATTGTGTACCAAAGGCTGGACGACATGAGTGGCGTAAAGGTAATATACTGCAAACACAGATCTTCCACGTGATAATTTCTACGAGTTAATAAAATCCGTAAGTGGTACCAGAGACTAGCTTCCACATACAGACAGAAAAACGCTGTCGGTGAGTCAAGTTTAGTAACATATATAGATGTGTAACTATATCGGGGAGAATTTTCATTTCATTTGAAACTAATGGCCCATTTTATGAGAGAAATGTCAGTGACATTTCATGAAACAGATCTCTTCAGATGAATAGCAAGCCAACAGAGAGGCGATGGGAAAAAAAAAAATATTTCGTTTATATTTCATTATCACTGAACGGAATTCAGTAACGGACATTAAAAGATAATTCCGGTTGTATTAATAAAAGACAGTACGTTTGCTTTACAGCATTCTTTCTCCTACACGTACGAAGGAAATTTGATATTATTCCATAACGGAAACTAGCACTGCATGTTTTAGCTTTTTTAGCGAATTTCCTGACTTCATCATGTATACCGAGAAAACAAAAGTCAATAACTACGGATTGTACGCTCTCCTACAGCGAGTAAAATGAATCAAATATCTAATTATATACCTGATTCGAAAATGGAATTATAGAAGGTGGGTCTTGTGCCGACAACTTCCCATTAAATCATTTGTTCGTCTCAGTGCATCACATTTCTATAACAGCTGTAACTATAGAGAATTAATGTAACTTCAAGTTCAATTGCTCATGACGATGAAGATAGTGTGGAAAGAGCATATTCTTAAAACGATGTAACCGATGTGAACTAAGATACTATAAACAAAGTCTGCAGTTTGTCAAACCTTTTCTTTCTTATTCTAGTCTTCTGATCCATCGCGATGTAATTACTCTTTTCTGCATGGTACGCTACATTGCACTGCCCCTTCCTTAAAAAAACAGTAAGCAGATAAGCGCAGCATAATATCTGCAGACATGCTCAGAACGTAGACAGGTGGTGAGTTGAGTTACGCTAGAAATGTATTCAAGAGTACCGTTACTCTACGAAGAGATTTCAAAAAATAAGTTAGCCTCATGAGAAGCCAAGTATTGGTACTGAAACCTGCACTACACTTCAAAGTGAAACAGACAATTCACGGTATGTTTCAATATGGTTCAAATGGTTCAAATGGTTCTGAGCGCTATGGGACTTAACTTCTGAGGTCATCAGTCCCCTAGAACTTAGAACTACTTAAACCTAACTAACCTAAGGACATCACACACATCCATGCAGAAGGCAGGATTCGAACCTGCGACCGTTGTGGTCGCGTGGTTCCAGACTGTAGGGCCTAGAACCGCTCGGCCACGTCGGCCGGCTACAATATGGTAACTACGAGAGTAGACACGGTCTAACGTTCTACCAATCGTCCATCTCCTCAACGACAGAGATCTCCCACCTGGTCATGGTGCTGCTCGAGAAATACTGTGTGAAGTTCTTCATCGTTGTAAAATGTGTATCCCCAGAAGATCTCTCAGAACACCTGAAAAGTGGACGTCAAATGGTGCAAGGTACACGACGTTCGCCTAAAGCCGTCTGCGACTCCTCAGACACTACACCATCGCGTAGTTGCCTAAACGTAAGGCGTTGTCTCCCCTGACTGCTTCGATAACAACATGGGCGACACATGGCACGACGAGCACCGCCAGAAGTCCTCCGTGGCAGGGATCTACTTCCTACGCCGTGTCACGTTTACGGATCTGGATTGGCAAGAAATTTGTCCGTCCCCCGGCTGTCCAGGGTGGTTGAAGCCAACACGTGGGCAGTTCGCTGCACCAAAGCTCTGGGCCAATTCATGCGTCGGCTATTAGGTGTGCATTAGTCAGAAACCAGTCGGTAGCCACCACAGCAGGACCTAAAACTTTTCAGCGATATTCCGAGACGTACTTGTCGGCCAACTATTCCGAACGTTCAACCTCCGTCGTTACGGTATTACCAGTGGCTTAGTCTTCACGTCCCACTACGTTTATTCGCTACGTGTTCCAGGCATATGTATGTTAGTGTCTGACAATTAGTATTATTTTTTATTGAGAAGACTTTTTCCTTTGTTATTAAATCTTCCTACTGTGGTCGAAATAAAACTTTGTTTATGTTTACCTGTATCTTATTATTACTTATCATGCATCTGCACATCATGCATACCACAATGTACGGACTTCCTTGTTAGCATCACCCTCGTCTGTGCAACCTTTACCATTCCAATAGGCCTAAACACGACATTGCTTTTGGTTCATATATTGGTATAATTTCATGGATAATTTCTGTGCGACTGAGACATTTTGTCCACAAGAATGACACTGTCTCGAGTACTCCTGTTGCTACTTACTTCACACCGAGTGCTGAGGCCGGATATGTCAACTAGCTGAGACAAGAGATGATGTAATCCAACATGTCTCTGTCAGGTGTTGTAGGAAACACCTGCAGCTCGGTGACCTCGGATACAGTGCCCGGGGTCTCTGTCAACTTGCCCCACTTCGCCTCTTACTTTACGAGGAGCAAGGCGTGATGCACTTCCGGCAAGCGAGACATCTGTATTTACTACGGGAGTACGTTCTGGATCACGCAGTCCGCCCTCGACACTGTCCAGTGGTAGGAACTGTGAAGTCTTTTTGCCTCCAATTTCCTTCCTGAACAACAATTGTTCTATGAGTTATACGTTATAGAGGGAAAGCCGCCAAATGAGCTGGTGGAGCGCTGTCTAGCAGTGCCAACAAATGTAAGAATCTGGTGGAGTCTTCATTCATATTGGCGGTAACTAAATCGCTTTCGATATGTGTGAACCAAAGTGACACCCAGTCCGTCCAAAGGGCTGGCGCTTTAAATGCCGGGCGTTTCACATGTGCTGCTGGGAAAATCCCATAGCATGGAGGCTGGTAAGAAGACTCTCCAGAATTGTATCTGCAGGAAGGGACTTGAAGGGTTACGCCTAGAGCGCTGGTAAGGTGTTAATAGTTGACGGTAAACAGCAAGCAGGCATAAATTGGTTCTAGCGCACTTTCTTCAGAAACACCGTTACCGGTTTCGAGTTTATAGAATTGTTCATCACATGGATTTAATTCTTCCTTCTAAACTTACTTCTGAGTAGCCCTAGGATAATCAATAATTTACAATTAGTAACGTGTATTAAAAATGGTTGCGCTACAGACTTGTGTTAGAATGCACTTATGTGAAATGTCTGTCTAGAGGAATTTTTTTAATAGTTGTCATCCAACGAATCATATCCGTAATTTTGTTTGTATTTTCACCATCAAACATATCGGTTCGCATTGTTAAACACTTTCGTTTCGGTCACAAAATATTTTTCCAAAGCGCAGCACGTGTTTCGACATCAAGTATAACGTATGAAAACGAATATAGAGTGTTTAAAAAGTGCATGCTCGTCAAAGACGCTGCAATACACACTGTAGACACTCTGCATTTGTTTTCATTCGCTGGAAGTGAGCCCAGAACGAGTGGCGCGCATTGAAAATTTATTTGTTTTTTTGACGGAACGAATGTGTGTAACAGCGCAAACTGGTATGTTTGATGGTGGAAAACAAATTTCTACAGAGACATGTTTCACGTAAGTTGCAAATTGCTAGATTGTTGTTGAATATGTTTTTACATGTTATAATAGTGAATTATGGATTATACTAGTGAAACTCACCAGTTAAACAATTCATCACGTGGTTTGACGAATGCATGAAAGTCATGTTGTTATGAACTTCATACATTCGAAACCTGTCACCGTACTTTTTGGTAGAAAGAAATCTAAAACCAATTCTGGAGGCTGCATGCTGTACACCATAAACAACTTGACATAAAAGTTTTCTGGGTACTGTACCGCGTCATAATATAAAAAACTACTGCTGCGGGAGAAAAACCAACATTTCGGGCACGATTGCAGCGGCCGAAACGTTGGTTTTTCTCCAGCAGCAGTATTTTTTTTTTTTACATTATGACGCGGTACCATGCCCAGAAAACTTTTATGTCGACTGAATCTCGCCGCGGAAGCCTACGCAATTATAACATCAACAACTCATTTCTCGTGAGAGCCACAGTCCCCTACCATGCCTCTATATGACTGACTGAAATTGGTGCTATCCGCTGAAGGGCGGACGGCTCGTGATACCAGGATGCACAGCCCTGGAAAATGGGGTTTTGTGACTGTGCTTTTCCAGCAACCCGTGCAGGTGTTCATTCCACTGCAGGCTGTGTTCGTAACTACTCCCGATGTCGCTACTGCATGGCGGCCATCTCTTTGCTGTTATAACTGTTGCTGTAACTGTTCCATGATACCTTCGCCGGAGTTCGTAATGAACGGTCCACCTCACATAAAGGTAAGAGTCTTTATTGGTCCTGACATAAACATAACGAATAATTACTTCAAACAATACATTTTTATCGTGAAATTGGTTATTTTGGTAACGCTCATCCGACAAGCGTACACTCGCCGGTATTAGCCCCGACTGGTCGTTAGAGCGGTCGTCCCGACGCTGGTCATTCGCGACGTTGAAAGCGGAGGGTTATGGAGTTTGTGAGATGACGTCGCTACACATCAACTTTGGAGATGTTTACAGCTGTCGCACCATTTCACAGTGACAGTATCATCCACAAGGTAATTTGTACCGCAACAGAGTTGTTTGCAGGTAACCATGATCAGTTACTCGATTCCGAAATGTGTCAGTCTTGTTGTCCAATTCTTTTAGCTTGAGTCGAAAAATGTAACTTACTTTCTAAAAGTCCCTATGTATTTTACAGGGTGAACCAGAGCTCCACCGACAAACTTACATGGATTGTTCAGGGCTCCCGCTTTTGTATTTTGGTATTTCTGGCGGCTCATTTCACAGCTATTGTGTTTCGTTTGGACAAGAATAGATTCGTCACGGTGAAACTCTTCAGTGTCCATGTCGGAAAACAGATGTGATACCAATGTACTTTCTCTTGGGGGGGGCATGTGAAGGGCCTAGCTTGTGACACTCCGGTCGATACTCCAATGGACTCAGCTGTTAGGATTATCGCAACTTCAGAATTAGTCACACCAAGTCCTGAGAGTCTTGGACATGTCATACTGACGGTGCTGCGTCACTGTAAACTCTGCCGTGCCATGATCATAGTGTTTAATTTTTTCTTACCAGTCTTCTGACTGAAGCGGCCTGCAAACACTTCTTCTCTAATAGCAAATTCTTCATCACATAGTATGAATTGCGAAGTAATTACTCAGTTTGAACCACTGTTTCTAGTAGCCTTTGACATAGAGTATAGAACATTAATGTCCGTAGTATGAACAGTAAGTAACCCCTCGCTTTGGATTTGTTTCTTCGTTAATGTGGATAAATAATATCATAGATCTTTACAAATGTAGTAATATGACTGATATGATTCCTTAGATCGTATGATGCATTATCGCGAGACATGTCCCTCTAAAAAACGGTTACCGGATGTCCATCTTTTTGATTTGCAGCTTGAGGTCCGCCAGTTGTGCAAAACACCGTTTTTCTCTGTACCCATTTATGTTTGCGCACCACTGTGCAGTCATCAGTGGGTTTTCGTTTTTATTGATTCTTTACATTTAGTGAGCATGAATTTTCTGTATCACTTTTGTGTTAATTATTACAGGTAGCGTGTCATGTTTTCGTGTGGCAAGAACTTCCATTCTCCGCATCATTCTGAGATGTTGTGATGCATACGTAACTATAACAAGTATTTTCTACAAACAACGTAGTAAAACACTTTTCACTACACAACAACACAGTGTGGTTACCAGATGTCTGACAACCATTCTACCAAGCATTAAGAAGGATTTTCATGGTTATTCGTCATATATATGGGAATTTGGCTCTAGATTGTGTCGAATCTCGTGTACTTGGATTGATTCCGCTTCTGTGAAGATTTTTCCCTTCACTATTGAGTACAAGATAAGTAGTTCATGTTTCTGTACTCGTTTATACGTATTACGGAGGTCACCATGTTTCCACTTCGATGAAAGAACAAGCCTCCCTTAGACAGAATCTATACTTGAAACACTATTATCTTCCGTTTATACGAGTCAGTGCTATAATCCAATTTCATCCTAATCATTTGATGGGCCTTTTATTCAGAACAGTCTTAGCCCCACTTTCACGATCGTTCTCGTAAATTAGTGGATAGGTGGATGGTCAATATATATAAACAAGTTATTTTATACAAGAACAGGTTTATAATGATACGAGAAATTAATGAGTACTTATGGTGTATAGATGATAAAAGTTTTAGACTTTAGTCGTCCAAGGAAGAGGGTGGTTAGGTGATTCAATGATTGTTGTTCATTTATGTCAACCCTTGACTAGATTACATATAACAATACGATAATTATACTTTGTATATCTTACTGTGTACTCTTCCTAAGTAATTAGCTATTACAAGAACTAAAAGTATTTTACATATGTGACAAACGGTTTTGACGGTCAACACCCTGTTTACTCTATTTGGAGCACTTTTATGTACTTGATCGTTCTTTTACTAATTCAGGCCTATTAGAATTAAATTATTTTGGATCTGGGTTACGGCCTTAAATGACGCACCGACACTGAATTGGTACATTTTGGTGGCATGTTAGCTTACATTTCTCTCGTTGGAATGAGTAGATTCATGAATTGACTCATGTGTATTAATTTTACACCATTGACTACCTTTTAATATATTAACTGGGTTCCATACCATTCTTCCAGTTCCTCCCCAGTTGAATTTCGTATCGATATGAATGATGTTGTTTAAGTAACCTATTTCATTTCATTACTTTATACTGATGACGATACAGTATTATGCAAATGTAACCCCTTCCCAACTTCCCCACCCATAACTATTTATAAACAGAGGAATCATGCCTTACATATGTCTGATTGGCAATGCATATTTTCCTTCTTGATAGTTTAATTGTGCACACAAATAAGGGATTAGGGTATCATTATTCGCTTTTAACACAATTTCAGTACCGTTTGATGCCTATATTATCATCTCTAAGAGTAACGTTTTGTCACCTAGACTTAGTTTTACCCCCACTTTATTCAAATGTCTGGTATTGATCTGTAATGGAAATAACTGTATATTTATATAACCTCATTTGTACTTGTTTGTATCATAAATTACTAATGTCAAGGTAAATTGCATCTTAATGAAAATGAACGAAATGAAACTACTTTTAATGAAGTCATCCTTTATATAATATGTTTAAAATATATTTAATTTCTGCAATAGATCATAGACTACTGATGTCTCACAGAAAAATGTTAAATAATAAATGAGAATGGAGCCAAGTGTAACCTCCCCGCAGAATTTTAGAAATGATAATTGACCAAAAACCCACACAATAATATTGATTAAATTATGAACCTTGAAACACAACTTCCCAACAGAAATAATAATATCTGGTAAATTTTATAAGGACAGCAGCGCTGACCTTCGGCCCTGTATTCTGAATAAAACAAGCAAAAATTCTTACCTTAATAAAACTGCATTCATATCTGCTCTTCATTATACGTTCTTCGACACAGCTTCGTGCAATGCTAGTGTATATTTTTTTTTTTATTCTTGGAAGTAATGATAATGCATTGGAAATTGAAATGAATTCTTTTCTTTAAAAGAATTACTTTATATTATAAAAATTATTATTGGGGCATTTTTTCTGAACAAATTAATTACAATTAACATACATTATTAAATATGCGCAAAGCTGCTTCTTTACCTTCTACAACAGTACTCATCGTCCAGAATCCTGACCAGAGTCGCGAGCAGAGCACACAGCCGACGCATGCCGACTCCCGCAGACTACAACCCTCCACTCGCTACTAAAGCCGACCGCCTACTACTGTCGACTGACTACTACTGCAGACTCGCGCAGACTAGCGCAGACACGCGACAAGCAACAACTAACAATAAACTACTCTCTGGTCAGGGATTCTGTCATGCCTCGCCCATCGCCGGCGAAGCATACACCTTACAGTTTTATGTCTGGTGTGCTATATATAGGGCCTAAATATGGCATTGACGCTACGTCGTAATTAGTAGCCAAACAAATATGAATTCCTAAATACAGATGGAGGAGTTTTATTTTTAATAAAAATTGTAGCAGCTGATGTCCCATCAATGTCTAGTTTATATATGGATGTACGAAGATTAACTATAAAATGACGAACCCATCGAAACAGGAACTAACACATAGCTAGCTGTATCACTATAGGTATAGGTAATGCGGAGATGGAACGAGCTAAAAGTTACGTAAGTGGGTGAAGACCACGAAGACACCAGAGTATAAACCCTGTAAATAAGCAACTTCCTTCTGTGGTTAAAAAATTAATAAAAGCAAGCTAAACAAGCTTGTGACTATATATTGCCTGTTTTAATGCTTGACATGTTTCGTTATACATTTGTGATGTTAAAATAACTACAATGCTAACCAGTATGTGTACATATTCTACTTTGCTGTGTTGTGTGCCTTAACGCTACTAATTGTATTCTGTAAGCTTTATTATTACGCTTCACTTTGTCAGCTGTGTTATACCTTGTTATACGATACACGTATACTCGTTTTAATACGCACATGGCTAAGGGTAGCATACTGAATTGCCGAAAGTGGTTGTGAAAATAAAATAACTTCAAATCGCACGGTTGTTTGGAGATTTTCCTTGTTAAATATTTGACCGTCCGGCATCCCGCGTCCACAATGGATCAACGTGAGTAGTCGTTTTGTTGACACTTCCCCCGAAGCTTCAAGAAATTATGATGAAATGTTATCTATTCCTTCTGCCTGATTTGATCTTAAATCAGCAAAATCTCTTTTCAGTTCTGATTATAATACCGGATCCCATACCCCTTCTATTTCGACTCCTGCTTCTTTTTCTGTCTCATCATGAGACAAGTCTTCGACTCATAGATACCTTCTGTGTACTCTTTCCACCTGTCTTCTCTTTCATCTGCGTTTAACAGTATCCACAACGATGTCGTCGTATACTTGCTCTACCTCGCCATCTTCAGCTTGCAACTTCGACATGTACTCCTGAACTATCATTGACAATGTTGGTTTGCTGCCGATTCTGATGAGAACAGCGCTATCACTGAAGTGTTCACAGTAACACACTCTCGACCCTATCTTGCTGTTAATAACGAAACCAACTCCAGTTATACCATTTTCTGCTGTTGTCGATCTTACGCTACACTAATCTGACCAAACACTCTTGTCTTCTTTCCATTACACTTTACTGGCCCCGCACTGTATCTCGACTGAGCCCTAGCATTTCTCCTTTCAGATATTCTAGCTTTCCTACTCCGTACAAACATCTGACAATTCACGCACCACCTCGTAGAAAGTTATCCTTTCGTTGGTTATGCAATTTATCCCAATTGTAGCCTCCCCCTCGGCAGTCTCCGCCCTTAGATCCAAATAAGAGACTAGTCTGGAATCTTTTCCCAATGGAGAGATCATCACGACACTTTTTTTAAATTATTGGCCACATGTACCGTGGGTACACATTACGTGTCTTTAATGCAGTGGTTTCCATTGCCTTGCTCATCCACATGCCGTTAATCATTGCTGTTTCTTACGCATTCAGCGGCAGTTTCTCATTCGAAGGGCAAGAGGGAGTCCTGGACGTCTATCCGCTACTCCGCGCTTTTGAACAAGGTCGTTGGCAGAATGAGGGTGACCTCTAATGCCACTAGTCGTCGGCCGCCAATGCTGAAGATTTTTATGCAAAATGAAGCAGCAGCGGTGTTCCTAACCCAGCGCTGAGGTCTTCTGATTATAATCAAATACGCCACCACTAGATGACCAGTGCAGGAATTGAACTCTTATTGAGAATAGTAGAAGTATTCGACAAGGTATCTTTTAAGATTGGATCTTAGCCTAATGAAAATGAAAACTTTTGTATAGTGCGCACTTGATGCGCAGAGCTACATCTACATCTACATCTACATGACTACTCTGCAATTCACATTTAAGTGCTTGGCAGAGGGTTCGTCGAACCACAATCATAATATCTCTCTACCATTCCACTCCCGAACAGCGCACGGGAAAAACGAACACCTAAAGCTTTCTGTTCGAGCTCTGATTTCTCTTATTTTATTTTGATGATCATTCCCACCTATGTAAATATTTTCGCATTCGGAAGAGAAAGTTGGTGACTGAAGTTTCGTAAATAGATCTCGCCGCAACGAAAAACGTCTTTGCTGTAATGACTTACATCCCAATTCGCGTATCTTATCTGCCACACTCTCTCCCCTATTAGATGGTAATACAAAACGAGCTGCACTTTTTTGCACCCTTTCGATGTCCTCCGTCAATCCCACCTGGTAAGGATCCCACACCGCGCAGCAAATATTCTAACAGAGGACGAACGAGTGTAGTGTAATCTGTCTCTTTAGTGGACTTGTTGCATCTTCTAAGTGTCCTGCCAATGAAACGCAACCTTTGGCTCGCCTTCCCCACAAAATTATCTATGTGGTCTTTCCAATTGAAGTTGTTCGTAATTTTAACACCCAGGTACTTAGTTGAATTGACAGCCTTGAGAATTATACTATTTATCGAGTAATCGAATTCCAACGGATTTCTTTTGGAAATCATGTGGATCACCTCACACTTTTCGTTATTCAGCGTCAACTGCCACCTGCCACACCATACAGCAATCTTTTCTAAATCGCTTTGCAACTGATACTGGTCTTCGGATGACCTTACTACACGGTAAATTACAGCATCATCTGCGAACAACCTAAGAGAACTGCTCAGATGGTCACCCAGGTCATTTATATAGATCAGGAACAAGAGAGGTCCCAGGACGCTTGCCTGGGGAACACCTGATAGGAAATCACGAATTCAGTCGCACAACTGAGACGATACCCCATAGGCCCGCAGCTTGATTAGTAGTCGCTTGTGAGGAACGGTGTCAAAAGCTTTCCGGAAATCTAGAAATACGGAATCAACTTGAGATCCCCTGTCGATAGCGGCCATTACTTCGTGCGAATAAAGAGCTAGCTGCGTTGCACAAAAACGATGTTCTCTGAAACCATGCTGATTACGTATCAATAGATCGGTCCCTTCGAGGTGATTCATAATGTTTGAATACAGTATATGCTGCAAAACTCTACTGCAAACCGACGTCAATGATATAGGTCTGTAGTTAGATGGATTACTCCTACTACCCTTCTTAAACACTGGTGCGACTTGCGCAATTTTCCAATCTGTAGGTACAGATCTATCGGTGAGCGAGCGGTTGTATATGAGTGCTACGTAGGGAGCTACTGTATCAGCGTAATCTGAAAGGAACCTAATCGGTATACAATCTGGACCTGAAGACTTGCCCGTGTCAAGCGATTTGAGTTGCTTCGCAACCCCTAAGGTATCTACTTCCAAGAAATTCCCGCTAGCAGCTGTTCGTGTTTCAAATTCTGGAATATTACATTCATCTTCCCTGCTGAAGGAATTTCGGAAAACTGCGTTCAATAACTCCCCTTTAGCGGCACAGTGGTCGGTAACAGTACCATCGGCACGGCGCAGCGAAGGTGCTAAAGAAAATGTTATCCATTTGTGTACTACTCTGCTGCTTAGTATTCACAAATTTAGTGTTGCAGGTTCCTCCGAATGAGAATATTGTCCACATCAGATCTCACGGCGGTATATGAACTGCATGACAAAAACTGAAGCATCTATAGGACATGGTCGAAAGCCGACCTAACGTCGTAACTTACTCGACATCAACCGACTTGTAAATGATTAGAGTTGCAATCCTCTGCGAAAGGTAGACTGGCCACCAGAGTACATCAGTTTTTCGTGTTCAGAGTTGTTACCAGGCTCCATAGGATAGGTAGGAGACATGAAGATTGCTATATGTTGAGTGTACACTCTATAGGTAGCACGAAGTTATCAGCATTTGCCACAGGTTGAAAGAGACCTCATCGTGTGTCTCCACTGGACCAGTTTGCCGAATTGTGGAATGTCCAGGTTTACGGTTCATGCGTATGTGAAATTAGTCTGATGTTGGACTTAAGGGAACCTGTGAGTAAGCATAATAGTCATGAGGGCTCCGGTCGACCACGGTTGACCACTTTAGGGGAAGGTAGGCATACCGTGCGCCAAGAACATCGTAATCCCTCCACATCTTCAACTGTCATCTGGAAACCAGCAAAATATTCAGTGTCATCTGGTACTACTGTTTGAAAACTAGTACCAGTTGGACGATGTAGTTATCATCCCATGCGTACGCTGTTGTTCATGCCACGACACAAATGGCTGCATTTTCAGTGTTCTGTGACAGGAAAGCACGAACTGTTAATTCTTGTCGTCGCATTGTGTGCAGTGAAGAATCGTGGTTGTACACTATGCGGGAAGATCATCGTCGGCGAGAAGGACTGCGACCTTGTGGAGAGGTTCCACCCTTTAAATGTTCGGAAATGCACAACAATGCTGTTCTAGTGTGTGAAGCCATTGTGTATCAGTTTGGGTGAGCGGTGACAGTGACTGAAGGAATTTTGACGGCATAATGGCATGCCGCCCTACTTCCCTGTGTATTATTTTTCATGCGACAGCACTGTGGTACAATTTTTTCAAAATTACGACGGTTGCACAACATGTCTGTATGATGGTCTGCTTGACGCTAAAGTCTGCTACGGTCAGCAAGATTATCAGATCTAATCCCGATAGAACATGGCCGGGATCAGAGCGGACTTCAGGTCCGTCTCAGTGCCTTTACCAAGGATGTTCAGGATCAGATACAGAAAATTAGGACCATACTGCCTAAGGAGCGGATACAACAGTTTTATCACACTCTCCCCAATCGAATAAGTGCGTGCATCCCTGTAACATTCGATACAATTGCTTCCTAAGTTATTTGTAAATTTAACTCGATTTTGTAATCGCTGAAATAAGACCACATAACCATTCATTCTGTGAAGTTTCATTTCCAGTCCTCCTCCCCTTCGCGGTACTTCATTTGTTAAGCCGTGTATGTACAGTTATGATAGCGCTAGAATTCCTAGGCATCTGAACAACTGCCTACACGAACTAAGTGAACTATCACTACAGGAAAAGTCTGGTAAGTGGAAAGAGTTGCCAGTTATATGAAAAAAAATTAAGTACTTTTCAGGTTAAAAGATGAACGGAGTATTCATGTTCCCTTGGCGACTTTAGCAAAAGGAAACTTGTAAATATCCTAAAGGATGGTGTCGCGTTTAGGTGATATTAGTAGTTATCGCAGTACAAGGTCGTTAATTCACACATTTTCATATATGGACGTCTAGGAATATGCTTATGTTCATGGGGACAGGATTGTTTGAGTACACGAAATAGAGATCTTGCACAGTCACGTTAAAATTTTATGCAAATAGTGTGGCTAAAATTTTAAGAAAGAAATATATTACTGGGATCGCAAAAAAGGAAATAACTGTGTTTCTCTTAAGGTAAAAATGATTCCCATATGAGTTATCAGAAATATTGCTTGGAATGTAGACAGACCTCAGTAAATCAGGAGAAAAGGAAAAAAAAGAGTGAGACAGCCACTCTGTGAAACACTGAAACCACCAACATGTGAACTTAGAATGGAGTCCAGTCAATTCACAAATAAAGTATTTTAGAAGTTTGGCTTAACTTGTCGCAACGGCAGTGTCAATGTTACGTATGTTGTGGAGTACTGGCACGTTTGTTCTTTGCGTTGCCTACATGCAGAGGAAGCAGAAAGATAAAAATAAACCACGTAAATCACATAAAGCGTGTAAACGGCAGTATTTCAAAGTACTCTACTGTTTACTTAAAAGTGTCTGACAATATTTACTTATTTTTTACACCTTATTAATCCAGAAATTATGCGAAGGGTACAACCTGATGATTCTGAAGTACTTTACTGTCTATTCGAAAGCATCCGAATCCTCTGAATTATTTTTTCGTCCTTCACTTTCTGCCTATCCAAGGACTTTACGGAATGTAAAAAAGTATCCGAATTGTGTGACATTCAACAAAATAGCTTCGTAAACGGTGTATCCTACAGTATTTCAGTGTTTCTTACTGGGTTCTCGGAAGCAACCAACACTAAATTTTATGCGCCATATTCAAAAGTATTTACAGAAAATGCTGTGTGAAACAGTACTTGCATAAAAGCAGACACGGATTTATTTACCAAGGCAACAAGACTTAATTAACTATTATTAGCAAGCAAACTGTTCTGTGATCCTTTTCAAGGGTCAGAAGGCAAGCAGGCAGGCAACGACGAAACTGAACTCAGTGACTGAGAGTTTTACTTCTTCCAACAACTCTTGTCTTGATGTGACATCCAACAAGCGTAACAAGACATACACGCCCACTAAGCATCGGTAACAGTAAACTCGATGACTGAGCACTTCGCTTGTTCCAACACATCCTGCTCTGACGACACCCAATTTGCGTAATATGACACACATTCCATATTGCAAAAAACACACGGCCACGTACAGCTGAAAGTGCATTTATCGACGACAGTAAACAGTGTAACTCCCACATCAAAACCTCATCTCTAACAGTGATAAATAAGTCATTCAAACATTTTGCGGCCTCTCAGTCTGTTATTTTTGTCATCCATAATGCTTTCGAGTACCATAATAACGTTTCCAGGCCTAAAAGGTGTGAAAAAATGTGTCGCCAACCAAAAAATTGCAATTGTTACCTGATATATTACAATGTTGTTTTCGACACATAAATCCATCAAACCGGTGCCTAAACAATACTATGGACCCTGAAATTAAGTGCCTTGATGCTATTTTCACGCATAAGGTCACGTTGCTAAAAAAGGAACAGACTAAACAGACTATCGGCTTTATAACTTACGCGAAGACATCGATTTTACAAAAATAACTTGATCAAGCTTATACATGCAGTAGATAGCATTGTGGCTAAATATTAGGCAAACGAAAAAATAAATAGATATTCTCAATTATTGAAACAGTGTAATTAACTAGGCACACTAGTGAAGTAAGTCACAGTACACTCACAAATTTAATCTAATGCACATCGAAAATAAGTAAAGAACCTCGTCAGTTGTAACTAAGGAAATGTTATAAACGTAGTGTTATTGCCTAACGTTTTCTTGCAATGTTTCACCACCTGTTTAACGGAGAAGAAGATAATATATCACTATAGAAATGCAACAGACTGTTTTGATTGGCAAATATTGATTTAGATTATAAACGACTGGGCCTAGCTAAGGTTAAGAACATAACAGACAGTAATACTTACCATCTGACGCCAAGGCTCTCCATAACTTACAGCTTACTATTAAGCACTGAATATCATATAATAAAGGTACGCGACGTACAAACACATGCCCAAAACATAACCAAACACAATTTTAGAAAGGAAGGATGGAATAAGGTGTTTTTATTATAACGTGTCACATAAACAGGACAACATCTCCTATGTTTACACATAACATGACCGTTAAACAGTGAATGAGATGCAACACTGAAAGGCAGCAAGTCCTTTGGACTCACCTTTGTTTCAATTTATTTTTTCAGTCTTACAGACGCAATTAGAGCTCTCGCATCAAATTACGAAGGCTCTCTGATGTATATGATGATCATCACAAAGAACTGACACTGGCTAGGTGCCGGATTCATTGGTAGCTTATCGTATGGAGGAATCTGAGGCGAAAGGATTGCGCTTATGTTTTCTTGACAGTTACGGCTGCGGGGATTTAGTTTATGTTTTCTCGACAGTTACGGCTGCAGTCGGTCGAAGAGAAGCTGGTCGGGCGTGGAAGGAAAAAAAGGCCGCATTATTGTCAGTTCGGACATCAAGGGACACACGTGAGTAGGTATTTCGGCCGGCCTAGGCACTATCGAGTTTCTGCTTCCACCCACATGAAAGCACGATTTCTGATACGGTCCCATAGACATGGGCAGAGGAGAGCTCATAGCGGGCCAGAGTACATTGTCCCAAGAGATTGTAGCAGAACTTTTTACGACGTTTTAGCCAATTGTGACGGACCGGTGCCCTGATAATTCTTCTCTGTCGAGGAGAGTGCATTTCTCCCCTTTTTCGGGTGTCAATCTGATGTTTCATGTGTACCTTCCTGCGAAATCAAGGTTTGTTAGGCCCATGAAAACATTTCGCCTCGGCATGTGATAAGGGCCTGCACTGCAGGATGTCGACACAGTGTCGCCGGAATAGCTGTTGTGTTTGTTGTGTCACGTAGGCACCCAAGGAGTGCCGCTTACCGTGCGTGTTGAAAAACAGTGTCTTTACTGGGACGTCAGCAGTGACATTAGAAAACGTACCAGTGAACGGCTGTTCTACGTCACGAGATGTGATGTGCTTTGATTAGCGGATTGCGCCCATTTTCTTGAGGGATTGTTGGTGATAGCTAATCGGGCGTATTCCCCATAGAGTGGCTTTGGAAATAATAGTGCAGTGAGGGATGAGCGGTATTGTGGCTGTAACCACAAAGCAGGATAGGGCGGAGATTCATGCTTCAGACATGAGGCTAGATGGATCATAATTTCGGACCTTGGTCGGAAGGAAAATCTCATTGGACATTGAAGTTTTTCTATGGCTAGATGGGCGTGGATACTGCACGAGAGAAGGAGACAGATGTGCCCCATTCGTGTCGATGCATCGGCACGTTGGTTGCAACGTTGCTGCCAGCTACAGGTGTACGGTGGGCATTTGGTAGCTCCGTTTCCCACTGCACAATGGGAACCTTGAAGATGAATATTCACCTTCCGTAGTGTGGTCTTTCAAACAGCAGCAGTCGATGTGCGACGTAGGTATATTGTGGGAGCTAGCAACTCTGCAGTTCACAGTCACTCTCTAACGTGGTAGTTACAGTCAGATTGTGTTATCTATAATCAAGTTCTAAGTTAATTTTACATCTGCTCCTCAACTATATCAACTGTACATCACTATCTAGTTCACTTTCACTCAATGGGAACTTGGATGTACTCAATGCTGTTTATGTCAGTCAATATCCATTGTCATTCATGTTTATGGAAATAAATCTGTCGTTATTTTGTATACTATTTTTTATTGCTCTTATATAATTTAACTTATTTATGTGGTTAATAATACACTGTGTCAACTTCATTTTCAATGCTCAGGGTTTAACATTGTCAACTGCGTGTAGATATACCGTTTCGTTTAATTTCACAGTGGTGTAACTGAGGGATGGTTCCGTGCCATAGAATAATCTAACTGAGACAATCATTAGGCACCCACCTACATGCTCACCGAAAGAGACACTTTGTAACATCTCCAGGGAAGATGATATAGTCGGTACCTGAAAAGGAAACTTTTCAGAATCATTACTTATCATTTATCAAATACAAAAATCAAATACAAGATGCATAAGGTATTACGCAAGAATACACACAAATTTAAAACTCAGCACAAAGGGGAACTAGTAAGCTTTCGAGCACCAGTCACGCTTTGTAAGCACAGTGGACATCCAGTTTAAATATTTTCACATCCATATTGTCCGTATTCCTTATGGAGGTACTTTCAGCAAGCATATTGGCACTATCGTTGAAAATTTTATATTAAGTTGCACTTGTTGATGACGACAGTTCAGTTTCTGTACCTCACTTTGAATGTTCCATAAAAGTCAAAATTAAAAAATTACGAAATCTAAATCGTCTGTACAACTGATCAAAATAAGCATTGTTCGCTTATCAACATTTCTTAAAAAAATTATGGGTTACTAAACAACCGAAGTTCTATCTCCATAGCATGCATTAAATTTATCTACACAGTGATGCAAACCTTTCACATGAGCACTCCTTCAGGTTACACTTACAGCCTACAGGGGACTGAGAATCAGCGAAGTAAACAATGCAAAGATTTTTATGCTCCAAAACTGCAGTTCATCCATACATATTGGGATGAATAGCAACGTGAACGGGAAGCAAATGCATTTTTAAATAACTAGAGAGTATACATTTTATGCTCGTTATCATGCTTCATAAAGACTTTACCTGCCTGTTTCACGCGTAATTTATTTATTCACATATGATTAGGAATAAAAAGTATTTGCAATAATGTTTTAGACACCAGTTTGAAGGATATTTGTGTGTGTGTGTGTGTGTGTATAAAATAACATTGTGATGGTTGATATAAAAATTACACTTTTTTACTTTGCTGACGTACTTTTACACACCCTAATATGACGAGACGTAGAACACACATTGCACCCTGGAACCTAGTCGAACACGACGGTTTTTGGGTCTTCTTGTTGTGGTGTGAGGAGTCATAATGTTGCATAAGTGTACCGACTTCGAAATCATTGGACACAGTACACTCATCGATCAACTGTGACAATGTACTCCTCACACACGTGCATCCTTTCACATTCTGGTCTGACTTCTTTCTTTTTATGACAATGAACGACCCCATCGAACGTCCCATCAAGCACTTGTGGGAAGTTTTTGGGTGACGTATCTCGCAGTGTCCACATAGACCAATGACCATCGAGCAGCCGTCAACCATGCTGGTGGAGGAATGGAGTATCCTACCACTAAGAACTCCTTACCGACCTTGTGACTGGAGTGAGAGCAAGTAGCAGAGCATGTACTGATGTCTCTCGTTATCACGCACCCTATTAAGATTCATGTCTCACCTTTTGTAATATTCTGTGGAGTATCACAAAACGTGTGACTACAGTGTATCCTTGTCCTGGAATATAAGTGTAATTTCTGTTGGTATCTTTCCCTATTTCTTTTAGATACATTCTGCACAATTCTGTAGCAGTTCTTTCAATGTCCAATACAAGTTTCATCGAGCCATGTTCCTTGCTAGTGGCATATCATTCTAAAGTCTCAAACTATCTTGCATTTTGCACATCAGTCTACGAAACTGTGATCAGTGCAGAGTGGAGATGGCGTGACAGTGAGGTGTTACAAAGCACATTGGGCCCAGAACAGTCATCATGAATCTCTTAAGATTTCAGGCTGTCTCCCACTTTATTCTCAAATACTGCACCATGTTTTATATTTCAGTTTTCGCCAGCCGCTATCTTGGACTTTAAATATATCACGGTTCGCCATCTTGGATTTAAATAAATACCTATATGTGAAATCGTGATGACGTCATGGCATTTGCACGTTGGAAAGCATCTGCTCTGCATGTAGGGATAAAGGGTACAGTACCACCCGACATTGAAAATATGTACAACATTCTTCGTTATTCTTGTCAGAACAACATATTTTTTGTAATAATAACTCAATTTCACTTAATACACCGAAGCCGGATACCTATGTAGGAAAGAACGACAATTAACTTATTTAATTGATCACAAGTGCACGACCACAAAATAAATCCCTATATCCAATTTCGTGAGATCTGCGAAATGAATGTATGGCCATCTGCTAACCGCAGATAGTGAATGTGCAATATATGATCATCTTCGAGACGGTCCTTTGGTCACCTTTGGTGGAACCAAAGAGATGAAATTTACCTGAGATTTGAATGCCTGAAATGTGGCTGACCAATACGGTAGCAAGGTGCTCTCCCACCTCAGCAGACGTGCGAGATGACCTGAAGAACGGCCATGTTTCATCACTCTGGCGTTAGATCTTGTGTTGGTAAGACCTGTCTTAGGTGTGCTCCGTAAAGGCAAAGAGTGGAGAAAATGGCATGCATGTGAAATAATTAAGAGTAGTTTGGAATAATTATTTCTCTATTTCAGGAACTTTTGGGGGGAGAATTCAATGACAGGCAGTTAATATTAAGGGGATCGTAGTAATCTTCAGAAGTGACCAACAGTCACAGTGAAACCACGTGTAGCAATAAGTTGAAATACTTGCGAGTGCTAGTACTAAGTTGAAATACTTCTGAGTGCTAAAGTTAAGCTCAGTTACTGGCGTGTGTACTATAAGTTGGAAATATTTAAGAAATGGCGTGTGCAGGACTTGAAATTAGAGACAAAGGATAAAGAGAAGTACTCGTCCATGGTATCAGTTGAGGACTCGCGTGTGTGACGAATATGATCTTAATATTACTTTGCGTGTTATGTTTCCGTGTGATGCTAGAATCAAATTCAAATACTCTGAGGGAGAAGAAAGGTGAGTCAGCCGTCTATCCAGCAATGCCAGTGGCTTGCATTGCACAGGAAGACGTACATATGTCCTCCAGAGTTCGTAGTAGGAAAGAAAAGTTACAAAGTGGGGCTGTGTCGTGTGAAACTGGGATGAATACTAATTGAAGTGGGAAAGCTGAAAGTGAAGTGATTCTAACGTTGTGACTATTCTTTGTGATGTATTGTATGTTGCCAGTGTGATGTATTTCACGCAATTTAATTATGTGTGGTTTGCATGGGAGAGTAGCAAGATAGGTTCAGAGGCGGTGGGTTATGCATGTTCCTTTTTGTACCGCTCGGTCTGGAGGAAATTTTCGTGATGATTGGTGTGAGAGTCGAGGTGTGAGATATAGCAAAAGATCCACCATCCTATCCAGAAAGTGCACTGTAGCGTTAGATCATTACGTGACCATAAGATAGATAATCACCAATGTAAAGCTATGCCCACTGGGCTGTTTCCGTGTAATTGCTGTATAAAATGTAATGGTGTGTCTAGGTTATAGAATTTATCGGAATGAAAAAGATAGTGAAAAGAAAAAGATTGGTGGCCTTGTTCTTCTAACAGTGTGTAAACATGATATCGAGAATTTATAGTGTGTGCGCCATTCATATTCAGTGCGATGGCCACGTGTTGATCAAAGCCGTTGGGTAAGAAAGAAAATGTGGTATTGCCAGTGTGTAGTGAACAATCAGAGTTGTGTAAATTACTAATAGTCAGACATGCGTTATCCGTTTCCGTTGCGTAATATTCAATCAGGAGAATATTTTGTAGCTTAATTGTGAGTACTAGAGCTCATAATCAGTCATTGATGTTACTCGATAAATAAGAATAAATCCACTCGCTTGGCAGACCACTCATCTTGCAGGCCTGACTGCTTGATGCCACAACATGAGCAAGGCATGTGGGTGCCTCTCAGGGAAACCTATAGCAAAGGTGAAAATGCTTCATAAGGTATGTAGCATTCCTACTCAAAGGTTAGAATCCCCTTGACGTTGGCCTTCACTCAGAATGTGTCATAGATGACACAGTGAGACGCTTCAGCCAGTACATGCGTCCACATACTGACATCCCATCGCAGTGGCTTGTACGAGATGCCCACAATTCCATTGGCAGTACATTATTGCCCTTCAGTCCTAGACATTGATCGTAGCATTATTGCTTGGCTTATTGACTCAATAGTGAGATGACAGTATGGAAGGAAGTAAATATGCAGAGCCACATTAAATGCTCTGCTAGCCTCTTTGGCTGTTACTTCGGCTACCTCATTTGCTCAGATCCCTACATGGTCCCCTGTCGAAGAGAATAATAAAACTTCTCCTTCTGTAGATGGAAAAATTGTATTAAAGGGTTCACTTTCTATTCTTGGTACATTTTAGCAGTCCATTTCAGCCATATCGGAGCAGACGAAAAAATTTTTGGTTTTCCGTCAGTATCGCATAAAGCTTTGCCCCAAAACTATAATCTAGTTTTACTAGTCGTTGCCTGAAGACACGTTCGGGTAATTCCACTAAGGAGCCAAAAACAGCCCCTTGTTCCGAACCACTGGATTGCAATATAGTAACATTTCAGCGCTTGTGTAAAATGTTGTTAAAACAACAGGTTCAATCAGTGATGATGTTTTATCGAAAATTGAGTTAGTGACACCGTGGCTCAGTGAAAAAGGGATTAATTCTTTCATTACTGTAAACTGACACTGTTAATACTGATACATACTAGGAATTAAGAGCATCGGTAAGAGGTTCTAACCATCAACATCAGCATCAGGCTGCTATTCTCATTTGTAATTACTGTATTCCATACATTTCATGTGGGCAAGGTTCCATGGTTTGTTGGTAACATACAGCAAAAATCGATATAGGAAAAATGTATTATTTTAGTGTCAATGCATTTTGAATCATTTGTAGTATCGAAGATAACTTCCAAAAAAAATTTAAACTAGCTTTGCGTTACTTACATCGTAATTGTTGTGTTTTTTGTTGAACTGATGATTATACTCGAGAAAAATGGGTATTTTTCCAAATGCCAGGCAACTTCATACAATTTCCTGTACGTTTCACACACAGTCATTGTAGAGCACTGCATGCACTCTTGACTCTTTCGACAACACGAATCTTTATAAGAAAGAAAGCAATTTGCAAAGGCATAACTATGTCAAAAGCAGCGTAATTTAGAGAATTTTCAATGTGTAAGCGCATTTTGCGATAGAAAATTAACATGTTATTACAACAACTTCAGTTAATATTGATCGAACATTAATGGCAGTCATTGTCAACAAATAATGAAAGCCCATCCACCATAAAATTATTTAGATGTAAATGTTCTGTCGCATTTTGTGAAACATAAAAAAATACGAGAAACCTGCACATAAATATTATAAAAACTAATTTTATGACAAACTGCGAGCTACTTCATTTATGACGGTTATTACAACTGTAATAAATAAGAGAGGAATTACAATTTTACACTGAGAACAGGTCTTAACAGTGCAAAAACTTTAGCAATTTTAGATTAATTCAGCAGATTATTGAAAACTGGATTATATGAATTAGTAGACTGTTCTGTTCAAGGACAGACATGTTTGATTTTTAGCTGACTCAGTCCTTTGGTTGACGAGATGATGTGTTAAAATACTTTTACGTTTGTACATTTCAATCTCCTCAAGAAAATTCTTGTGGTTACCTTTCTTGTGCATGGTGTATTACTTGGACTTGTTGATTGATGCTCTTTAGTGCATGTTTACTAAACGTCGTGTGCATTGACAATGTAGAGTTTTATTTATGGCATCTTCGTGTTCTTTGAACCAACACTCGTAACTTCTTCCACTTTGACCCGTTAATTAGGGGAACAATGTAACAACTCTATATCCTCAGTGATTTGCAGAACTGCTTGTTATGATGCAGTGTATGGCCAGTAGCTGGAAGTTCTTATTTGTGTGAAATATAATCTTCATACTGGGACTGGCTGAGTATCTGGTGTTGCTTAGAGGGCATGTGCTTATTACAATCATCTGTTAGTACATCTCGTCCTTCTCCCTCTCACTATCCATCTCCTCTCTCCCCACCACTCTCTCTCCACCTCCTCTACCCCTCAGTCGATGACCTGCTGCTCCTCCCTCTGTTCAACTGCTCCTCCCCCTCCCTCATTCCATATGCTCCTCCTCTTTCCGTCTATCTCTTCCTCACGCTACTAAGGCCATCTCCTCCTCCCTTATCTTTCTGTCCATATTCTCATCCACTACCTGTCTTCCTCCTCCTGCCCCTTTCTATCTCCATCTCCTTTCCCCCTCTACGTATCCATCTCTTCCTCCCACTTTTCTCCAAACTATAACGTTCACCCCAATAAGAGGATGTTAATTCTTACTCCCACTGTATTTTCTTCGAAATATTACGTTGTATGCGTGCCAAGCTCTGTTTAAATTGACCCAGAGGTTTAGGAGAAGCATTTTACTATTGAATTTCTCACATATACACTTTTAAATCTGTCTCATATATACTTAATACATTTCACTCTTATCTGTACACATATTTCACCTGTACCTTTCACGAATTGTTTTCTCGTTTGTTTTCTCGTAGATCAAAGTTTATGAGCCATATCTCCTCAACTATGAGTCGGACAATTGTATAATTCTCCAGTGGCATGTGTGAATACATTCTGATAGAGATAGTTGTATACAAGTAATAAAGTAAAACGTCACGCACGGCGACGCGATTTGTCACTCATCTCAGTGTTTATGTCCACCCCGATACCTGAGTGCTCAACGTGGCAGTCTGTCACGGCAGGGGGCCCAGGTTCGATTTCCGGCTGGGTCGGAAATTTTCTCCACTCAGGAACTTGGTGTTGTGTTGTCCTCATTATCATTAAATCATTATCAGTGGAAGGCAACGGGAAACCACCAGTGGGATCACTTCCCTAGACTCTCATACGGTGGACCTCTCTGATGAGGCTTCCCAGATGACAAGACCTGCCGTAAGGCAGAACACAAAGAAGAGATCACTGTTTATGACGCCATACCTTCTGAACTGTACGCTGTACATTTATAAGCGCAGATTCACTGAGTTATATTTGTTAATAATATCGCCGGCCGCAGTGGCGGAGCGGTTCTATGCGCTTCAGTCTGGAACAGCGCGACCGCGACGGTCGAAGGTTCGAATCCTGCCTCGGACATGGATGTGTGTGATGTCCTTAGGTTAGTTAGGTTTTAGTTCTAAGTCTAGGGGACTGATGACCTCAGATGTTAAGTTCCATAGTGCTTAGAGCCATTGAACCATATTCTGTTAATAATATTTCCAGAATATGTTACGAAGAGAGTAGGTAGTAAAGAGGTAATAAATCAAAACGTCATACCTGATGCAGCAATTCTACTGCGTAAAGAGCGAAAATGTCGTAATCGAAAATTTTTTTTGCCTTAGTCATTTTGTGGGAGTTGTAAGCGAGGAAAACGCTTTTAAAGGTTACAAATTGTGTGTAAAGCTCGTTCCAAGTCACTCAGATCTATAAGCATACTTGCGAATTATGGTATTCATCTTACTTTTTTTTTGTCTTGGATAAACAATAAACAGTGTTACCAAGTTTGGTTTTGGTTTGTAGACTCTGTCATTTCCTTTGGAGATGTTACGATGTGTCTGGTTGGTGGCCGTGCAAGTGGGCACTTTAATGAAGTTCTCCTCCGGAAAAGTCTACGACACAGAACCACCCTTCTGTTGCACCACTGTGAAGTGAAACACAACGGGATGTCCCTAAGCACAGAGAAATACAAGATGAATTTACATACACACGTACATTCTCTTTCATAATTTGTGAACACACTACTTAATTTATACGATAAGGTTCCTAAAAAAGTAATGGCTACGTATTGTCTTCGGTTTTGTACTGCCTCAACCCCAAAAAATGCACGGGTGGGTGGTGCGAAGCTTTATTGTCGTTGCTGATTAAATTTTTTTTGTTATAGCGTATCTGTCATTGTCTGTAGCAGTTCGTTTAAGTCTCCGTGTTCTTCAATTAGTCTGAGTGAATATTCACGTATGCAATTCGTTGTGGACCTATGATACTTGTATGTCGTTTCGTGTTGGTTTGGGTGGCAAGATGTGCTATTGGTGCCGACGTCAATGGCTACTGGTTTCTCCAAAAGCCAAATTAATGATTATGTTTTATTTTCCGACAATTTTTACATCTAAGAGGTTAATGAGATTTTCTTTTTTCAAGCTCTAAGACGAATTCGATGTCTTTATGTGTACTGTTTACATTTGTTTCTAACGTACCTGTCCTCTCTTTGGTGCCATCGAAAAGAATTATTGTATTGTCGACATACATTGCTGCAGCAGAATATTTTGCTGTCAAAAGTCCTGTCAGCCATAAAAAATGCTTGTTTCTAGCTGTTAACGTAACAGTCTGTTGGCGTACCATCTAGGCAACTGCGGATTGGAAAGCCTTCTTTCTCCTTGAATGGTTTATAGTTAAAACTGTACCAATGGTGTGACAGCACCAAAGTAAGCAATTCAATAACTTCACATGCCATTGCTATGCTCAATTTCTTATGTAAAATTAGATGTAAAGAACAGAGATTTGAAAAGATCTGTGAACTCATTCAAAGCCTTACATTTGTGCTGTCATACACGTAGATATAGCGAACAGGACATTGCAGAGATCTCTTTGTTCCTGTCCAAAGTAATGAATAGGGGAACTGTAACAAGACTAAGGATTAAGCACCAGATGCTGAATAAAATATTCGTTGGAATCTTCCGAGAGCGCTCTCTAACTGCGAAAACTGGTGTCCGACTAGAAAGTGTGGGTGAGCTGGTAGTGCTCCGAAGTACTGCTTCCTCGAGCGCCCGCTCTTCAATAAGCTTCTGAACATAAAATGTTGGTCTCCCGCCAACTGCAGAGAAAGGCAGTGGGAAAGTTCTATACTCTGTAATATATAGAGCAAATTAGGCTTCGCTTCTGAGGAGCTTCTCATCTTGCCTTGACGCCTATCAGTGAAAAGGCTTTCATATTCAGGCGGCTCTCTGAAGAAAACTAATCTGTTAAAAATTTTATCAGATCCTAAAGAACGTCGTCATTATGACAATAATAGTAATTTATCTCTTAGTGATGGTATCAGAGAAAAGATTCCGCTGTCCTACTCTCTAGTGCACACGGTATCTCGCTACCACTTCTCTCAGGATTTATTACACGGCTTAATGCTAATTATGTAACATTTGAAATAAAATACCTAATAAAGTACTAATACATCAGGGGCTTATCAGTTAATAAGGAATTTCTGTTCCAAAGGAAGATGAATAGCATATTAATTAAGTGGTGTCCTCTTTCTTAATTGACATCGTGCTTGTGCTCGTGTATGCATCTCTACACGTGGCTAAGTGGGCTTGGTTTGCAGCCTCACAGTAATAGCAACTAAAGTTGAGATTCCTTCTCCTCGACTTGATACTTATACTCGAACGAATCATAGCATGCTGTACGCAAAATAGATCGAACGAATCGTAGCATGCTGTAAGCATAAACCGTAAATAGCTCTCGGTGCTACGTCGCATACTTTGCTAAAATATGAGTCCACAATCATTAAAACGAAGTTTGACATTTTTCAGGCTGTCGTGAATCACTGGTACAAACGCTGGTAAATTTTTCATGAGATACATGGGAAGTTGGGAGCCACGGAATCAGTTATGAAGTACACTAGTAGGTAGGACAGATTTCATAGTTGGGTGGAGGAAAGCCAAAATACAAATAAACATAGAGAATTATTATTGAACAGAAATAAGTACTACAAGGTTTTAGAGAAGTGTATGCGTCTGCAAAACATATAATTTCCTTCCCTTACACAAAATTTACACTAAAACAAAATTTTTAACAAAGGAAATGGAACATAATGGTACACCAAACAAGGCTGTGTCACTGTTGCATTCTCTATGTGACATGAAAACCGTCTGCTCTTTTATTATTTTCCTTGGTGATTTAAAATGATTTTCTCAAATGGCGTATTGCCTCAGGCATTAATTACAGACTAATGTGCACTCCTCATCACCCTGTTCCTCTCTTAACCTAGCTCATGTAGGTATTTGTGCAATGACACCCAATATTTGTTTCTTAGATGAGATTTAAAGGTCCATTGTTGCAATGACCAATAGAAGATAAACTTCTGTATACCCGTATCATGGACCTAGAGTTTGTTGACGGGACGTCAGAGAATAATTTCCAGTCTGGTTGCGAAACCTGCATCACGGCTATTTTTTTTACGGTCGTTCTCGTAACAATAAAAGGCTTCTCCTACCAAATTCCAAACACTAATTGTTTTCTTGCGTAGATACACTGACGGAAAAAATCCCAAGTTTTAAGGCTTGATTGTATATGGAAAAAGTGACGTATATTCAAGTTTTTCGCAGGTCACTTAAGAGTGGCGCATGTAACACCACTATAATGATGCAAATCGGGTTTCCTTTATATGGGTGCTGTAACGGTCGTGAGCGCTGTTTCCTTTTCAGATTGGTTGTAGTGATTTGAGGTTAGTCAAGAATGCATGGAAGACGACGAAGCCGTTATCAACAGCTCACTGAGTTTTAATGATGTTGCGTAATTGGGCTACGAGGAGCAGGATGCAAATTCCGCGATACTGCAGAAAGGCTTAGCAGGAATGTAGCCACTACATATTATTGGTGGCAGTAGTGGTCATGAGAAGGTACGCTGAGAAGATGACGGGGCTTCAGACGGCCAGAAGCCGCTGCCGAGAGGTAGGTCTGTCGTGTTCGACGTAAGGCTGTGGCACATCGTACTGTATCTGCAACAGGAATTCTAGCAGTAGTTGGAACATTGTTATAACCTGGTTACTTCGAGGGTAACTCCGAGGCAGACGTCAAGTAGCGTGCATTGGACTGACCCCAAACAACCGATCTTTGCATCGTCAGTGGTTTCAAGCGGGAGCTTATTGCAGGGCGAGGTAGAAGTCTTCTGTGTTTGCTGAAGAATGCTGGATCTTCCTAACAAGGGAACCTCCCCATCGCACCCCCCTCAGATTTAGTTATACGTTGGCACAGTGGATAGGCCTTGAAAAACTGAACACAGATCAACCGAGAAAACAGGAAGAAGTTGTGTGGAACTATGAAAAAAATAAGCAAAATATACAAACTGAGTAGTCCATGTGCAGGATATGCAACATTAACGAGAGTGTGAGCTCAGGAGCGCTGTGGTCCCGTGGTTAGCGTGAGCACCTGCGGAATGAGAGGTCCTTGGTTCAAGTCTACCCTCGAGTGAAAATTTTAATTTTTTGTTTTCAGACATTTATCAAAGTTCAGGCACTCACACATAATTAACTTCGCTCTCCAAAATTCCAGGACATGTTCAGCTTTGCTTTGACATATGCAGGATTTGACGGTCTACACAAGGAAAAATTTGAAAACGTTAAAAACATATGTTTTGATAGAGCACAGGCAAAACTGTGCGACTGTGAAACTGTTGCATTCATTTGTTGCAGTTTATGTGACAAACTCTTATCTTTTCATCACTTTTTTGGAAGTGATTATCACATCCACAACAAAACCTAAATCGGCCAAGGTAGAAGAATCTTGTTACCCGTTCGCCAAGTGTACAAGTTAGGTGGGACGACAACATATTCCTGTCATGTGAAGCACATGCCGTCACCAGTGTCGTATAGAATATATCAGACGTGTTTTCCTGTGGAGGAATCGGTTGACCTATGACCTTGCGATCAAATGTTTTCGGTTCCCATTGGAGAGGAACGTCCTTTCGTCTACTAATCACACGGTTTTGCAGTGCGGTTGCAAAACACAGACACTAAACTTATTAAAGTGAACAGAGACGTCAATGAACGAACGGACAGATCATAAATTTGCGAAAATAAAGAAATTAAAATTTTCACTCGAAGGAAGACTTGAACCAAGGACCTCTCGTTGCCCAGGTGCTCACGCTAACCACGGGACCACAGCGCTCCTGAGCTCACATTCTCCTTGATGTTGGTTATCTTGCACATGGACTACTCAGTTTGTATATTTTGCTTATTTTTTTCATAGTTCCACACAACTTCTTCCTGTTTTCTCGATTAATCTGTGTTCAGTTTTTCAAGGCCTATCCACTGTGCCAACTTATAACTAAATCTGAGGGGGGTGCGATGGGGAGGTTCCCTTGTAAGTACTGATGTTAGCTGTGTGTAGGTTAGAAGGGGGCTAGGTGAGCGCCTGCAACCAACTTGCCTACGGCCTATACTCACTGGAGCTGCAGTAAACGTGGAGATATGGCCTGGGATGCGATTTCATATGACAGCAGTAGTGCTCTCGCGGTTATACCATGCACACTGGAGGTTGGACCTTTTGTGTTGTCATTCATGAATAGTACTCCAGGCAGTGTTTTCCAACAAGATAACGTTGCCCCACATACGGCTGTTGGAACCCAACGTGCTCTAGAAAAACGACACGTTGCTTGGCTTTCTCTCACCAGGTCTACCTCCAATCGAGAGGGTATGGGACATCATCTGACGACAAATCCAGCGCCACCCACAGCCAGCATTAACCTTCCCTTTATTAATCGACCAAATGCAACGGTCTGCGGAGTCTACGCCACAAAGTGACATCCAGCACCTGTGCATCACAATACATACATGGTTACATGCTTGCATTCAACATTCTGGCGATTAAAACTTTTATTAATGTATCATCATTCCGCATGTTAAACTGTGATCTTGCAACGTTAATCTCTTAAGGGGCTCCGGAAAGGCTCGAAATCATGAAAAGTACAATTTTTACTTTTTTGCGTTTTCTGAATCTGCAGACTATTACCTTTTAATAGATATATAATTTATTCAATTCCGAAGACTACAACTATTTTTAAATTTTTTTTTGAAAAGTGTTCTACATGGGCGTGACCCACTGTGGCGCTGTTAAACTGCTGTCAAATGGTGTTATTATTAACGTCCGTGTTCATCATGTACATTTTAGTGATGTGAGATAAAGTATGTGTTGTGGCTAACCTGTGATGGTTCAATATATATCGCTGGTGTGATTGTCGATTGTTTCATGTTTATTTACTCTGTCGCTATCTCGAAAATATTCGTAATTAATTCTGTTTCTTGAGTCTGTGTTTTGTTGAAGTATAATACTGAGTAAAAGTAAAGTTATTAGAAATCCTCTGAAGGCTTTTAAGAAAAGGAGAAATGTTGGAAAGCCAAAAGTATGTGTTATTACTGTAAACAATAAAGACGATAACCAAGTGAGTGAACCTAACCTCTCAAGTACACATGCCCATAGCAGTCAAAGTGGGAAAGAAAATACTTCACAGAAGAAGCTTGGTTCAATGAGTGAAAACTATGAATGTTTTATGGGCGAATCGGATGGGAATGAAATATTTGATATGTCGGTTCTCAAATGAATTTTTTCAAACTGTGTAAGATGTATTCATTGTAGTGAAGTTGATCTGGAACTCTCCATAATAAAGCACTTAGGACTTGCTAGTGAAATACAACTGAAATGTGATAAGTGTTCATACATGACCACCTTTTGGAACAGTGTTGCAGTAACTGCAACTGAAGAAAATGGTAGCAAAATCTACGAACACAATAACGAGCGATGCTTGCTTTAGACAAGGAACGCCTTCGGGCTGCAGACAGGGCTGTAAAGAGTCTAGAAATACAAGCAAGAGTAAACAGGAGGAGGAACAAGAGGAAGCTGGAGGAGGAGTTTGCAGAGGATGAAGATAATCCATCCTATGGACCTGGAATGCACTAAAAAAGTTAATCCAATCTTTGTCGCTCGATTCCCAAAACTTTAATTTTCTCATACTAATTACATGTTTTCTAAGGATCTTCCAAACATATTTGTTTCAAACTTTCAGTAAATGTTACACAGTACCTTCTGCATAATTTAACACAGCCTTTTTCCAAAAAAACTGTATATTTTCGAATATGTAAATAAAAAATTGCAAAAAAATGTTGTGAATTTTCATTACAATTGAAAAAAAATCATCTTTAATAACTGAACTAAAATTTTGTAAAATCCCTGTGTTAAGTTGTAGCCCATATTCCAATAAATAATCTGTAAAAAGTTCAACTTCCTACCTCCAATACTTTGTGAGGAAAGATGTAATTTATAAGCGTTATTTTAACATTGCAAGTATAGGGCGTTCCGGAGCCCCTTAAATGTGTTGCCTATACAGGTGTATCCCGAAATTTCCTTACATTGCAGAAACTATTTGTTGGTGTTCCATGTTCGCTTTGAAGCTGCACACTTCGCAAAAATCTCAGGGGGTCAAAATGATTTCACAAGTGCTGAGAATATGCGTGTGAAATATTATTGGACCTAACTGCGAAGGTCATCAGTCCTTAAGCTTACACACTACTTAACCTAAATTATCCTATGGACAAACACACACACCAATGCTCGAAGGAGGACTCGAACCTCCGCCGGGACCAGCCGCACAGTCCACGACTACACCGCCCAGACCTCTCGGCAAATCCCGCTCGGTGCTGCGTCAACTAGAGCTGAGCAGCCGGCCGCCCGCAAGTGTGTCCCGGGGGCCCGCGCTGCTGAGAATATTTCGGTGACTAAATCTACCCGTATAACTCTTATATTTCTGGGTAAAATCTTTGCCTGTAAAATTGGCGAAAGTGTTGAGCGATTTGTGCGAGAATATTTGATAACCATAAGATGTTTAGGAGCACGTTGAATTAGTTGTTCGTTGACTCTTACTGACGAGCGTTTCTGTGTATCGTACCACGTTTCTTTGATCTGCGTTTATTCATGAGATTTGTTGCATTCATCTTTTTTTCTCTCTTGTAGCTTTTGGTTACTGGATCCCTTACATCAGTAGGTAAAAACGGAAGTTTGTAATATCAATTCTTGTCCGTTAGCTATCTGTCTGCCTGTATGCCTACCCGATTATTAAAACACCTTCTTCTCACAGCGGTTGGACGTACCAAGAGCAAATGCATGTATACTAAGGCTTACGGTGCCTTGGCGGTGTAAAGAAAATGAACTATCTAAGCGAATACAATGAAAAGATACGGCCATTTATGACACATTTTGAGCCGGCCGCATTGACCGAGCGGTTCTAGAAGCTAGAGTCCGGAGTCACGCTCCTGCTACGGCCGCAGGTTCGAATCCTGCCTCGTGTATGGATGTGTGTGATGTCCTTAGGTTAGTTAGGTTTAAGTATTTCTAAGTCAAGGGGACTGATAACCTAGTCCCATAGTGCTTGGAGCCATTTGAACCATTTGACACATTTTGACAATCGCAAACTCGTTGATCAAAAGCTGTAGAGTACTTCCCGCTGACCTAGAATCGTGAAAAAAAAACCCTTTACGTTTTTACCCACTGACGTAAGAGATCCAGTAGCCAAAAGGTACAAGAGAGAAGAAAGATGAATGCAACAAATTTAACATTTATAATAAAGGAAAAAATTCGAAAATAAATAGCTCGTAATGATATCACACGAAAAATAAGTTTTGTTATTTCTTATCCGACTGCCTTCGTCTGTTCATGTATTAAAACCCTTTTTTCTCAGGAGGGGGCGTACGAATAAAGTTGACGTTTATGTCACATACGAAGATCTATGGTCCGTTAGCAGTAAAATGAACACTAGAATTATAGCCAATGCACTCGAAAGATACGGCCATTTATATACCCATTTTCATACTCGTTATTTGGCCTTGAACCATAACATTATAGGTAAGCGGAAAGAAATCTGAAAATTGTGAATCTGTAAATACATCACACGAAAAAATTGGTTTTGTTATTTGTTATGCGACTCTCTGTCTCTCCTTCGGTCAGTTAACACCCGTCTTTCTCAGGAGCGGCCACACGCAAGAAGTTGAAATTTACGAGATTCTACCGTCTATGTTCCCTTCATCGAGTAATAAACGTTAGTTTCTAAACCAGTGCAATCAATACATACGGCTATTTACGTAACACATTTTGAAACTCCCAATGTCACTCAATAAAGCCGGTAGGGTACTTCACGTGGACTTATAATTAGGACATTTGGTAAGAAGAGTCGTTTCACAGTACAAATAAAGAAGAAAAATCAGAAATGTTAATCGGACTTAAAACATAAGATTAAAACGTTCTAGAAAGCCTTAGAACTATACGGACTGATATCTTGCCAGTATCATTGTCGACCAATAGGCAAATATCGCCGAGATTCTGGACTCGTAGATGGAACTTCTCTAACAACTAATTGATTCAGTTTGTCAATAGCCCTGAAATTTAGGGCAACCAAGCAGAGTAATAACGTGCCTGTTACTGAACTGTGTGACTGAATTTATGGGTGATTACTTCACTGTTATTTATTAATACTGATTTGCAACAGCATTTACTCTCTGCAGGCTGGGTGTTATAAAATCATCTCTACGAAAATTATCGGAAGACAAGCAACCAGGTTGACTCGTCACTACGCTCAGAATATTTGTTGTAATTGGAGGAGATGAGAAAACAAAAGCCGGCGCAGGCTATCGATTGATCGGCGGCCAACATCTCTGGGGCCCGTTCTCGGTGTTACCGAACTGCGGCTGCAGAGCGCCCGCAAACAAACTCGGCTTCCGTGGTGCGAAGTTAATTAAGATCGGTGGCGCCGCTGCGCGCGCAGGTGGCAGGCAGGCAGTCGTGGTGGAGGGGGGGGGGGTGGTTACTTATTGGAAACGAGCCGCCGTCCCGCGGGGCGGCCACTTCACGAAGCCGATCACGGAACGCGATACGGTCCAGCTCCATCTTCCTAATGAACTTCCATTACCCGGCCCCCAGAGAGGGATGGCTTACCCTATAGGCTAGAGTAAACTGGTCCGAGAAACATGAACCGCCAATCGAAAAATTTATATTTAATGTATAAACATCCGATTAAATTCATCTCTTCTGTACAGAGTGACTCAACGGAAGCGATAATAGACATTAGAGATTTGTGTCTAACAATCATATACTCTGCAGAGCCAAAGAAACTGGTATAGGCATGCCTATCTGAAGACAAGGCAACGGCTATACAAGACAACAAGAGTATAGCGCAGCTGTTAGATCTGTTACTGCTGCTACAATGTCAGGGTATCAAGATTTAAGTGAGTTTGAACGTGGTGTTATAGTCGGCGCACTAGCGGTGGGACACAGCATCACCGAAGTAGTGATAAAATGGTGATTTTCCCGTACGACAATATCACGAGTGTACCAGGAATCCGGTAAAACATCTGATCTCCGACATCGCTGCTGCCGGAAAAAGATCCTGCACGAACGGCACCACTGACGACTGAAGAGAAGCGTTCAACGGGACAGAATTGCTGCCCTTCCGCAAATTGCTACAGACATCAATATTGGCCCATAAACAAATGTCAGCATGCGAACCATTCAAAGTAACTTCATAGATATGGGCTTTCGGAGCTGAAGGCCCGCTCGTGTACCCTTGATGGCTGCACGACACAAAAGCTTAACGCCACGCCTGGGCCTGTCAACACCGACATTGGACTGTTTATCAATGGAAACACGTGGCCAGGTCGGACGAGTCGCGTTTCATATTGTACCGAGCGGATGGACGTTTACATGTATGGAGACAACCTCGTGAATACATGAACCCTGCTTGTCAGCATGTCAGCAGGGGACTTCTCAAGCTGGTGGAGCTCTGCAATGGTGTGGGGCGTGTGCAGTTGGAGTGATATGGGACACCTGATACATCTAGAAACGACTCTGATAGGTGACACGTACGTAAGCATCGTGTCTGATCACCTGCATCCGTTCATGTTCATCGTGCATTCCGACGGACGTGGACAAGACCAGCAGCACAATACGACACGCCACGTGTCCAGAATTGCTAGAGTGTCTCCATGGACACTCTTCTGAGTTTACACATTTCAGCTGGTGACAAAGCTCCCCAGACATGAACATTACTGAACATATCTGGTATGCCCTGCAAGGTGCAGTTCAGAATTGATCTCCACTCCCTGGTACTCTTACTGTTTTATGGACAGCCCTGCAGGATTCATGGTATCAGTTCCCTCAAGCGTTACTTCAAACGTTAGTCGGTTCCATGCTACATCGTGTTGCGGCACTTCTGAGCTCTCGCGGGGGCCCTACACAATATTAGACGGAAGTACCAGTTTCTTTCGCTCTTCAGTGTATTTATAACATGTGGAACAGTTCACCGCATCGAAGAAACTTAGCAAACCACAAACGTATGATACATTTGTTATGTTTCTGATCCAGTCTTTGCAGAACATTGCCTGAACAATTACCTCAAATACAAAGTAGATGTGTATGTATTACACACAGAGGAAAATGGGGCCAAACTCAACCAATTAGAAATTTTTTAAAATAAAGGACACATGGGTATATCCCAACACCTATTATAAAACGAGAAAATCCAATTCAACTGCTCACCTTTTTTAGATGAGATCACAACCTCAGGATAGAATCAAAACTTAGGGCCGGCCGAAGTGGCCGTGCGGTTAAAGGCGCTGCAGTCTGGAACCGCAAGACCGCTACGGTCGCAGGTTCGAATCTTGCCTCGGGCATGGATGTTTGTGATGTCCTTAGGTTAGTTAGGTTTAACTAGTTCTAAGTTCTAGGGGACTAATGACCTCAGCAGTTGAGTCCCATAGTGCTCAGAGCCATTTTCAAAACTTAGGGCCCCAGTTCAGCGTAGTTAAGAAGGGTTTGGCTGATACATTACTTTTGCCCTTTCCTTGTAGTGTAATTGCTGAATTAAGTAATAATGTATGTAATTTGTTAAAAGGGGTCATTGACGTAATTTTACATTAAGGTATGGATCGATACCATAAGAAGCTGAGATGATTATCTTTGCTTGGTCATCATGTTTATCTGTTCACTATCGTCTTTAGGAATCAGTAATGTACTTGAAAATGGGATTATAACCCGAAACCTAGGTAATGCAGTAACATTAATAACAAAAATGTGAAACAAAGCAAAAAAAGAGAGTTTGTTTAATTTGTTTTTAGGTTTGTTGCAAAAATTTTGTGTTTAACAAACTCTATATCTAGTAAAGAATCCTCCTTAAGGTCACAGTGATTACATGGAACATAACTTATGTGTGCATCGTTTAGTAACCTGTTTACGTTACATGTCCTTCTGAATTTCGTAAACAGAAGTTGTTATTAGAAAAAGCAGTAAGCTGGGTGGTATATCTTGGAAACTGCTTATGAGCATGACATTCAGAGAGAAAAACAGAAGAATGGCTGGATTGTAACTCTGATTCATGAGTATGTAGCAGAAAATTAGAAAGTATTGTACATTGAAGAATTTAGGTACTTCAAATCTTTACACCACCACTGTAACTGAAAGAGTCAAACATTGTAATACAGTTATCTTCTTCCATAAATTACGAATTTCCTAGTATTCGCTGTTAGACTGTAATAAGTATTCCTACGATGACTGAAAACGTTTTCTTAAGAAGTAGGTGCCAGAAGAATCCTGTTAGTGTCCCTAGTGTTAATGTGGTAAGAGTTCTTGAACATTAATCCTTATAAATAAATCACAGCTTTACTTTTGAAAGAAATAGTGTTGCGTGATTGTATAATCCTATTTCCTTCAATATGAAGACATTACAGCTACTATTTATTATTTTCTTTCAATAAGTGAACTACTGCTTGTCCTCACAACTGGTCACATTATGATAATAAATTGTAGTACAATATATTCAAACTTAGAATGGAATGCAGGAGTAGTAGCTTATGGTATACGTATATTCACTGATATTTTCAAAACAAAACGAACGGCAGCCGTTATGACTTGAACGCATGCTGACGCTAAACAGTAGCATGCAGTGTATCACAAATGCAATGCGGAAGTGAAAAATGGCTGTAAATAATCTTTGCAACTTCCACTGGGTATTTGCAGGACAGTAATAAAAATAACTGACTGCAATGAAACACTGCTGATTCTAAATGCTAGTTTCAGCCACTGACAACTATTGCACTGTACGTTGTTTCGTTCTGTAGCTTGAATGTTTATCAGTTATATTAAACTATGCAGCATTAGTAGGAGATTACAATAAAATCTATCACAGATTGCGAGAAATAAACTACGCAAGGTATAAGAAGGAAATTTTATACCATCTTCCCCAGTTTTCCCGAAGGAAAACAGTTTTTTTTTTCATATTTATTATGAGAGTCTGTGAGGTGCATATTCACACTGGATTACTAGGTTTGATGGTAAACAATGACTTCTTCAAATTTAAAAATAAAACGAAATTTTATGGATAACTAATTCTCTGGATGACACAGAAAAATATTTGGAATTAAAGACGTTAAATGTACAGCTGCATATTTCATAGACTGGCATTTTTTCAAAATGTGAAATGCGTACAGTAGTACCGCAGTAATCTCAAATATTGAAAAGACACCAATTGTGAAAAAGAAACAAGCAGTCAGGGCTGAACAGTAATGGTAACAGCAGAAAAGTCTGCTTGTGAGCACATTCCACGGCATGAGGCATTTTACTGAACTCCTATCGACGACGGAAGTCCATACATCGTGAATGGTGAGTGCAGGAGGGAGGAAGGTGGAAGGGGAGATAAATTACTAAACATTCATCCTAAATACACTCCTGGAAATTGAAATAAGAACACCGTGAATTCATTGTCCCAGGAAGGGGAAACTTTATTGACACATTCCTGGGGTCAGATACATCACATGATCACACTGACAGAACCACAGGCACATAGACACAGGCAACAGAGCATGCACAATGTCGGCACTAGTACAGTGTATATCCACCTTTCGCAGCAATGCAGGCTGCTATTCTCCCATGGAGACGATCGTAGAGATGCTGGATGTAGTCCTGTGGAACGGCGTGCCATGCCATTTCCACCTGGCGCCTCAGTTGGACCAGCGTTCGTGCTGGACGTGCAGACCGCGTGAGACGACGTTGCATCCAGTCCCAAACATGCTCAATGGGGGACAGATCCGGAGATCTTGCTGGCCAGGGTAGTTGACTTACATCTTCTAGAGCACGTTGGGTGGCACGGGATACATGCGGACGTGCATTGTCCTGTTGGAACAGCAAGTTCCCTTGCCGGTCTAGGAATGGTAGAACGATGGGTTCGATGACGGTTTGGATGTACCGTGCACTATTCAGTGTCCCCTCGACGATCACCAGTGGTGTACGGCCAGTGTAGGAGATCGCTCCCCACACCATGATGCCGGGTGTTGGCCCTGTGTGCCTCGGTCGTATGCAGTCCTGATTGTGGCGCTCACCTGCACGGCGCCAAACACGCATACGACCATCATTGGCACCAAGGCAGAAGCGACTCTCATCGCTGAAGACGACACGTCTCCATTCGTCCCTCCATTCACGCCTGTCGCGACACCACTGGAGGCGGGCTGCACGATGTTGGGGTGTGAGCGGAAGACGGCCTAACGGTGTGCGGGACCGTAGCCCAGCTTCATGGAGACGGTTGCGAATGGTCCTCGCCGATACCCCAGGAGCAACAGTGTCCCTAATTTGCTGGGAAGTGGCGGTGCGGTCCCCTACGGCACTGCGTAGGATCCTACGGTCTTGGCGTGCATCCGTGCGTCGCTGCGGTCCGGTCCCAGGTCGACGGGCACGTGCACCTTCCGCCGCCCACTGGCGACATCGATGTACTTAAAAAAAAAAAAAAAGCACGCACAGTTTCCATTAGAGGGCATGGCGTCTGAGGTTTGTTATGCTCGCGTGTGCACAGGTACACAGGGCGCACTCTGTTTGCGGTTACGCTGCCATTCAACAACGCTGCCGTCAAACACAGCGAGCCGCTGCTGTCCTTTTGTGCTCAGCAGGGGTCCTGATGAGTGGGCCGTCTACGCACATCATCAAAAGTACTATAGTACGTTGAATTATTGAAGTCACCCCGAAGATTAAATATTTTACATGGCTCTTTCAAGTGACGTTCATATACTTCTAGTTCATCCAAAACGTTAAAAAAAAATCCCGTAACTTTCTTGTGTAAAATTTCAAAGTGTATTTCTGGTGCTCCTACTGAGTGTTTAGCTTAATGATCTCTAAATGTGGTCTTAGGTTTCGTATTATTGTGTGTTCCTTAAAGTGGGTTTCAAAAGTTCTACCTGCCTGATCTATATGAATTGGTGACAGTCTTTGCACTTGATACCGACGTCCCATATTTGCCATTCGATTCATTTTTATCATATTTTTGCCTAAATAGGAGAGTTGGAGTTATGCAAAAGCCTATTCTTAATCCTGTTTTCCGAACGTGTGCTGCTACTGCATCTGACGCCTTTCATCCCTATTCTATAGGTACATACATTAATTTGTTCGCTTGATATTAATCTTTCAACGTAATAGTGTCTGTTTTCTGATAGAGAGTCTGCTTTAATTATTTGATAAATCTTAGTAACTACTTCAGCCTTGTAAACGTTTCTAGCAGCAAGTTGCTTAAGAACTCCATTTTCATTATTCTTATCTTTCTTCCTTAAAGGTAGCAGTGTGCTAATTTAGGAACGAAAATATGTCATTTTATATACACAAAAATGTTATGATGTAGAGGATGTAATGAAATCTGTGGAAATGAGTTCCCTATAAATGCAGAATTTATGTTTACCATTTCATTTACCTACAGTTACGTCAACGAATTTGATTATCCGATTACATTTATCTTCAACAGTGAAAAAAGCACTAAGCTTCGCTGCAAACTTAGTGATTTCATTTAGAGTCCCTTTGAATAATACAATGTAATAATTAACATATCGATAACAGTGTGTCCTTACATCACCTAAATCTTGAATTGATTGACATAATTACAGTTCTGTTTACGTAATGAATATTTTAGCAATGATACTAGCAATGGCATTGCCCACTGGTAAACCTTGCTATTGGGGTAAATTTTACCACTAATAGTGAAATAATGTCAGGCTGAGGTTGGTTGTAACTACTCTGTTAACTCAATCGTCTCTCCTACTAATACTTTTTTATGTAGCAGTATATTATTTTTAATTAAGTTAAGGGGTTCACTGAAACGAAGTGATCGTCAGGCGTTTTTGGCCAGGAGACCCAGTGAGGGGTTGTTCGTCTGCCACGTGCAAGTCATTTTATGTAAAGCCCCATTGACGACTTGCACGTTCATGTGACGGATTGATAATGAGGGCTGTTTGGCATAGCTGTTTTTAAATTCACTACGTCAAGTGATGCAAACAAAGCTCCAGCTGTTGCTTTATGTTAGCCGGTATCAGCGAAGTCGTACCTGCTCCTGGTTCTAAATTGTGGAACTGATGTTTAGCGAGATATCGATTAAAACGTGTATTATAACTCCACTGTGTGTTGTAGATTAATGCCATTGACTTGTCTTGCTTGTGCAGCTTAACCTGTGCCCAAGAGATTGGCATTAGCAGGCTCATAACAACAAATCGTTTTCCTTCATTCTCTCCGAATGAGAAGTTAGCATTCTGAATTTTACGTTTCAAACCTTATGGTATTTTGGTATTAGATCATTATTTGTTTCTTTAATTCAATTGCCTGCAGAAAAACTTTACATTCTAGATACGTAATCATTTTCAGTTGTAACGGTTGTGAGCAGGTGTTACAACTTAAGTCCGACCCCAGCTGAATGTTCTTTGATTGCCCTGTGAGAAGGCTCATCAAACTAGAACACATCAAATATTACTTCACTTTATAACATGAATTAATAAAAGATTTACTTAACTTTGACACACTTTTCGCCTAAGGATGTTTGTGCCAACTACAACTCTCACTGACTCTGAATGCATCGCTTGTTCCATTGATTAAGAAAATGTTCTCTTGCGGTACAAACTGCAATATTTGAAAAGTACATGTCATGAAACTTTAAGTGACAGTGTCCTATTCGATGATGCTGACTGCTATAGCTGAGGTATCGCAATGGAGCAGGGCTCTTGCTAGCTCGACACTATACTGACATCACCTGCTGTTGTAGAAAGAGAGGCGTGGTCTTCTGGAGCCTCTCCCTTGCATTGCTGCAAATTGCTGAGTGCCCTCGCTAATGTCTGTGGTATCGATTCGTATTGACAACTTTCGTGTGGCGATGCTACCTCTGTATGGCACCACCATATAGGAAACGGTATTGCCCTTTTCTGACTTTATAATTAATGTTTTATGTTGTTTGAGTTTCTTATTTAGACAGTGTATTGTCCTTTTATATCTATTTATTCCGTATTTGCATTTGTTTTAACTGTTTTAGTAATTTCTTTGGAGATTACACTTTAGATCTATGAGGCTTGGCAGCCGAGTCATGAATTCCAGTACTTCCACAAAGTTAACGTTTAGCCCTGTCAGGCAGTCGGATTCTGAAATATATTACAGGCCCCTCCGTTGGTAATTTCATGTTAACGCTAATATTACAGAATATACAGCGCTGCTATCTACCAGGACTTTCAGGGGTTCCTTTCCAACGGGTGTCAGGAAACACTGGACGTCGCCGGTAAAACACTTGTCCTTGAAAACAGCCCGAAGCATCAGCCATTTAGAGTGATTAAGAGACCGACCAATTATTCTCAGCTACGATAAAATCTCCCTTACCTCAGATGCCAGGATTCGGGAGTGATGAACACGTTAATCACAAATATGGCACAGATGCGACCAGGAATAAGAGGCAGCCATATACTTCACAGGTCAAAGGAACACACTGACTGAAATGTGAAGCGGTAGACTATGATCACCCTGAATGGGTACTATTAATTTCATACTCCGCTACGGGATATTTTCAGTAGAGAACAACACGAGTCTTGAGGGGCAATGTGTGGACACGGGGTCTATTATGAGACTTTAATATTACTGGAACTTCACATAGCATTAACGGGGAACCTCCATGTCCATCTTAGCAGCATCTACTGGACTTTGGGAGTGACCGAACCATTCGTATAGAAGATATGCGGGCATCATACCAGCAGGTAACACACTTGGCTGTAGTGCCACGACTACATAGAGAGTCATGACCAGATGAACTTAGGACAACACTGTGGAAAGAAGAGTGGTAGCAAATTCCTCTAGAAGCACTATAACATCAGAGTGTCACACGACTGTTCGACTGGTTCTAACGAACAGACAGATGACAACTGAAGTCAGGGTAGAGGTAATAGCAGGGTGTCAGCAAGTACAGTTGCGAAGAGACGTATGGAGTCCGGTTTGAGACCTTGATCTGCCATGCCTCATGTGCAGCTGACATCATATCGCACACAACAGACACTTGCATAGCGTGTAGACAGAATCAACTTGACCGTTTAGTGATATTATTTGATGTGCACTGATTAGTCGTGCCTCCGTTTGCGGTGCAGTCTGTCTGACGTCGTAGTGTCAGCTGTCCACCTCACGATAGTTCATAGCAAGCAGCGATTCTCGTTACTACACTGCTGGCCACCGTAAATGCAACACCAAGAAAGACAAGAGGTAGCACAACAAAGTATATTTTGTAGATATCATGTTGACCAAGTATCAAATGATTACGTTTACAGACGTCTGTGACATGTGGTTCCTGCCAGAATCAGTAGCCAGAGTAGCCGCCATTGTTGGAGATCACCGCTGCCACACGTCTCGGCATTGAGTCAAAGAGACGTTGGATGTGTTCCTGGGGTACAGCAGCCCAAGCAGCTTCCACACGTTGCCAAAGATCATCTGGTGTGGCAGCTGGGGATGTAATCTGGGTCACTCGTTGAGCAACCATGGACCACATGTTTTCTATCGGCGAAAGATCCGGAGAGCGAGCCGGCCAGGGAAGCAATTCAATCTGGTTATTGACGAATAACCTTTGGACAATGCGTGCCACGTGTGGTCGCGCATTATCCTGTTGAAATATGGCTGTGGCCGAGCCCTGAAGGTAAGGAAGGACAACTGGCTCCAGCACCTCGGATATGTAGCGCCGGCTATTTAAAGTACCGGCAATGCGTACTAGAGGCGTGCGAGAGTAATATCCAATACCGCCCCATACCATAATACCCGGTGCAAGACCAGTGTGGCGGTGCATAATGCAGCTGTCCAGCATCCTCTCTCCACGGTGTCTCCACACTCGAATCCGACCATCGTGGTGCTGCAGACAGAAGCGTGCCTCGTCCGTAAAGACAACGTCATTCCATTCTGCCGTCCACATCCGTCTGTCATCACACCATTGGCGACGGAGACGTCTGTGGTTCTGCGTCAATGGTAGACGAAGCAATGGACGTCTTGCGGACATACCACTCTGCTGTAAACGGCGTCGAATGGTACGCGCAGACACTGCATGATTCATTACAGACGTAATGTGCTGTGCTATGGTTCGGGATGTCACTGAGCGATCCGTCACTGCCATGCGCACAATTTGCCTATCAGCACGTGCAGTGGTGCACCGAGGTGAATGCGATCGACCACGTCGGTCCATCGTACCCTCCTGCATCCAACGGTCACATATCCGCATTACAGTTGTTTGGTTTCGTCCAACACGACTAGCGATTTCTCTGTATGATAATCCACAATCTCGGTAAACCACTATCCTTCCTCTGTCGATCTCGGATACTTGATCAAACGATGTTCGCTGTTGTCTACGAGGCATAACTGATCGTCTTGTGAAACAACCACAAGGTAAACACACGTGCCGAACGTACACTCGTCGAAATCTCCAAGCCTTAAATGGCGCTATGAGGTGGCGCCACAGGCGCGCGTGATGAGAGTCTGCGCTGAAATTCTAATCAGTTGCATATCTCATCGCTGCAAACCCATGGTGTAAATTTCACTTGATTCGGATGCTTACTTCAGGGAGTCGCATTTACGGTGGCCAGCAGTGTATAATCCTCGAAGCCCTGGACTGATGCTGTGGGGAGAGATATGACAACCGGATCGCCTTGGTAACTGCCGTAGACTGGCCGATTGCGCAAAAGAATCTGTCAAGACTGGTGACCCCCCTATATAACGATCATGACCTAGGTACAATTTATCTTGTTCCAGCAGGATAACAAAAGAGCCCACACAGGTGTTCACGCTAAGATTAATGTATGGAGACTTCATTGGGCTCCTTAGTATCCTTATTAGTCACACACGGAGCATAAAAAAATGGTTCAAATGGCTCGGAGCACTATGGGACTTAACATCTGAGATCATCAGTTCCCTAGAACTTAGAACTACTTAAACCTAACCGACCTAAGGACATCACACTCATCCATGCCCGAGGCAGGATTCGAACCTGCGACCGTAGCAGTCACGCAGTTCCAGACTGAAGCGCCTACAATCGCTCGGCCACACCGGCCGGCACACATGGAAAATATAAGCCCTGCGTGGGAAGATATATAATTTCGTACCACACTCCAGCTACAAATATTAATGAGCTTACGCAGTACATGTTTCAGGGACGGCAAGTTATTCTTCATAATTACTTACTCAGGCTCATTGTTTTGCCACACTGGAAAGGAGAGTGTATATGTGCCTAACACTAGTGTGAACATTGGTTGGTTGGTTGGTTTTGGGGAAGGAGACCAGACAGCGAGGTCATCGGTCTCATCGGATTAGGGAAGGACGGGGAAGGAAGTCGGCCGTGCCCTTTGAAAGGAACCATCTCGGCATTTGCCTGGAGTGATTTAGGGAAATCACGGAAAACCTAAATCAGGATGGCCGGACGCGGGATTGAACCGTCGTCCTCCCGAATGCGAGTTCAGTGTCTAACCACTGAGCCACCTCGCTCGGTTGTGAACATTGAAATTCAGTTCCGTCTGGAACGAAAGTTGTATGATCTGACACCATTTATGTGATTAACGTCAATTGAAGGTTTGATAAATACGACGTGGTGCGTCATGATGTTTTTATTTATTTTTCGTATGACTAGGGCGCCCCGTCGGGCAGACCGTTCGCCGGGTGCCGGTCAATTAATTTGACGCCACTTCGGCGACCTGCAGTCGATGAGGATGATAGGATGATGATGAGGACAGCACAACACCCAGTTCCTGGGCGGAGAAAATTCCACGACCAAGCCGGAAATCCAACCCGGGCCCAGAGGATTGACAATCCGTCACGCTGACCATTCAGCTACTGGGGGCTGCTGACACGCTTAGTGGTGTGACGGTTTCCATTTCCGTCAGTATAATTTTGAGTTAAGCATCTTCCTCGTTGGTTAAGGAAAGTGCAGTGTAGGAATTTTTAGAAGGCACTAACAAGAGCAACGTCTAATAATTTTGACAGCTTAGGTTTAAACATATAACTCATAAAAACTGGCAACAATATGATCGACATAGTTGCTTTTAGGAAATGAATGAGTTGAAACTCCTTGTGCTAACATGTATATAAGTAATCGAAAGGCGAAAACCTTGTGTCTCCCATGTCGTCTCTGTTGGGTAAAAGAGGATTAGTAGAGGCTAAGTTGCTGTTACGTTTACACTGAAACTGTAAGTCGTAAAATTGTCAGTTTCAAGCAGAAAAAAAAATAGCTGAGTCGTTATACTTCAGTGTATAGCCCTACATTCTGTCAAATGTTTTCTGGTATATTTTGACAGTCATTTTCCCAGAACCGATTGCACTATATAATTCGGGAAAGGAGGATTTCTTTCTTTCCTCTGAGTGTTTTCTATGCGTAGTGAGGATAGCAGTCGATATGAACTAATGAGCTAAGTTAATATGACCACCCCGGCTTAACGCTTTGTCGGTCCACGTCTGCCACGCAATACGGCAGCGATTCAGCATGACATGGATTTTAGACCCTCTTTGTACGTCTCCATAGGAATGTTGCACCAGATGTCTGCCGACAGGTCCAACAACACATTTAAATAGCGGGCTGGTAATTTGTTGTCGTGAAGTTGGGGACGGATACAATTCCAGATGGGATCCATCGGCTTCAGGTATGGCGAATTTGGCGATCAAGAAACAAAGCATTGCAGCACAATTACTCATTGTGGTGCAACAGCTGTCATGCTGACGGATGCAGTCACAGTCGGGGGAAGACATAAAACATGAAGAGATGCAGGTCATTCGTAATAAAGTTCACCTAGTCCACAACTGTTCTCATATTTCTAGTACAGGACCCATGGAAGCTAAGGTGGATGTATCGCATAGTACAATACTGTCTCCACCGGCCTGCGCTTGTGTCGTGGTGCATGTCTCGAGCAGCCATTCACACTGATGGTGGTGAATCCGGACATGGTCGTCGACTGTGTGTAACAGGAAACATTATCCAACCGAGAGGTAACATGTTTTAGTTGGCCTCGATAATATCGTGATAACTTCAATCGCAACTGACGATACCGTTTAGCCTTAGCCAGTATAGGAAAACGCAAGTATCGTCCGCTGCGGAACCCCATATTGTGCTCTGACCACCACCAATTTTAATGCTTTACAGAGCGGAAAAGCCTCCTACCTCAACGTTCTGAGGTGGAATGATGTCTCACACGTCTTCCTCTTATCGTGATTTCATCGTCGTTCAGCCTGTTTACATAGATTCTCATGATAGATGCTCATGATAGACCCAAGCGAACAGTCAACCAGCATCACTGTTCTCGAGATGTGGTTCCTTAGGCACCAAAGCCAAAGTCACTAATTTTTATCAACAAACTAGATATTTTTTAAACTGATTCCTCATTCGTCTCACTGCATCACATACCAGCAACACCACCTGCTGGCATTTAATTCATAGTGTGCGATGGTCACAGTATACTAAGAGTGTATTTCCGCAGTCAGATACTGATTCTGAAACTACGTTCAATCGTATTTTTACGATGTATATTAATATTTGTGCCTAACTCCATACCACGTCACATTTTTGGCATCTGCGAGGAGAAAGAAAGCTTTCCATCTCACGTGAAAAGCTTTCCATTTCTTGCGCATATTCTGGCGGTCGTGTTGGTCAAAGGTGTCACGTTAAGTGAGGGTTAGCAAGAGAAGTGACTATCGAACTACGCAGACTGTGCTAAGTTGCAGATTTTTCTTGTCTTGACCTACGTAACTACTGGAGTTACCGGAAAGCGAACATGGCAGGAAAGTGAAGGAATTTTTCGGTTAACTTCCCGTCGGCAACGCGGTAATTAGAGATGGGCAAAAGCTCGTATTGTGACAGGACGTAGAAGGAAATCAGCTTTCACATTTTTGAAGGAACCATACCGGTATTTACCTGGAGCGATCAAAGAGAATCATGTTGTTGTTGTGGTCTTCAGTCCTGAGACTGGTTTGATGCAGCTCTCCATGCTGCTCTATGTTGTGCAAGCTTCTTCATCTCCCAGTACTTACTGCAACCTACATCCTTCTGAATCTGCTTAGTGTATTCATCTCTAGGTCTCCCTCTACGATTTTTACCCTCCATGCTGCCTCTAATGCTAAATTTGTGATCCCCTGATGCCTTAGAACATGTCCTACCAAGCGGCCCCTTCCTCTTGTCAAGTTGTGCCACAAACTCGTCTTCTCCCCAATTCTATCCAATACCTCCTCATTAGTTATGTCATCTACCAATCTAATCTTTAGCATTCTTCTGTAGCACCACATTTCGAAAAATTCTATTCTCTTCTAGGCCAAACTATTTATCGTCCATTTTTCACTTCCATACATGGCTACACTCCATACAAATACTTTCAGAAACGACTTCCTGACGCTTAAATCTATACTCAATGTTAACAAATTTCTCTTCGTGAGACCTGAGTTTCTCCTGGCGTATACAACTTTCAAATAACTTCCGGGAATTCAGCCAGGTAACACTTTCAGCGACCACCGATATTTCGGCGGGAGAACACCCCGCCATTTTCAAGGCAAACTGCAACGGACAGGCGGCGTGCATGCAAATTTAATACCTCGGTTCTGCGACAGAAGCAGGAAAGATAACACACACACTGAACACTAGTGCCACCAAAGATGACCAAAGTCAGAGCTATCGATAGTGAGACTATGAATTCACAGGTGAGGCAGCATTGACTCTGTTCCTCTGTTTTTTGACAAGGGAGAGAGCCGGATTCCAAACAGAGTTTAAACAGAAACCTCCATCCCTGTTAACGAGGTTGCTCGCTAGTTTAATCTCAACTGCCTCCTTAATGACACTGTCCCAATAGCTGGACGTACATGCCAATATCTCGGTGTTATTATATAACATGGGGTGACCAGTATCCAAGCAATGTTCGGCAATAGCAGATCTATTTGGCTGCTGTAATCGTGTGTGCCGTTTATGCTCAGTACATCTGTCCTCCACGGTCCTGATAGTTTGACCAATATATGCCATACCGCAGCTACAGGGAATACGATACACACCTGCCTTACGCAATCCAAGATCATCCTTAACGGAACTCAAAAGTGCTCTAATTTTAGATGGAGGTCGGAAAACACATTTCACATCGTATTTCCGTAAAATACGACCGATCTTATTGGACGTGTTTCCTACGTAAGGCAAAAAGGCAGTAGACTTAGGTGTTGACTCAGAATTATCATCAATCACCCGATGTACAGTTGGTCGATAGCGCAACGCACGTTCAATGTGTCTATCACTATAACCATTTTGACGAAATGTAACTTCAAGATGGGACAGCTCAGCTGGCAAAGTCTCAGCGTCAGAAACGACATGTGCCCTGTGTACCAAGGTACGAAGTACCCCTTCACGCTGAGCCGAATGGTGACAACTATTAGCTTGTAAGTACAAATCGGTGTGAGTACGTTTCCTGTAGACTGCATGTCCCAATGATCCATCATCCTTCCTCCTAACCAACACGTCGAGAAAGGGAAGGCAACCATCCTCTTCCACCTCCATCGTAAAACGAATGTTCGGGTGGATCGAGTTCAGATGTTCTAGAAAGACATTCAAATTCTCCCTACCGTGAGGCCAAACAACGAAGGTATCGTCAACGTATCTAAAGAAACAGGCGGGTTTTAAAGGCGCCGACTCCAATGCACGTTCCTCGAAGTCTTCCATAAATAAATTTGCGATCACAGGAGACAACGGACTACCCATCGCAACTCCATCTGTCTGCTCGTAATACTGGTCATTAAATAAAAAGTAAGTGGATGTCAACACATGCCAAAAGAGATTAGTTAAATCAGTACCAAACCTGGCTTCAATTAACCGCAACGAATCAGACAGAGGAACACGAGTGAAGAGAGAGACCACATCGAAACTCTCTAAAATATCAGAGTCATTCAGCCTCAGTCCCTCCAAACGACGTAAAAAATCAGCTGAGTTCCTGATATGATGTTCACACTGTCCTACATGTGGACTCAACAGAGAAGCAAGATGCTTGGATACACGATATGTCGGAGCGCCGATGTTACTCACTACAGGACGGAAAGGAACCCCTTCCTTATGAACCTTTGGAAGGCCATATAACCTAGGGGGAACGGCACTATAGGTTTTTTCGCAGGAGACAATCTAGAGGCTTAACACCTATAGTGCCGTTCCCCCTAGGTTATATGGCCTTCCAAAGGTTCATAAGGAAGGGGTTCCTTTCCGTCCTATAGTGAGTAACATCGGCGCTCCGACATATCGTGTATCCAAGCATCTTGCTTCTCTGTTGAGTCCACATGTAGGACAGTGTGAACATCATATCAGGAACTCAGCTGATTTTTTACGTCGTTTGGAGGGACTGAGGCTGAATGACTCTGATATTTTAGTGAGTTTCGATGTGGTCTCTCTCTTCACTCGTGTTCCTCTGTCTGATTCGTTGCGGTTAATTGAAGCCAGGTTTGGTACTGATTTAACTAATCTCTTTAGGCATGTGTTGACATCCACTTACTTTTTATTTAATGACCAGTATTACGAGCAGACAGATGGAGTTGCGATGGGTAGTCCGTTGTCTCCTGTGATCGCAAATTTATTTATGGAAGACTTCGAGGAACGTGCATTGGAGTCGGCGCCTTTAAAACCCGCCTGTTTCTTTAGATACGTTGACGATACCTTCGTTGTTTGGCCTCACGGTAGGGAGAATTTGAATGTCTTTCTAGAACATCTGAACTCGATCCACCCGAACATTCGTTTTACGATGGAGGTGGAAGAGGATGGTTGCCTTCCCTTTCTCGACGTGTTGGTTAGGAGGAAGGATGATGGATCATTGGGACATGCAGTCTACAGGAAACGTACTCACACCGATTTGTACTTACAAGCTAATAGTTGTCACCATTCGGCTCAGCGTGAAGGGGTACTTCGTACCTTGGTACACAGGGCACATGTCGTTTCTGACGCTGAGACTTTGCCAGCTGAGCTGTCCCATCTTGAAGTTACATTTCGTCAAAATGGTTATAGTGATAGACACATTGAACGTGCGTTGCGCTATCGACCAACTGTACATCGGGTGATTGATGATAATTCTGAGTCAACACCTAAGTCTACTGCCTTTTTGCCTTACGTAGGAAACACGTCCAATAAGATCGGTCGTATTTTACGGAAATACGATGCGAAATGTGTTTTCCGACCTCCATCTAAAATTAGAGCACTTTTGAGTTCCGTTAAGGATGATCTTGGATTGCGTAAGGCAGGTGTGTATCGTATTCCCTGTAGCTGCGGTATGGCATATATGGGTCAAACTATCAGGACCGTGGAGGACAGATGTACTGAGCATAAACGGCACACACGATTACAGCAGCCAAATAGATCTGCTATTGCCGAACATTGCTTGGATACTGGTCACCCCATGTTATATAATAACACCGAGATATTGGCATGTACGTCCAGCTATTGGGACAGTGTCATTAAGGAGGCAGTTGAGATTAAACTAGCGAGCAACCTCGTTAACAGGGATGGAGGTTTCTGTTTAAACTCTGTTTGGAATCCGGCTCTCTCCCTTGTCAAAAAACAGAGGAACAGAGTCAATGCTGCCTCACCTGTGAATTCATAGTCTCACTATCGATAGCTCTGACTTTGGTCATCTTTGGTGGCACTAGTGTTCAGTGTGTGTGTTATCTTTCCTGCTTCTGTCGCAGAACCGAGGTATTAAATTTGCATGCACGCCGCCTGTCCGTTGCAGTTTGCCTTGAAAATGGCGGGGTGTTCTCCCGCCGAAATATCGGCGGTCGCTGAAAGTGTTACCTGGCTGAATTCCCGGAAGTTATTTGGAAATTTCTCTTCTTCAGAAACGCTTCCCTTGCCATTGCCAGTCTATAGTTTATATCCTCTCTACTTCGACCATCATCAGTTATTTTGCTCCCCAAAAATCAAAACTCCTTTACTAGTTTAAGTGTCTCATTTCTTAATCTAATTCCTTCAGCATCACCCCACTTAATTAGACTACTTACCAATATCCTCGTTTTGCTTTTGTTGATGTTCATTTAATATCCAACTTTCATGACACTGTCCATTCCGTTCAACGGCTCCTCCAAGTCGTTTGCTGTCTCTGACAGAATTACAATGTCATCGGCGAACCTTAAAGTTTTTATTTCTTCTCCATGGATTTTAATACCTACTCCGAATTTTCCTTTTCTTTCCTTCACTGCTTGCTCAATATACACATTGAATAACATTGGAGAGAGGCTACAACCCTGTCTCACACCCTTCCCAACTACTGCTTCCCTTTCGTGCCCCTCGACTCGTTTGACTGCCATCTGGTTTCTGTACAAATTGTAAATAGCCTTTCGCTCCATGTATTTTACCCCTGCCACCTTTAGATTTTGAAAGAGAGTATTCCAGTCACCATTGTCAAAAGCTTTCTCTAAGTCTACAGATGTTAGAAACGTCAGTTTGCCTTTCCTTAATCTATTTTCTAAGATAAGTCGTAAGGTCTGTATTGCCTCATGTGTTCCAACATTTCTACGCAATCCAAACTGATCTCTCCGTGGTCGACTTCTACCAGTTTTTCTATTTCTCTGTAATGAATTCACGTTAGTATTTAGCAGCTGTGACTTATTAAACTGATAGTTCGGTAATTTTCCCATCTGTCAACACCTGCTTTCGTTTGGATTGGAATTATTATATTCTTCTTACAGTCTGAGGGTATTTCACCTGTCTCATACATCTTGCTCACAAGATGGGAGATTTTTGTCAGGACTGGCTATCCCAAGGCCGTCAATAGTTCCAATGGAATGTTGTCTACTCCCGGGTCCTTGTTTCGACTCAGGTCTTCCAGTGCTCTGTCAAACTCCTCACGCAGTATCGTATCTCCCATTTCATTTTCATCTACATCCTCTTCCATTTCCATAATATTGTCCTCAAGTACATCGCACTTGTATAGACCCTCTATATACTCCTTCCACCTTTCTTCTTTCCCTTTTCTCCAAAGGTCTCTTTTATTTTTCTTTAGGCAGTATCTATCTTGCTCCTAGTGAGATAAGCCTCTACATCCTTACATTTGTCCTCTAGCCAACACTGCTTAGTCATTTCCTGTCGATCTCATTTTTGTGACGTTTGTATACCATTTCGCCTGCTTCATTTACTGCATGTTTATGTTTTCCCCTTTCATCAATTAAATTCAAAATTTCTTCTGTTACCCAAGGATTTCTAATAGCCCTCGTCTTTTTACCTACTTGATCCTCTGCTGCCTTCAGTACTTCATCCCTCAGAGCTACCCATTCTTCTTCTACTGTATTTCTTTCCCCCATTCCTGTCAATTGTTCTCGTATGCTCTCCCTGAAAATCTGTACACCCTCTGGTTTAGTCAGTTTATCCAGGTCGCATCTCCTTAAATTCCCACCTTTTTTCATTTTCTTCACTTTTAATCTACAGTTCATACCCAATAAATTGTGGTCAGAGTCCACATCTGCCACTGGAAATGTCTTACACTTTAAAACCTGGTTCCTAAATCTCTGTCTCACCATTCTATAATCTACCTGATACCTTCTAGTATCTCCAGGATTCTTCCCAGTATACAACCTTCTTTCATAATACTTGAACCAAGTGTTGGCTATGATAAAGTTATGCTCTGTGCAGAATTCTACCAGATGGCTTCCTCTTTCATTTCTTACCACCCAATCCATATTCACCTGCTGTTTCCTTCTGTCCCTTTTCCTACTCCTGAATTCCAGTCACCCATGACTATTAAATTTTCGTCTCACTTCACTACCTGAATAATTTCTTTTATCTCATCATAAATTTCATCAACTTCTTCGTCATCTGCAGAGCTAGTTGGCATATAAACTTGTACTATTGTAGTAGGTGTGGGCTTCGTGCCTATCTTCGCCACTATAATACGTTCACTATGCTGTTTGTAGCAGCTTACCCGCATTCCTATTTATTTATTAATTATTAAACCTACTCCTGCATTACCCCTATTTGATTTTCTATTTATAATCCTGTATTCACCTGACCAAAAGTCTTGTTCCTCCTGCCACCGAACTTCACTAATTCCCACTATATCTAACTTTAACCTATCCATTTCCTTTTTAATTTTTCTAACCTACCTGCCCGATTAAGGGATCTGACATTCCACGCTCCGATCCGTAGAACGCCAGTTTTCTTTCTCCTGATAACGACGTCCTCTTGAGTTGTCCCCGCCCGGAGATCCAAATGGGGGACTATTTTACGTCCGGAATATTTTACCCAAGAGGACGCCATCATCATTTATCCATACAGTAAATCTGCATGCCCTCGAGAAAAATTACAGCTGTAGTTTCCTCTTGCTTTCTGCCGTTCGCAGTACCAGCACAGCAAGGCAGAAAGATTAGTGTTACAAGGCCAGATCAGTCAATCATCCAGACAGTTTCCCCTGCAACTACTGAAAAGACTGCTGTCCCTCTTCAGGGACCACACGTTTGTCAGGCCTCTCAACAGATACCCCTCCGTTGTGGTTGCGCCTACGGTACGTCCATCTGTATGGCTGAGACACGAAAGTCTCCCCACCAACCACAAAGTCCATGGTTCATGGGGGGGGGGGGGGGGGAGACCTAAATCTGCATGACCGAACGGAGATTTGAAAAACTATCCTCTCGAACGTTAGCCGATTGTGATGAAGTCTGCGCCATCACGCTCCTTGGGAATAACGAAACTACTGGCTTCTGTAGAGGAATAGGACGTAAATTGATCACGATGCCGTCGCTCTGCAGAAATGTGATGATATTCGTTCTGCCAACCTTAACTATTTGAGTCTCATTCTTTTTAAGTTTACTGAATGTTTATAAGCTAGCCTCATATTATTGTCTATATATTTTATGACATATAGCTTCATCTGTTGTTCTTGAATTTCTGAATTCAGCCTTAACGAAGTGTTTTGTGTCAAACATGGAATTTATTCTGTCCCCAGTCGCTTTTATTGTTGGCAACTGAGATGTGATGACCATGTGCGTACTTAGCTAAACGTCTGTAGACTCTAAACCTGCTGCGTGAGATTAGTGGGTACACATTTTCCCATTCCAAAATAGGACTTGTTAAATCTGAGTCGAAATCAGTATATCTTGCATTTGTTCGTCAGATTCATCTATTTATGCTGATTGAATCATTTTTCTAAAACGCACATTCCATTTTAAGATCATAAAATTACTTTGACAAAAAATTATCCTGAGAATACTACGATTAGGAGATGCAAAATCTTAGAAACGCTGTGGTCAATATCAAGCTAGTCCTTTCACTGCTACTTGTTGTTACCTTTCTTTCACCTCTATTTTATGGTGTTAAGCTGTCTGTTAATAGATTACAATTATGTGCCAAATTGTCCTCCAACCCCACAAGACCGTAATTAGATACAGATTTTTAGTGAAGATTGTGGTCTTTTGGTTAGCTTCATGGACCTACAGCGTCAGGATGCCATTTCGGTTCATGGCCGGGTGAGAGACATTTCTCCGCTTGAACACTTGGTCTTCGAGGTGTTCTCGTCTTTTTAAGCTGTATCATCGCTGTGAACACTGTTCAATGCCGCAAGTGATTGCCCATCTAATTACTTTGTCTCTTCTTTTTTTTGTTATTGTAAGTGGAGGACGTGTTATTTTCTTTAGCCCTGAAAGCATTCCAGCAGGCTTGTGCTATTTCTAAGTTTACATAAGACAACAAGAGGGGATCATGAACGTCTTTTGAGCTCAGAGCAGCCCTCTAGGGCAAGTATCAGGCCCAGAAATCGTTTCGGCCCACCTCAGCACAGCAGGCAACTGGTGGTGGCCTGTCTCCTATAAACGTCCACTGTGCAAGACGCCAGAAGGAATCATTTTGGAATGATAACATGTGAAGCTAGATATAGCCACCAAGATGTTTAAGTGTGAGCCTGGATGATTCTGTACCGTTATACCATTAATGAACGTTAGTTTAAAGTATTAGTAATGGGCATTCTGATTGGCTTACAATAATTATTTAGAAAGTACCCTTTCCCTTATGCGTCTACATGTAAGCTCTTTCTTTGGGCCATGTCAGAAATAATTAATGAGGGGGAGAGTTTCTCTGCCTTTCTTCCCTTGCAGACCATCATGGTTAACCAAAAAAAAAAAAAAAAAATTAAAAAATCCGCGAAGTTTAGGCGTTTGTTTAACTTATATTCAAAATTACGAGGGTTGTCCAGAAAGTAAATTCCGATCGGTCTCTAAATGGAGACCACAGTGAAAATCAGAAACATTTTATTTGCAAGAGTTAGCTACACATTCCAGATACTTCTCTACATAGGCGCAGCTACGACTTAGACTTTTGCTGGAGCATTATATCAAATTTCTAACACCATCGTCATAGAAAGCAGCCGCCTGTGCTCTCCGATAACTCTCTACGCTCGTCTTTAGCGCGTAGCCAGCACCCAAGTGTTGTCTTCGTATCCAGAGTTTCATGTGAACTGAGATAATACTCCGGACTAGCTAATTAGAGCTGTGTTGTGGATGATTGAACACTTCCCATCGAAAAGGTTGCAGGAGCGTCTTCACTACCCGCAGAGTGCGCCTGAGAATCGCCATAAAGAAGGAAGTGCGTGGCAGTTGTGTTAGGTGGGCTGCATTCATTAAGGCGAAGCCTCTCAGTGGGCCCTCCTACTTGGCGGAAGATATCGTTGTTCTAGGCACCTTTACTCACAGTGTTCTCACAACTGGAAACAGCGTCTTGATGAGATGGACGGTCACTGGAGGCACTACCCAACACTTCTGTGCGAAGCTTCATCGGGTTTTCACTCTGATGTCCATTTCGCGACCGATCGGAACTTACTCTGTGGACAACTCTGGTCGGAACTTACTAAGTCTGCTGTAATTGGCTGGCGTGATTGCTGCGGTGGTAGGACTAACCTAGTTTCGAAAAGTTAAAGTCAATCAACACTTGCTGCGAGGCTACTGATGAGACAATGCATGCTGCGAGACGATGGAATATAGTGCACGCTTGCTACCAAGAGGTCACACAGAAGGATGTCTCTCTGTTACAACTGAGCACAGGGTTTGTTCTGGACTCTGAGTTTCTATCTTCTCCTGCTTCTTTGTTAAGCATTCACACTGTACAGTAGTGGCAAAAATGAGACGGAAGCAGTAATCGAGTCGATGGGGACGTGTGGGTAGTCAGATTCATCATAATTTAATTGTACTGTTGTAAAGTTTGCATCCAGCTAGCTGCTTCAATCACGCACTTGTGCGATACTACTCAGGTTTGTATTTATTTTTCTGGAATTGTTTGTTCCTCAAACCACGAGCCATTCTCGCAGTATTTGGCCACACCTGTAGTACCATCTCATGCTTTCACGTATCCACTCACATATGCCTATTAGATGTAGAAATTTGTCCGCTTATTAAATGTTTACATATTATCTGAGTGGGTAATTCATTTATTTGAGGATTTATAGTAATAGAACAAACTGTAATAGTGGCCACGAGTTTTTCTGTTGTTTAGATGAGACTGTTTATTAATATGTCCGTGCGTAGTCGGCTACCTGTACTTTCCTGCTTGATAGGTCCATCACTATTACATTTTCTGGAAGAAGACGTTTCTGTTACGTGACATTGTTTTTATTAAATTTTCATGGTTTTATGGTGAGCTTCCCTGACATATAGTTCATCAGGGATCAGCCTTATGGTATCTTACAGGTATGCTTAACTGGTAAACTGACTACTTGTACAGGAATTTGTCGACACTTAGCCAGAATTTTCGAAGCCTGGAACAATCTGATTTATGCAGCAAGATATCTGAGATCAGCAAATCGTATTATCTGAATCAATTACTAACGGATTGCACTTTAAACAATAAAAAAGAAAAGAAAAATGCAGGCAACCTCTGTAATAATAAAAGATCTTCATGATTTTAAAATAATGAAAAGTTCCTTGCGCTGTAATAACCTGTACTACTTTTCCTGGAACAATCTGATTTATGCAGCAAGATATCTGAGATCAGCAGATCGTATTATCTGAATCAATTACTAACGGATTGCACTTTAAACAATGAAAACGAAAAGAAAAATGCAGGCAACCTCTTTAATAATATAAGATCTTCATGATTTTAAAATAATGAAAAGTTCCTTGCGCTGTAATAACCTGTACTTCTTTTACAGGAATGGTTACTGAATAAGTATTTTGTTACGCCAAGATTAACCAGTGTTCGTGTAAGTATTTTACAGAAAGTAAGTACAAGCCAAGATTAATCAGTGCTCGGTGAGTATTTTACAGAAAATAAGTACAACTGATAGGGAGCAAGACAGTAAACCTGTAACTGTAAATCGTGAAGTTAATGTGGATGTCGAATAAGGCAATTTGCACAATATCATGACGGGCATAGGTTGTGAAAATAGTTTTGACGAGTCATTAACTTACAGAATAACGTGAAAGATTGCGAAGCTGAATTGTTCTGTGAAATTTCACAGGCTACAGAAGATTCCGTGTCCGCTGGTCACAAGAACGTGATACAGTACGTTCGATCATGCACCAAATTCTTCTTAACGTCCACCTTTTTGATCTAGTCATTCATTACTTAAACGGCATTAGAGAACAAGGAACATCATAGAAGGTACGCGGAATCGGAAGAATACCGGAAAACGACGAAAGTCCATTCCAAAAAGGTGGAAGAAGTTTTCAAAAAACAGACGAAAATTTTAAAAACGTAGACTAAAATTTGAAAAAGTCAGAATTACGAAAATCAAGACGAGAAGAATGATGTACGTTCAAAAATGTTGAAATTTCGAGGAACATTGTGTTCCATTTAGTAGGTTATAACAGCTATTAACAGGTCATGTACTATAGTGTGTCGAAAGCATGGTCAAATAAGACAAAAAGATGAAGGAAGAAATTGAGAAATACGAACAGAATACGAGGCAGACCACTGAAGAACAGATCAGTAATTCGGAACATAAATGATGCGTGGTAACTCAGGAAAAGCGCAACTGATTAATTACACAAAGATATTGATGTCACGCATCTAAAGTCAATAAATAAGTAGAGGAAATGTGATGATATGCATGCACATGGAACCATTCCTGGGAGTAAGAAAGTTTTGAGGGAAAATATTAGCGTTATTTTAATTTAAATAAATTATGTGGATATCAACTTATGTAATTGTGAAGCGCTCGTAGAACTGTTTAAGGAGAGACAATATAATAGTGGGTCAGCAAACAGTACACGCGTTGGAGAGAGACGTTAATAAATGTAGAAAATAAGCAACAGGAAGAGGAGAAGCTGCATCAATAAGCAGACAGACTCTGATGTATGCATTTCGATCTTATACCACTACCAGTGAGTGTTCGATCAGCTGTGCCGGTGGGAAGAAGTTTATCAGAGGACGAAAATAGAAAGCATTTCTTTGCCTTCAGAAATACGAGCTGTTTCCGGGCGTTTCTAATAGCTGATATTCCAAACTTTGGCTCGAACAGGTCCACTAGGAGCTTCGGAGGTAATGGTCTACCGGTTATAAAATCAGTTTCACTTGTGCACATCTGCGAGAACAGGCTGCTGAACGATGTGAGTGACATCGTCAAAGTGCAGGACTAGTGAGGAGTTTACACAGGCGGTCCTGAATTGATTTTTTGGCGCAAGAAAAGCAGGAGGCTATTGGGGACTGCAGTTTCGCAGTTCAGAGACTTTTTTTTCAAGACATGATTCAAAGAGACCAGCTGTTGTACGTACACATTGAGCAGAAAAAAGTAGCTCGATCTGCCACACGAAATTACCTCACCGAATTGAATAAGATACTACGTAGCCAGCAGTTGTATAGCAATCAGGTGCATTTTGCATTTTATTTACGACCTTGTATCGATCACCTAATGTAAAATGGCGAGCAAAATTTCCGCCCCGTAAAACTGTAACAAATGGAACAGGAACAATTCTCGTAGTTCATGACCGAGACGATACAGAAATCATAGAAAGAAGGGGTCCACTAAAAATGTTGAAGAGAGAGGTATCAGACGACATTAGCCAACAGTCAGAGGTTTCGACTTCGCCATTTGATGGAAACCAACCCCAGAAACCGTCACTGTAAAGCGAAAATTTGTAATTTATGTAGTTCTAGAAACTAGTCAGGAAATATTTATGCGTCGTAGCATGTCACATTTAATCCCATTTACCAAAACTCCTCTCCGCAAATGCCCCCAAACCCCATTCCTCGCCCCCCCCCCCCTTTCATCTTTTAAATGCTTGTAAATGCTTCTATGGAATTTCAAAAAGCTTTCAAATGGTATTACATACGTTATTTTAAAAGTACCAATTTTAATTCTACTCTCCTTCCTGTCATTCCCACTCCGCAAATTCCCTTTCCCACGACACATTTTTAATTTTTTGGTTTTTAATTTTGCTACTGTATCATGTGTACCGTTACACCATATGTTTTATATGGTTATATCTATTATATTTCCTGGATTCATTTGGGGAAAAATTAATATGTAGTATGTGAAAATGGGGACCAGTTATAGGTTGCTCAATTGTCAATGTAATGTTATTTTGTCTGCGTTGCACTAGTTTTGTATGGTTGTAATTCTGGATGGTGTTTCATATAAACTTACGTTTGGTGGTGATTGGTTTCCACACAATATTAATGACACTGATGTATGGCGTTCGCAAAGCTGCGTATTCTCGATATGTTTGAATTCCTTCAGGTGTGTCGCTTATATGTTTGCTCCCTATTTCTAAAATTTGGCACATACAGGGTGAGGTGCCAATTCGTAGGCGTAGTCTATTCTTCAAATGTAATTGCAGCATTCCTCGACTCATATTTCATTATTTTGTAAAATATTGTATATTAATATTTATGAACTTTTACTAATGCAATTATTTTATACGTCGTAATTCGTTAAAAAACTACGCTTATCAGACAGTTTGTCTGGTTGTGAAATAAAGCGCCCCCCCCCTTCCCCTAACAGCAACTTCTTCCACTGTACCATTTTCGACTTTTCAAACCCTTACCCATTGTTTTGTTAAGAAACACCTTTCGCATACTGTTGTAAAGTGAATTTTCGTGCATTCTTTACTGATGGGAATTTTTTTAGATGGTGCAATTATGAAAAACTAGCTTGTAACTAACAAAGACATTGTGTATGACGTACACAGGGTGGCCTAGCAGTTAAATCCACTTCCTTTTAATCTTGTTCCTTGATAGTACTTCGCACTTGCCTCTTGGCCAAGAATGGTGGCGAAATACATTGCGTCTCTGCAACAACTTTATATTTTTCTAATAATGAATTAACATTAGGCACGCTAAAACATTATATTCTACTCACTATACTATGTCTGTAATCAGTAGTGAAACCTTACTCTGTTTCTTATATTTTGATACCAGTTTTATATTGTATTTAATAGACTTTAAAAGTGACGGAATGTCAAAATGTGAAACGTGAGGCTGCAAACTATAAGCAATATCGTCAAGACGTCTGAAAGCTATTAAAATACTTACCTGGACTTATGTCCTGTCATAATTCCCTGGGAAAATTGTACAATCATTTAACTCATTTCCACGTTATCTCGGGAGATGAAATTTTCATCTAAGTCGTTCGCGTGATGCATTGTGTATCCGCCCAATAGCAGTGCAGTGTATATGGTTTTGTACTCATACTTTTACATTTCAGGGACCACTATGTAGACTGTTCAATAAGCCCGAACAATTTTTTTCTTTTTTTTTTTTTTGTAATTTCGATGCACACCGTTAGTGATGGTGCAAATTGTTTGCATCTCTTATTTGGTATTTGTCTTGTTAGTTACTAAGTAATTATGTGGTTTTCGTTACTAACTGGTTGGTGTTGTTTACGCTTTATATCCTAATTATGATATTAACAATTTGTAGATCAATTTGTTGATAGAGTAACACAAATCTGTTAGTATGAGAATTTATCTAAGGCTTTTAACATCTCTGGTATTGTACTCGTATTCACAGACCTTGTATGCAGTCGTAGTTATATGTCTCCAGAATATAGAAGTTCGAAATACCACATGATCATATAATTGTGTAAAACGATTTGCATTTCTTATGTTTTGGGTTTTATGTACTTATATTTACGAATATCAGGGTTCTTTTCATTGTTCAGTGTGACATACTACATAGTATGCGCTTATAATTGAATGAATGATATAATATTGTGACATAGTAAGTGTTGGTACAGTAACTATTTCAAACTGATCTCCAGAATGTATGGATTTTGAACAAAAGTCATCCATGACATTGTGAGATTAGCAAGATATTGCCTACAATCAAGAACATCGTAAAATGTATTAGTATGTGTTTGTAATATTATACTAGATAGATTTTATCCTTTCCACTACATGGTTTCCAAGAGAATATTTCCCATGCATCAGTATAAATAAGTGAGTGTCAGGAGGCTTGGGCATAAATGTGTTAGACATTTTCAACCAGAAGAAACTTCTCCCCCCCCCCCCCATGGCATGGACCTCTTTAGATGATGAGCAAAAATGTTTTTGATAAAATGATGATACACATTGATCGCAGCACAGTTTTATTGGCATCCATTTTAAAGGTTACGGGAATATGATGTTACGTGGTAATCTGCGACCAAAATGTCTTGCAACGTAATTCGTCATGCAATTTGCACATGACCAAGTGTCTGTCCAGTCTATCATTTAACACTGCAGCGCAACTGCAGAAAGTATTCAATACTGCCTGTGACTGCTCAGCTAACTAGTTCTTTTCTCTTCCTTTTGTTATGGTGATAAGGATGTGTGGGGGGGGGGGAGGGGTGACATTGTGTGCAGCTTTGAAAGCTTTCTAGCTGTTTTACGTGAGTCAGATGTTCAATTATGAGGACCAGTAGGCATCTTAATCGTGTTGTGAGCTGAATGTGCTAGGTCCAGTCACTGTGCAGCAGGCTAATGAGGTAGCATTTTTTTTTTTTTTTGTCATCAGTCTACTGACTGGTTTGATGCAGCCCGCCACGAATTCCTTTCCTGTGCTAACCTCTTCATCTCAGAGTAACACTTATAACCTACGTCCTCAATTATTTGCTTCACGTATTTCAATCTCTGTCTCCCTCTACAGTTTTTGCCCTCTACAGCTCCCTCTAGTACCATGGAAGTCATACCCTCATGTCTTAGCAGATGTCCTATCATCCTGACCCTTCTCCTTATCAGTGTTTTGCACATATTCCTTTCCTCTCCGATTCTGCGTAGAACCTCCTCATTCCTTACCTTATCAGCCCACCCAATTTTCAACATTCGTCTATAGCACCACATCTCAAATGCTTCGATTCTCTTCTGCTCCGGTTTTTCCACAGTCCATGTTTCACTACCATACAATGCTGTACTCCAAACGTACATCCTCAGAAATTTCTTCCTCAAATTAAAGCCGGTATTTGATATTAGTAGACTTCTCTTGGCCAGAAATGACTTTTTTGCCATAATTTCCGTTCAGCAGATCATTTAATTCTTCTTCACTTTCACTCAGGATAGCAATGTCATCAGCGAATCGTATCATTGATATCCTTTCACCTTGTATTTTAATTCCACTCCTGAACCTTTCTTTTATTTCCATCATTGCTTCCTCGATGTACAGATTGAAGAGTAGGGGGAAAGGCTACAGCCTTGTCTTACACCCTTCTTAATACGAGCACTTCGTTCTTGATCGTCCACTCCTATTATTCCCTCTTGGTTGTTGTACATATTGTATATGACCCGTCTCTTCCTATAGCTTACCCCTACTTTTTTCAGAATCTCGAACAGCTTGCACCATTTTATATTGTCGAACGCTTTTTCCAGGTCGACAAATCCTATGAAAGTGTCTTGATTTTTCTTTAGCCTTGCTTCCATTATTAGCCGCAACATCAGAATTGCCTCTCTCGTCCCTTTACTTTTCCTAAAGATAAACTGAACGTCACCTAGCGCATTCTCAATTTTCTTTTCCATTCTTATGTATATTATTCTTGTAAGCAGCTTCGATGAATGAGCTGTTAAGCTGATTGTGCGATAATTCTCGCACTTGTCAGCTCTTGCCGTCTTCGGAATTGTGTGGATGATGCTTTCCGAAAGTCAGATGGTATATCGCCAGACTCACATATTCTACACACCAACGTGAATAGTCGTTTTATTGCCACTTCCCCCAATGATTTTAGAAATTCGGATGGAATGTTATCTATCCATTCTGCTTTATTTGACCGTAAGTCCTCCAAAACTCTTTTAAATTCCGATTCTAATACTGGATCCCCTATCTCTTCTAAATCGACTCCTGTTTCTTCTTCTATCACACCAGACAAATCTTCACCCTCATAGAGGCTTTCAATGTATTCTTTCCACCTATCTGCTCTATCCTCAGCATTTAACAGTGGAATTCATGTTCCACTCTTAATGTTACCACCGGTGCTTTTAATGTCACCAAAGGTTGTTTTGACTTTCCTGTATGCTGAATCTGTCCTTCCGACAATCATATCTTTTTCGATGTCTTCACATTTTTCCTGCAGCCGTTTCGTCTTAGCTTCCCTGCATTTCCTATTTATTTCATTCCTCAGCGACTTGTATTTCTGTATTCCTGATTTTCACGGAATATATTTGTACTTACTCCTTTCATCAATCAACTGAAGTATTTCTTCTGTTACTCATGGTTTCTTCGCAGCTACCTTCTTTGTACCTATGTTTTCCTTCCCAACGTCTGTGATGGCCCTTTTTAGAGACGTCCATTCCTCTTCAAGTGTACTGCCTACTGCGCTATTCCTTATTGCTGTATCTATAGCGTTAGAGAACTTCAAATATCTCGTCATTCCTTAGTACTTCCGTATCCCACTTCTTTGCGTATTGATTCTTCCTGAGTAATGTCTTGAACTTCAGCCTACTCTTCATCACTACTATATTGTGATCTGAGTCTATATCTGCTCCTGGGTACGCCTTACAATCCAGTATCTGATTTCGGAATTCTGTCTGACCATGATGTAATCTAATTGAAATCTTCCCGTATCTCCCGGCCTTTTCCAAGAATAGCTCCTCCTCTTGTGAATCTTGAACAGGGTATTCGCTATTACTAGCTGAAACTTGTTACAGAACTCAATTAGTCTTTCTCCTCTTTCATTCCATGTCCCAAGCCCATATTCTCCTGTAACCTTTTCTTCTTCTCCTTCTCCTACAACTGCATTCCAGTCGCCAATGACTATTAGATTTTCGTCCCGCTTTACATACTGCATTACTCTTTCAATATCCTCATACACTTTCTCTATCTGTTCATCTTCAGCTTGCGACGTCGGCATGTATACCTAAACTATCGTCGGTGTTGGTCTGCTGTCAATTCTGATTAGAAAAACCCGGACATTGAACTGTTCACAGTAACACACCCTCTGCCCTACCTTCCTATTCATAACGAATCCTACACCTGTTATACCATTTTCTGCTGCTGTTGATATTACCCGATACTCATCTGACCAGAAATCCTTGTTTTCCTTCCACTGCACTTCACTGACCCCTACTATATCAAGATTGAGCCTTTGCATTTCCCTTTTCAGATTTTCTAGTTTCCCTAACACGTTCAAGCTTCTGACATTCCACGCCCCGACTCGTAGAACGTTATCCTTTCGTTGATTATTCAATCTTTTTCTCATGGTAACCTCCCCCTTCGCAGTCCCCTCCCGGAGATCCGAATGGGGGACTATTCCGGAATCTTTTGCCAATGGAGAGATCATCATGACACTTCTTCAATTACAGGCCACATGCCCTGTGGATACACGTTACGTGTCTTTAATGCAGTGGTTTCCATTGCCTTCTGCATCCTCATGTCGTTGATCATTGCTGAATCTTCCGCCTTTAGGGGAAATCCCCCCCCCCCCAGGACAAGAGAGTGCCCTGAACCTCTGTCCGCTCCTCCGCCCTCTTTGACAAGGCCGTTGGCAGAATGAGGCTGACTTCTTATGCCGGAAGTCTTCGGCCGCCAATGCTGATTACTTATCAAAATTTAGGCAGTGTCGGGGATCGAACCCGGGACCAAAGACGTTTTGATTATGAATCAAAGTATGTACCCCTAGACCACGGTTACCCCCCTTGATTAGAGGACGTAAGAAATTATTCCGGAAATACAACATGTGAAGCCCGATGTAGCCGTCAGACTGGTTAATTGTGAACTTGGCTGTTTGTCTATAGTCACAGCAAAAAAGAATGATCCTTTAAAACCTTAGTAATGGACACACTGATGGTCTAACATAATTGTTTCCGCAGAAGGCTTGCTTTCCTGTGCATGTCTAAATTAAAAAACTTTGGCTGCGCCAGGTTAGAAACGCATAGTGAAGTAGGAAAAATTTTCTGCATTTCTCCCCACCCCACACCCTCACTACTTAACCGTGAGAAACTCCTTAACAATAAATGTTCGTTCAACGTATTTACAAATTTAGGTGCAAGGTCTGCAGTAATTGGCCAACTAAATTCCTAACGTGGCAGAGAAAGCCCAGTTTCGAAGAGTTAAATCAGACAACACTTGTTGTCAGACTATTTATGAGATGAGAGTTGCTGCCCAGCGACGGAAGAGAGTATATACTTGCAACCAAAGGGCAGCACAGGTGTTTGTCTGTGTATTAGAAGTGAGTACAAAGGGTGGGCTGAATTCAGAATTTCCAGCCTCTACAGCCACATTCACACTCTATAGGACTGACAAATATACGAGGTGTGGCTAGAAAAAAACGGACTAGTACTGGTGAAACAATAAAACGAATGCAATAAGGCTGAAAGTCGCGTGGCCTGTCACGTGACTCTCGCTCCGCCTACTGCTCGAGTTTCATCTGCCTCCTGCACTCAGTCTGCCCGTGGCGTCTGTTTTAAGTAGTTGACGTTATGTCTGTGCGTCGGAAAATGTTGAGTGTACAGAAAGAACAGCGTGTTAACATCAAATTTAGTTTCAAACTAGGAAAATCTGCAAGTGAAACGTTTGTTATGTTACAACAAGTGTACGGCGATGATTGTTTATCGCGAACACAAGTGTTTGAGTTGTTTAAACGATTTAAAGATGGCCGCGAAGACACCAGTGATGACACTCGCACTGGCAGACCATTGTCAGCAAAAACTGATGCAAACATTGAAAAAATCGGTAAACTTGTTGGACAACATCGCCGTTTAACAATCGGAGCAGTGTCTGAGTTAACAGGAGTTGACAAGGAAAGTGTTAGGCAGATTCTTCATGAAAGTTTCAACATGAACAAAGTGTGTTCAAAACTGGTTCCAAAGTGTCTCACAATTGAACAGAAGGAACGCCGAACAATGATTAGTTCTGACATCCTGGAAAACATTGAAAGTGATCCCACCTTCTTACAAAATGTTATTACTTGCGATGAATCGTGGTTTTTTACTTACGATCCCGAAACTAAACGCCAATCGTTGCATTGGAAAACTCCTGGTTCTCCACGACAAAAAAAGCACGAATGTCAAAATCGAAATTCAGGGCAATGATGATTGTTTTTGTTTTTGACATCAAAGGGATTGTGCACATTGATTGGGTACCAGAGGGACAAACAGTGAATCAGCATTACTACATTAGCGTCCTGGCTACCCTACGTGAGCGAGTAAGGAGAAAACGGAACGATTTGTGGAGAAAAAAGTCATGGATCCTTCACCAAGACAATGCCCCAGGTCACAGTGCGTTGTCAGTGAAGACGTTTTTGGCAAAACACAACATTCCCATCTTAGATCATCCACCCTACTCAGCTGATTTGGCCCCCTGTGCCTTTTTTCTTTTCCCTAAAGTCAAGTCAGCTTTGAAAGGAACTAGATTTGAGACTGTTGAAGCAGTAAAAGAAAAAGCGACGGAAGTAATGTATGGACTTACCGAAAATGATCTGCAGCATTGCTATGAACAGTGGAAAATTCGTATGGAGCGGTGTAGAGACCGAGGAGGAGAGTACATTGAAGGAGATAACATGAAATTGTAAATAATTGTAAATAAATGTTTTTTCCAGCATCAGTCCGGTTTATTTCTAGCCGCACCTCGTAAGCTGGAGTTGCAGTCGTCGAATCAAGTGGGACCCAAGGCTATACAATTTCATCAGAGTTCAAATGAACTTTTTTAAATTTGGCAGGCAGCTAACTACTTCCACCGTGCACTTGAACAGTTTTGCTTGTGGTTATACTAATTTTTCTCGGTTCTTTCTTTAAACGAGTAAACATGCCTGTTGTCACGATATTGTATCATGATAGGGCTCTCATGTGTCCACCGAACAGTGCCAAGGCTACATTTCATAACTGATGCAATTACTGTACATATTTATTTCAATGGTCAATTAAATTTTTCGATACTTTCTAGTAATAAAACTTATAGGAATAGTAACTTTTAGTTTCTTTCGTACTTAAGACGAGCTCTTTCATTAATATGTCCATGTGTGGAGTGGTAGTTTTAGTTTCATGCTTGTTTGGGCCACCACTAACAATTACTTGTAGTAAGACATTTCCATTGAGTGACATCGTTTGTTTTAAATTAACCTGAGCTTGGGAAGCTTTTCTGGACATATAGCATATCAGAGGTAAGTTACATAGCTCAGCCAACACCTCACACACCGATCATGATATAGCACTCACCTGCAAACTGAGAAAACTGTCTCTTCTTGAATAGCTGCCTCACATCATGCAACGTATCACTGATCACCTTTTTCTTAACATTATGCTTGGATAAAATACATTTAGTGGTAAAATAAGCAAACAGGTAGGTGAAAACCTTTTTTTGTGTTTTTATCTGTGTCAATATTTAATCTAACGTACCATCTTCTGGCACAACCTGGATATGGTACGCAAATTATAACACTCAGCTTTTTATAAAAAGTGGAAATACATAATTCAATGCTATAATCACTAACACTAATTTACTCTTAAATTTTTAAAAATGTGACGGTGAGTTTATTACTAAATCTTGTACCCAAATAGGCGCCAGTATGGTAACCTAAAGAAAGTGAAACAACAATCAATTTACGAAGAGAGGAAATACAAAATTCAATACTATAATCATTAACACTCATTTACTCTTAAATTCTTTAAAATGTGACAGTGATTTTTTTCAAATGTAATCGCGGGTTCATCGAGTGTAATTAACCGACCACAATATATTTGCACCCGGGAGTCATGGCTGCTTCACTCGAATTACCGTGATATTTCACGAGGACACGCTGAACCACTTGACTCTACATGCACAGCTGATCGGGAACCATTCACAGTGGGGTGCGTTCTCATTAACCACCACTGTATTTGTTTACCGTAAGGTCATCATGAGTATCCCACGGCGGCCACGGAAGGTCAAGCGCAATAACACCACGGTCGGACAGAACAGAGATTGTACTGCTAACAATCTGTTGATAAACTGATCGTTAACAGTGGCAATCAGGAGCGCCAGGCTCCGTCGCAGGCAGAGCGAAAGAGCAACGGTGGTGCTGCGATATAGGGCACTAGTTTGCATCTGTGGGTCACGTGCCCGCCACGGCACCACGGATACTGCTACGCGCGCTGTATATCTATGCAACCGCCAGCAGGTATTTCTTCGCTCACCTCCTGGCCTTCCGCCGTGTGCTTCCTGTGGCTCCTCAGCCTCGGCTATGTAGTTCCCTATGAGCTGATGTAGCGTTCCTGCCGAGCTCTCTGCGAGCCCAAGCTTGATGTTGAACTGTGCGTAATTGTGTGGTGTGTAATAGAGTACGCCGCAGACCACCTGGGTATCATCCCTTATGAATCATCAGTTGTCTGCAAGCAACCTTACAACCAAAGCTACAATGACGGATAAAAGTCGCAACAGCAAGAACAAGTTGTGCGACATAAACGGAAGTTAGTAGACGTGTTTCTACATCATGTCTATTCAAATCTCGCGCCAGTCACGTAAGAACGGCGCGGACAGCGCGCCTGTGAGAAAGAAAATCAGCTTTGCTTCAAATAGACGCTATAATACCGTGAGTGTTAGCTACGTTATGATTAAACGTGGTGAGTTGATGTTAGTTAGAAGGCCATTTTCAACATCTCATTGAGTCTGAACGAGATCGTGTAACACGGCTACAAGAAGCTGGATATTCCTTTAGTGACACAGTAGGCAGACATGGAGTTGTTGTTTATAAGGTTCCATATGTGCTCGACCGGAGACATATCTGGTGATTGAGCAGACCAAGGCAACATGTTGACACCCTGTAGAGCATGTTGGATTGCGGCACAGGTATTTGTATTGGAAAACACCCCCTGGAATGCCGTTCATAAATGGCATCATACCAGGTCGAATCACCAGACTGACGTACAATTTTCAGTCAGGGTGTGTGGGATAACCGCGAGAGTGCTGCAGCCGAGAGGATATCTCCAGGTGTAGCGTTTGTCACAGAATGTACTTTTGCAATAAGACCTGGCTCTGGACGACCGCATGGCATAGCTGAGAGGGAAGAGCACCGTGTTCGGTGTATGGCTCTGGCACATTGTGCATCTGCACCAGCAGTTTGAAGAGCAGTTGGAATTACAGTGACTCTACGAACTGTTACAAATCGGGAACTTCAGAGACAGCTCTGAATCAGACGCCCTGTAGCTTGCGTTCCACGACCCCAAACCACCGCTACTTGCGGCTTCAGTAGTGTCAAGACAGAGGTCATTTTGGGGGAGGGGGGCAGGAGGGAGGTCTGTTTTGTTTTATGATGAAAACTGGTTCAACGTCGGTGCCGGAGATGGCCGTGTTGTTGATTAGGAGGCGGCCATTGGAGGGCCTGCAACCAACTTACCTGCATGCTAGATACACTGTATATACACCTGGAGTTATCCTCTCGGGTGCAGCACTCTCGCGGTTATCCCACACACCCTGACTGAAAATTGTACGTCAGTCTGGTGATTCGACCTGGTATGCTGCCATTTATGAACGGATTTCCAGGGGGTGTTTTCCAATACAAATACCTGTGCTGCAATCCAACATGCTCTACAGGGTGTCAACATGTTGCCTTGGTCTGCTCAATCACCAGATATGTCTCCAGTCGAGCATATATGGAACCTTATAAACAACAACTCCAGTGTAAACGTCCCTGCATTAACCGACAAAGTGCTCCATACCACAAACTGAGATCCGGTACCTGTAGAACACAATGCATTCAGCATTCTGGCGGATACACCGGTTATTAAAATACCAGTATCCCATATTTTCAGTGGTTTATCTTGTGATTACATTAACCTGTGATCTTGCGAGGTTAATCATTTAAACGTGTTACGTCGGAAAATTTACTGTCGAAATTTCATTAGTCGACATCAATTACTTTTGGCATTTTGATTATTTTCCGTCAGTGTGTAAAAATACACATTTTCACGGCAACAGGTAATTTTGGATTTGTTTTCCAAATTATAGTCATATGGAATATCGCATATAAAATAAACTTAAAATTTAAGTCCTTAATAGTATCAGTGACGTTGATATTACATTACGTCTTTTGTTTTTTCTGAAAAACTGTATGCTCTTGTATGCGCATCGTATTCAGATTCTACCAGAAGTTGAGCTGTTACGTTGCAGAGAAATAAAACAAAAATTTTCCTACCACTTGGTATGACTGTTTTGCTAGATAGTAACTGATCAATCAGTCATGACTTTGTGTTTGATTCGAGAACGTATGTACCTATCCTCTTTGTTGTCTTACTTCCTAACCAACTGATGTCGTTATTGACGTATAGAGGAAGAGTCTGTTGTTTTCGCAGCCTATTCCAGTCTGTGTTATGGCTTCATTGTCTGTGTAGGAATTTTCTCTCAGAGGCCACATCCGGTTGCTCATCAGCCTATTTTCTAGTGTTTCTCAATTTGAGACTGTTGTTGACAGGTTCGGGATTTCCAGCACCGTTAATTACGTCGTAATCTGTTCCCAGCCTTGCTCAGCCATTATCGAGCATTTCTATTCTTTGTTATCCCTCCTCCCTTCTCCCCACATTGGAACACAGCCTACGGGCATTTAATTCGAGCGTGGTGACTGTAATACTGCACTCTGGACTCCTTGTTAATTACGGCCCTAATAATAGCAAAAATATTTCACTAACGACACTAGTGGCTTTGCTTGGTCTACTTTAATGGCTGTTATATTCAGGCTAATATTTCTGCCTCATCAAATAAAGGCTTCAGCGAAAATATTGTTCACGACCGTGTTCGTTCTATCTTGTCACCTTGACTGGCCAATGCCTGAAATTTTTTCCCATCTTTTAGACCGGTATACCATGCACATTTAGATCCTAAGCACATGTGGCTGATTCGGAAAGTTTTATGTACATTTCCATTCTATTCTCATGTTTCTGTCATTATCTTTAAACAAACGGACAGTGTTAACTTCTGTAAGGGTAGGCATCCGCGCCATTTTCTAATTCAATAAAATTCTTCTGGGCCTGTGAGCGCATTGTCACTGTGTAAAACTTTCCGTACTTTGTATGTTAACCACCGTAATTGCATTAAACTGAGTGAGAACAGACTCATATGTACTCTGTAGTTTACTTCGAGTGCCTCAGCAGAATTCAGCGCCTTCCAGCAACAACAATACGGATGTATATCGTAGCAAATAAGAAGAAAAAGAAGAATGACGCAACAACACAGCAACTGGTGTTCTTCAATGGTTTTCACGTAAGATCTATATACTCATTCACTTTTTATTTTTAATGGTCTTCGAAATACCATAGTTTTTAAATGACAAAATCATATTCACCTGTGCAAAGTTACAAGATTTTGTAGTGTTAACGGTCTACACAACAAGTCTACATGTAGTTATTGATATTATTCGTGAGTAATTACTAATATTAATTTCTTTATGGTTTACCTCGACCTTACCTTAGGTCCGTTTTACTTCAATCACTAACTGTCCACAAAACCATTTTAAAAGACTACAGTTCTTGCGAGCAGAACTTACAAAAGTGTTTCTAAAATCTAATCTCGTTTCTCTTAAAGTAAATAGAAAACATCAGAAACGGTATCACGTACAATAACGTGAAAATCTCAGATTATGCACCGTAACATTCTTCCTCTACTAATGTTACATTCAATGAAAGTGTCACACTGTTTTTTTTTAGTATACTTTTAAGGATGTGGACTGGTTTAATCGATACGTGGCGTTCCATGGACGGGTATTGTACACGGCATGGTCCTTTCAGGTAACCAGAAGAAATAATTTTATTTGAAGAACCAGAAACCAGTCATCTGCACAGAACCAATGTAATGAAATTTCTAATTACTAGCCGTACAGTGCAATGGTTAGATAGAATAGTACCAATTAGTAGTATTGTATAATGTGCATTTTCATTGAATGCTACATGACGGAAAATTAGCTGTGTTGAGTGAATAGTTGTCTTTAATGGAAATCGCAACGTAAAGTACGAGCGAATCTTGTGTGGAGTCGATGGTAATCTCAAGAATAATACCACTGACCTTCGACATCATCCCAGCTGTTGAACTGTAATACATTTCTCACACCTGTACGTATCCTGTTCATAATTGCCATTTACAAAGCAATTATCATTGTAAGTGAGACTGGGCAGAATGATTACATTGTAGATTGGATAACGTAAAAGAAGTATATAGGTGGAGGCAGGTGTTTAGAAGTGGTATGCACTGAATATTCTTTAAAGCGAGTACATAGGATACTTAATTTAGCATGGCAAATCTCCATAGAGATCGAACTAAATTTCATTCACTTTACGATCTTGACAATGGACAGTAGATCCGCTGTTATGTAGTCTAACCGTTTGCACGTGAAAGATAGCCTCCAAAATATATGTAAACTAAGAGAATAGCTTACGACTAGTGAACACGAAAATGGTCGCTATACGATCATGTTAATTCACAGGTGTTCTACCAACGAAATTCTTCAAAATTCATCTTATTAGAAGACGAGACAATTAGCTGTAATTATAATCGTAAATAATTTAATATTGCAACAGGAAGAGAACAGCAGTGACGTCACAGCCAGTTGCGCGGCTGTATAACGTCGAGGCCAAGGCGACACGGCAGTCATTTAATTCTTGACAATGGCTGAGGGACGCTCTATCGAAAGCTTGTGAGGTTTTAACCTCCTGACAAGGCTGGAAGCCCGAGAAGAGATTATTATTTGATATTCTCGCGAGACAATGCATTCATTTCTAACAGTTGTTGTTCAATGAACGTAATATTCTCCAAGTAAACCACTTTGAGAACTGGTTTTCAAATAATGTAGTGGTCATATATAGGTACAGGATATACAGTTGATGTGCTAATTCATGTGTGTGTGTCTCAATGAGATTTCTCATCCTTCGTTCCTGGTAAGAATTTTTATTAGGCTGTAACTAGAAATCACTCTCCGGATCGCCTTGTGATTATGTCCCGGTTTCAGGTTATTGTCAACGGTTGTATGAGCCTCGAGTCGGAATGAGAATCAGTTGCTTTTCGCCTCGCTTCATTGCTCCGGCCTTCTGCGCAAAAGTAAATGGTAACAAATTATGTGTTGGTACAGAATAATTCTCAAAACATTCTGCTTTCTCTCTTACTGAACTTCTGTATCTGGATACCATATTTAGCATATTATTCAGTGACCTTTGATGCGTCAGTGTGGTGTATCATCAGTTACTAAACAAGTACATCACGGATAGATTTGGAATGTTATCGTAAATACCACTTATTGGAAATAAATGCCACCAAAAGAAAAATCCAACACTTTATAATTAGTACCAAAATAACTGTATTCGAAACAATGTATACTTTTTAAGTAGACATTTATTATCACAAACAGGCCACGTATGGAGTCTCAAAATTGACCTAATAATCGATTTAGGAGCAACTAAATTTACAACACCTAAGATGATGCCACGTCGTGACATCTTCCTTGTTTACGTGTGAGGTTACGTGGGCAATATGAGATACGAAAGTTAGTTATAGACATTCTTGGGCAAAAAATTATAAACAATAGACATTACAGAATTATTAAAACACTATAAAAAGCTGTGAGTCAGCGCACGAATATGTCACTCATTAGAGAGAAGCGATCTCAGCTAATCTCTGGAACTCCTGTGCAGTAACTGATGAGTATGCCCCAAGTAAACGTTTCGAATTACATTTTACGACTTTGAGCTTCTCAGACCATTTCTTCAGACCTGGATAATGAATAATAAAGGTTCAGTTGGGTGAGTGTCCTTGGCGACAAAACGCAGGACAATACACTGAAAATGATGAAAACTATTCCGGTGTTTGAACACTTAGTCATTGTATATATTGACGGTGGAATATGTGTCTGTGACCAGCATATTTAACTCCGTAGTGTCCCTGATGAGCTACTCAAGGTTGGCCGCGCGGGATTAGCCGAGCGGTGTAGGGCGCTGCAGTCATGGACTGTGCCGCTGGTTCCGGCGGAGGTTCGAATCCTCCCTGGGGCATGGGTGTATGTGTTTGTTCTTAGGATAATTTAGGTTAAGTAATGTGTAATCTTAGGGACTGATGACTTAAGCAGTTCAGTCCCGTAAGATTTTTTTTTTTAAAGCTACTCAAGGCAGTTATATCTAAATCAGTTGCTACCGACCGTGAGAGCATATACCCAAGAACTGAAATGGCAACTCCTGGATTAACTGCTTACAGGATTATTTTAATCACCACTGTGTCTTCCACAAGATTGAATAAGATGACCGTATTTGTAGACGAGTTTAAAGAACAATTTTTGTCAGATTCACTGAAGACAGCCATGACATTCATTTGCTACAACTTACGATTTTTTATGCATCATGAGAATGAAATTATAACTATCTACCTAAAACAGAGGGAAGTGCAACGTAAAGTATTTATATGGTTAATCCTGTGACCCTACGTCCACGTTCACTCCTAATTTCCCTACTAAGTGCTGCTCATCATCTTCACTTAAAACTAACCGTGTCAGCAGGGAGAAATAGGAACGTGATGAAGAAATGGTCATCTATAGGATCATAAACTTTCGTTTGCTTAGGGTAAGATAACTGGCAGCCTGTAGTGTAAATTTACCTTTCTGTAACTTGGGTGAACCACTACAGGGTAGCCTACCAACTATGAATGGCCACAACACAATATAGTCAGTGATAGTCGAAATTGAAAAAAGGTAACAAAAAATAAGAATCATAGTAGTAATAAATATACCATTCTGCTTATTTTGTAAGGGCTATGTAATTAATCACTGGCTCTTTTTTTTACTGTACCGACCAGGTGCGTGTTACTGATAACTCAAAATAATGCAGTGAGACCAGCCGCTGAGATTTTAAAGTTTTGGGAGGACTCCAGGCCAGAGTCTCTTATACGTTATATCCGAGTAGCACTAAATGAAGTTTTAATTCTGCATCTTCTTTTCAAAACCTAACTACAAAGAAGGCAGTTTAATGATAAACACAATTTTGTAATAACAGAATGACGTGGATCACGAAAAAGATACAAAATAGTTATTAGGGACATTCAATAAGTAATGTAACATCTTTTTTATGAAAGAAAGTTGATTTTATTCAGGTTTGCAATTCACCATATTATTCTCCACTCTTCTGGCTACAAAGTCATGCAATCTCCGTTCAGGGACACGGCCTTACGCCTTTGTGCCTGCGTGGTACCCTCTCCTGGTAGACGCTGGAGTCAACGTCTTGCTGTCTCACTAACGTCGCCATCGTCGACGCACTGTTTCTCGCGGAGTGCATCCATCCCTCATGAGGCCTAAGAGATAGTAGTCGGAAGGTGAGCGATCAGGGCTGTAGGCTGGACGAGGAAGAACACGCTTTTCAGTATTCCAACTGGCGTTTCTACGCTACAAATAGAGACGCCCAGTTTACCAGCGAGATCTTTGTGACCTCTCGCACTACGGTCGCAGGTTCGAATCCTGCCTCGGGCATGGATGTGTGTGATGTCCTTAGGTTAGTTTGGTTTAAGTAGTTCTAAGTTCTAGGGGACTGATGACCTCAGATGTTAAGTCCCATAGTGCTCAGAGCCATTTGAGCCATTTGTGATCTCTCGATGACGTCTAATGGTTGTGTCCGTTCCAGCACAGCAGGTCTCACAGTTGTGCGCGGCCCGATCGGTACGCGGGAGAGCGGACGTGTTTACGTGACCTTGTTTTGACAACGGCAATTGCATCGTCCAACCGGTCACCGTTATTCTGTTCACTGCCAGATCTTTGTAGACATTCTGCAAGGTACTAGGAACATCTGTGATGCTCTGGTTTTCCGCCAAAAGAAACTCAATTACAACATTCTACTTGGGATGCTCCTCCGCTAAAGACGACAGTTTGAAGGCTACGTACAGCACCGCAACCTATGGAACATCATGAAGCTATAGGGGCTGAAGCAGGAATATTCCATGATGTTCCACAACAAATTCCACACTTTTTCAATTTTAGTTGGTAGAGAAAAAAGTGTTATAATAGTCATTGAACGCCTCGGTATCTTATACCTTCTTTCATTTCCAGCGAAAAATTTTCTGCTTCTACCCGATCCTCTACGGACTACGTGTAATGTGTGTAGGTAACTACTTAACATTTCTTGTTATTTATTTGCTCGTAATGTTGTTTCCCTTAGTTGTTCACCCAAACAGCCAGGTAACGCCTCAAATATGACTGTGCAATGTTACTCCAACATTTTTTTTTTTTTTCAGATTTCACTTTATGTATCGATCAAAGATCACACTAGCCCCTGCTTCACCTTCCGTCATAAAACGTAATTACAAATGAGGCATATCTCGCACATTTTTCTACCCGTAGCAGAGTGCATTTAAAATGCATATTCATCGGATATACACATATTTTTAAATATAGTATGAAGTGAGAAATTCGAAGGACGTATCCTGACAAAATGTGAAGTACTTAGGAGGGAAGAAGGTCAAATTTACAAAAAACTTTGCGGCAAGAACCCAGTTATCAAAATGACATTAAACACTTTCAGACGTCAATTGAGACACATATTAGTATTCGGAGGGTGTCACAAATCCGTTGCATTTTCTACTTAGTCAAGCTATCTCACAAATGGTTTTACTGTCTCTTGATGTCCTGGTAGTGGAACTGGGATGGAGATTACTTCCGTGATGGTACCACACATGTTTTATCAAGGACAGATCTGGAGACCTTGCTGGTCACGGAAGCACCTCAACAGCACACAAAAAGCTCATAGTGTCAATTGCCTTGTGTAGACGAACGTAGTCCCGTTAAAAAATAGAATCAAGATACTGTAGCATCAGAAGTAAGATATGAGGTCGCTGAATGTGCGTTATGTACCGTTCTGGCGTCAGAGTTCACTCAATCACTACCAGCCGTGAACTGAAGTAATACCCGGTGGCCCCCACATATGATGCCAGCAGTAATACCTCTGTGCCTCTACAAAACATTAGAAGAATGGAACCTCTCGCCAGGCTGCTGCCATACTCTCAGGCGATGTTCGTCAGGGATAGTGCAGAAACGCAGTTCATCGCTGAACATAACACGACCTAGTTGTCCGTGATTACTGATCGTGGAACAACTCCAAATGCCGCCGTTTGTTTTGTGGTGTTAATGGCAGGCTATGAATGGGACTGTAATTCCATACTCCGGCTGACAGTAGTCTCCGACGAATGACTGATGATGACGGAGATGTTGCTGTGAGTTAATTAATGTTTCTTATATGGTAGTTGCAGTATTTTACGATGTGATTCGTTCACAATATGGCGATCATCCGTAGCGTTGGTCAGACGCGATCGACTGGAGCCTTGACGACTAGTATATATGTCTTCTAGGTCCCACATATTATAGCATCGGGCCACTGTCATATCCTAATGCCCCACAAATTTGGATGTTGCATGATGGGGCGAGTCGGTCAAACGGTGGCCAGAACCAGCTACAGGAAGCAAGAAGGCATGGGAAGAGGCTATTCTGATACATCTTCTCAAACCAGCAAAGGATCCTTAACGGGATGTGTAGGAAAATCCTGGAACGAGTGGTTAACCATCGTCTAGTCTGGTTGTAAAGAACCGGGTAACTCCTTATCCGTTCTCAGTATGGATTCCGTATATTTTGGTCCATTCTCGGTAACCTGACCCTGCTAGAGGTGGCTATTCAGCAAGCTTTCCTGCTTAAACATCACTGTATTGGTATATTCTTTGAAATCAGTAAAGTGGATAAAAGTATTGATTGGCGACTCCATAGTGTCCTGTGCACTACGACCAGATAATGGGTATACTTGTAAAGAGAGACAGCATTGGTCGTATATTTTTACTATCGCAAAATCGATTTTCTGTCACTGAGTGACCATCTTTAGTGCTGTATTATATAACTTAAATTAGTAAGCACTGGTGTCAAGCTTACGGCAATCACATGTGATTGCCGTAAGCTTGACATCAGTGCTTACTAATTTAAGTTATATAATACAGCACTAAAGATGGTCACTCAGTGACAGAAAATCGATTTTGCGATAATAAAAATATACGACCAATGCTGTCTTTCTTTTCAAGTATGCATAAAAGTACTTGGAGATGCAGTATTTTCATGCAACTGCTTTGGTGGGGCTTTCGTGGACCCCGACCGACCTGCATACAGTATTTCCTGTCTCTGTGGTTTTCCAGACATGTAACATCTATGCAGCTCCTCCACCTCTGGGATGCCTTTTCTCAAATCGTCCATGAGAAACACTGCTGTGTGTAATCCGCATGTAGTGTGTGATGGGGCCACTTGGTGTGGTGCACATACAGCCCTAAATCCAAGGTTTTCACCATCTGGCACTAAGGTTAATGCAGATGCTCACGGTTATTTAAGATTTAGTACACTGCAAGGAAGATTCCACTCCTGCATGTGTTTTTAATACTATATCACCCGCCATTTTAATTGATCGCCACAATTTTACAGCCCTCTTTACGGATGGGCCGAAACAGTTGGACTCTGTTGTTTTCGCTAATCGTGTCCTCAATATTCTTGACACTTTATTGCATTCTACGAAGAACTGTATGTGATCTTGTTGGTACTGGAGGAAATGAGACATTCTTCGAGTGCTAAATTCCTGGTCTGTTCCGCCTCTCTGTGTGCTCTTCACTCCTTACAACGTTTGTACCGAGCAGGTAAAGTAGTCCGAAATACGCAGTACGTCCTCCTCCAGGTAAAGAACTAGGGAAGGAGATACTGTATCTTCCTGTTGGGTACAAGATCACATGGGTATTGCAGCGAACGAAATGATGGACTTATCAGCCTTCTAGCAATTCTCAGTTGGCTACCGACCTGAATGCTCTCACCTGGCTTTTGAAGAACAAAAGGTGTCGATGGGAAGAGGAGTGGCTCGAAGTGGCATAATACGCTCCGTCTCATTCGTGCAGCCATGGGGTGCTTCCTTTAAGAGGACGGTATGAAGTCCTCCTTATTCGTCTTCGCAAAGGCCACAGCAGTATGCTGCGCGGCTTCTTGCTCCCGTGAGAGGACCCTCCAGTGTGTGATGCTTGCAGTGTACGGATCAGTGTGCGCCACGTTTTAGTAGAGTGAGTTTTATTTTCGGACGAGAAGGCAGAGGCAGGTTTTCTGGCAGATCAGCTCTCTATTTTAACTGATTCTCAAATGAATGTGGTGACAATTTAAAGGTTTTGTCATATTTCTAAGTTTATTCCGAAAATTTTAGGGAGATGTGCTTAATGTGTTAACAGGGTGACAGACTCGTCCATAGTTCCTTTTTTTGTAAGTGGACAAACAGTTTCTTTTCCCATGTGTCTTTGTTTAGCTTATTTATGGTCTTAAATCTCTTTTAATCGCATGTATAGTACCTCCCACACTTCCTCAGTTGGCTGCAGGTGTGTGTGATACAGTGATGTTTTTACTCAATGCTAGTGAGGTGGGAGTGAGTGAATGAGTGTCATTTTATAGATTTCTTAATCACTGTCTGCTACAATTTTTGAAATTTTTTGCCCATTCGTTTGTTTTAATGAGTGTAACGTCGCTGATAACCTCGTCGTTAGTCGACCGTAACCTTCAAACACAAACACAAACACACACACACACACACACACACACACACACACACACACACACACACACACACACAAACTCATAATACTAGCGGACAGATACGGAAATTGGACAGGTCTAGTATGCACTCACCTCTTAGATAGGTTTTGTAAACTCTGCTGTAACCTTCGCTGCCAGGAGGGGTGGCCGAGCGGTTCTCGGCGCTAGAGTCTGGAACCGCGCGACTGCTACGGTCGCAGGTTCGAATCTTGCCTCGGACCTGGATGTGTGTGATGTCCTTAGGTTAGTTAGGTTCAAGTAGTTCTACGTTCTAGGGGACTGATGACCTCAGAAGTTAAGTCCCATAGTGCTCAGAGCCATTTGAACCATTTTTGTAACCTTCGCTATCTCCACAGCAACAAAATTATCATTGAATATTGTGAGCAGTTTAAAATTTCGTCTGGTGATGCATTTTCGTATGCCCAAGGCCCATCACATTTGATTCTAGTGAAAATTTCACGATTTCTCTTCAAATTCTCCATTCTTTTGTTGAACATTTGTGTTATTCATTAACTTAAAAAATATTTATCCAAGTCACAGGTTGCGGAAGTCTTCAGTGTCGTATATAAACCACTGTATTCATTCAACCATGGAGACTGCTTGAAGGAGGTAGCCCACGTGATTATAAGCAGCCTCATGCCAAATCTGAGAGACTGCATGAGATTGCGATAGTGAATTATATTTCTGCCCTTATTCCCCAGTATTAACTCAGCTTTGGGGTGAAACCTCCTGGCGGAACTTGTGGCTCTAGATTCAGCGGTAAATCGATGTACGCACTATGTGTGAGTTCTGCCTCCACCACATACCAAACATCAGACTCAGCCGCCATTACAACGATTTTTCCACCTACATCCATCCAAATACGCCAATAGGCAGTGATTGCTGCATGCCAATATAGGTTATGGACATCCAAGTACATGATGCAACTTGAATCAAGGAATGAGTTGAAACCCTCATTCATAAACGAGTTATTATCGTGGTATGTCTCAATAGTTCAATATTGTGTTTCGTTTATTTTAGCATAGCTTCCCAGGATAACCGAGATGCTGTGTGATGATAGGCGAGATCCAGAGAATATGTCGTCATGCACATGCACAGACTCCGGAATTTCTCGAAGATAACCGCGAGCAAGTACACATATTGTCCATGCGAGGCTGTGCATACTCTCCCAAAGTGGAGACGTTCAATTCGTGTCACACTTTCGAAGCATGGTCATACTTTGTATCCGATATGGCATCGCCTGTAAGGTTTGTTGGTTATGCAGTTATGTCGGATAGCCTAGTCACAACCTGAAACCTTTCCTCTTCAGAGAATGCATCTCGGATGATGTGAATATCGTTCGGACGCAGAGTTTCAAAAAGTATCTGGAGTGGCGTCTGCATAAAACGTAGCGGGTCAAGGAAGCGGAGCGTAATTTTTGGCGTCATTCGTTTGCAGAGTGAATTATAATCCTCCGCACTCTTACGCAGGACTCTGAGCTGATCGTTCTAAAGTCTGAAATTAGCCAATTGCAGAACAGGAAAGTGAGAGTCTTACCTGCTTAAATTATGGATGAAAACGGGTATGTGTCGGGTAAATGATACTCCAAGTTACTTAACTTTCTTGTAAGATGACACTGGTCCCTAGGAGGTGTTTTTGCTTTCCTTTCTAACGGCAGCCCACAAATTTGGCAGTCAACCGCGTTATTTTGCAAATCTTCATTCTCCTCCGGTCTGGTCATGTGAAAGTTGTCACTGTAAAATTTATCAAACTCCCATGAAAGTTTTTCACGGTCAGTGAGAACTAAAACTGCTAGATTATCCCCTACATAAGAATTCTATCAGTTCAGACTTGGATCATAGGATGATGTAACTTGTACGCTGCCGCATTTGGTACGCGTTTTTCTGTGAAGGTGTTATATTAGGATGTAGCGTCACCTTCACAACGGGTCAGAAGAACGAGGAGGCAATAAATCAGCATACTTCACAAACGGGCATCGCTTCTGCTGGTGAGCAGCCTTGAACTTTATCAATTTCTTTTCTTCAGAAGGCATAATAACACGTACCGGGTCCTTGGAACTGCAGTCTACTACATTCTCTGCTAATAATTTGTCTGAGGAAATGGCATTGACACACCTTAAGCAAATATGCCGTTTGTGACTACTTTTTCTCAAATGGTTCAAATGGCTCTAATCACTATGGGACTTAATCTGCGGTCATCAGTCCCGTAGACTTAGAACTACTTAAACCTAACCAACCTATCACAAATATCCATGCCCGAGGCAGGATTCGAGCCTGCGTCAGTAGCAGCCGCGCGGTTCAGGATTGAAGCGCCTAGAACCGCTGGGTCACAGCGGCCAACTATTTTTACTCATTTGGGATGACAGCAGGTCAGAGATATCCTTGATCTAAACAAAACTAAAGTTGCGTTTCTCCTTATTTTCCTCGTTTAGAATAGTAACATGTTCACCTGTACATTACATTTGTAACCCTCCCGCAAAAATGAAAGATAATTTTTAAATGTGAATATTCATTCTGCTAAGTGTAACCTCCCCGTAAATATTTTTAAATAATATGAATTGAATAGAAATGCAAATAAAGCCAAATGTTAGCTTCCCACAGTAGTAAAAACTCAATGATAATAACAATGTGCAAAAATATTAAGTCCCCACGAAATTAATGTTAAGATCAACCTGATAAATTTATTCTGGGAGGAAAAGCAAAGGAAATATTGTTTCAATTGTAATGATTATTTTATTAAAAAAAATTGCTTTCAGAACAAAATTATTATTGGGGCAATTCTTGAACAATTTAATTACAGTTAATATACATTACATTATCACATGTGCGCAATGCTGCTTCATTACCTTATTAAAAAATATACCTCGTCCCGAATCTTGACCAGAGACCCATGTCGACGCCCGCCGACTCCTCACACACAACTCCGACTGTCTCTCGCGCGCTACTAGCACAGACTGAACTACACGCTCTCGCGACTCGCTACGTACAACAACTGCCTCGCAACTGCACTGAACTGTCGCGCGGTCAAGCGCAGACTAGCAACGATAAATAACTCTCTGGTCAGAGATTCTGTCATGCCTCGCCATCGCTGCTACTGAATACATACGTGTTTCACAATCACCAGCAAATTTTGATAACACTTACGAATGTCAATACCAAAGCCAGGACTGACCATGCGAAAAAAGCCTAGTCGGTTTTATTTTCGACATTAATACATGCCTTCTTATCAGTTAAATCCCAAGGAAGCTTGATATAGCTTAACGCTCCATTTACTCCATCATAGGGATGCCTATGGATGACAAGACATGGTACTGGGCTAAGTGCTTTAGCTGATCCTCTAACTTCCATTGCACAAAACCGGTTCAGTGTAGCACTTAAGGTGCTCATGTAACCACTTGGTGATCGATGTGCGCCGTAATATCCCCAAAGATAGTGAATGCTTATCTCTTCAATGCGAGAGGCCTGCTTGGGGAGGTGCTACTGTTCGATGAACAGCACAGTGCTGCATTTAACGATGGGATACCGTGGATCACTAATAACGTTGAGGTACTCCATTTGCCGGCCGAAATGGCCGAGCGGTTCTAGGCGCTACAGTCTGTAACCGCGCGACCGCTACGGTCGCAGGTTCGAATCTTGCCTCGGGCATGGATGAGTGTGATGTCCTTAGGTTAGTTAGGTTTAAGTAGTTCTAAATTCTAGGGGACTGATGACCACAGATGTTAAGTCCCATACTGCTCAGAGCCATTTGAACCATTTTTGAACTTCATTTCCAGAACAGGAAGGGAAGCTGTCAGAAAATCCCACAGGCTCACTGTACCTTCATGGTGGGTACGTGGTGTATGACCTTCACTAAAAGGATGTGGCAGGGAACTTTCGCTACCCACAGCATTACTACTATTGCTATAACTACAACTAGTTGACGACGATGCTGCTGCTTCTGGCTGCCTGGAGGAGCAGGAAAACGCACTTACTTTGCGGTACAGATGAGAACGTGTGGGAGGAGATGGTGCATTGGCCCTGTGTGAGAAGTCTGGCTGTGGCTATAGCTGCTAAGATAAGTGTTGCCATAATCCTGAGCCAATTGCGGGAGGGAGACTGGCCCATGGACATTGAGCAGAGCTGGTGTGGGAATGGCAGTGGAGTTTGGCGGGGGGGGGGGGGGGGGAGGGTTGTGTCTATAGCTGAGGCTGCGGCTGTTGTGGCATCCCGTGCAGTGACGACGGGCATCTTACATGGCTGTGCATGCCATACAGGACTGCTTCTTGTTGGTGGCTTCTTCCCAGCCCCCTGCACCCACGCCATAATATATTGTGGGGATGCACCTGCTGGAAGAAGAAGAATAATGAAAGAATATTGAGGACAATATTCTAGAGATTGATTGCTACTGTTGCTGCTGCAATGAAAGAAAGAACTCTGATTGTGTGCAAGCAGATTGAGTGTATATAAAAATTACCTACGTAGCTCTGGCTCCGTGACATACCCCTCAGGTCATTGATCTGTATAGATCTTCTACGTGAAGACAGTCCCCAGTACACTAGAGACGAAGAATGCGGTACTGAAGGTAGGACTGAACAAGTTGGAAATATAACTATGATGATGGACGAGGTGCACAGCACATTAACGGAAGTGAAGAATAGCTGATCACCAGCTTCTGGAAATTTCTATGGAGGTCTTGAAAGCTGGAGAACACCATTTGTGGTAATGAATGGTACGCCTCATGCACAACCGCTGTCAACGATCTGAAGTTTCATCAAAGTGGATAAGATATTACATTGACTAAATTTTCAGGAAGGCTTATAGAAGAGACAGTGGTTCAGAGGCATCCGTGTGAACTGCACGATGTGCCGCTTATTTGGAAAAATTATGTAAGAGAAAATAAGACAACGTTAGACATCGTGTTGGAGAAGATCAAAGTGAGTTTAGACAGAACAGATCCTCTACGGTTAACCTCTTTATTTAGCAAAAGCTAATGCAGGAATTCATCGCAATAAGGAAGGCGTTACACATCACCTTTGTATTTAGTTAAAGCTCATGACGCAAATCTCAGAGCAAAACGCGTGGATGTTTTGATAAATTTATTTATGAGTGACCATCTTTTACAGATTGTGATTGAAATGTACAGAGATAGTAAGGTACATATTAAAGGAGGGTCCAAATTATCAGAACCTTTTAATGTCCCAAAAGAGCGGAAACATGTCGCAGTATGTCACCCTTCTTGTTCAATTTATACATAGAACTGGCTGTCCGAAGGTGTAAGAATAGCTCTGGAGGAATGGTAGTTATTATTAACGGTGTGCAGCTGTTTTCGTTAAGTTTTGCTGATGATAAAGTTGTTCTAGCACAAGATGATTTTGATCCTGAGTTCATGATATAGCGGGATTATGATAACTGGGGACTGCAAATAAGCCTGACAAAACCCAATATCTTCTAATGGATAGTGACACTAATTTGAAGTTCACATTAGTGAACACGTAGAAAAATTTAAATCTCTATGGACATATATTGACAGAAATTGGACTGGGTACTACTGAAATAAAATTCAAAATAAAACTCGAAAACTGATAGAGTCTATAAATTATTTATGGTGGGGCAAGAACATCGCTGATAACTATAAGAAACAAGTGGGTAGGCTAATGGTTGAATATGTTATTTGGATTGAATGGTTGAATATGTTATGTGAAGTTTAAAAGCTGACCTTTAAAGAAGAATAACAGCTGTGGAAATGGATTACTTACGAAAGAGTGCCACAACATCAATAATAGAAAAGAAAATTAATGACGATATGAGAACTCCAATGAAGGCAGACGAGACACTGATAGACAGAATTGAAAGAAAATCTCTATAATAGAATGGACATCAGTTGAGCTTGCCAGATCATTGATGGCCAAAGAAAATTTTTGAATGGAAACCACCTGGAAGACTTAAACACGGGAGACCATGACTTACTTGGAATGACCATCAACGAAATAATGGAACATGTCTGGATACGCAAGGAAGAGGCACTGAATATAGGGTCTTGGCCAGATAACAGGGATACAACAAAATACATTTGTAGATTGATCTGTGTATTAATTAATCCTGAAATAGTAATAATAATAATGGGAATAACACACTTAATAAAATCTAATTACACATAAGAGTATGCGTTTTACATCAAAGAAGGAGGGCAGTCGATTGCAGAAAGCTACAGCATACGCAAGCGTAACCTGATAAGTAAGTGGGTTGGACAGAAACAATCATGTAACGAACTCACAAAAAGACATTAAATCTGGTACCAGAAAAACGCACAAAATTTATCCACAGGAATAGGCATCCAGTTTATGAAGAAAATTCTGGTCAATTCAATGCTAAATGTGAATAATTATCTCTACATAATCGAGTGGACACTGGTAGAACACTGACGAACTCAAGCAGTACAAAACTCGAATATTTAGCCAAATAAACGACGATTTTACGAACAATCACACGCATTGTAGACAGACACTGAATGTATGAACACCTGTAAAAGACTCAGAACTAAAAGACATCGACCCCATTAAAGTACCACACGAAATAGTGGTTGAACCGAAGACCTAGTTACAAATTCAGCTTAAAAACTCAGTGAATTTAGAATTCCAAAACCCCCTTAAGCACAAAAAAGTACTTTTAATATATCTAAAGCATTTTGGATGGAACAGCTGGATAAAATACATTAGTATGCATGATTCCTCAGACTTGTCACTCAACGTGGTAGCCAAAGGTCAACCTAGTACTCATGTAAATATCAGAAACAACCGTGCACTTGTAAAATTGTCCTAAAAACGAATAACGTGAAATTTCTCCAAATGTTCTAAGTCGAAAACATCACTATAAAACAAAAGTGAAATGTACCCACACCGTTCTGTATCGACAACTCTAACTGTCTACGAGAGACATAACCTGAGTAACCAAGTGCTGGAACAGTAGTGCCCGGCGATTTGCCCGAATAGCGCTCACCCGCTCGGGAAATCCGAGAGTGGGAGAGTGCTAAGCGCAGACCACTGCTCTCATGTCAATCTTTCTGTAAGCTCTCATACAAAAATGTATATCTTTGTCTGTTGATAAATCTGTGGCCCTTCCGTCTAACCACCCTACCTTGGCAGGATTGCCCTAACAGGCAACTGGACACAGTTGTCCCATGAGAACAATCATTTGTCTCGCACATTCTAACCAGACATACAATATGAAAACACAGGTTCTGGTTGTTGGAAAATGGATTTAAGATAACAAACGACTGAGAGGAAGAAGAGCACAATTCTATTCCTTCCGTCACATACAGGAATCCAGAGTCATCGAAAACCTAGGTATAACAAGTAAGTGACACAAACACATGAAATGTATCTGACGGATCCCGTTTATGGTAAATTTTCAATTTTAACGAGCCTCTAAAACGAGGTAGTGTGCAGTGGCTGTCTGTTATAGTGTCACAAAAGCAACACGAATTTGTAACGTATGAGTTTTCACTTTGCCTCTCGCGGGATTTAATTCGATGAAAAGTGTTTTCGACGCCCTGTAGCGCCAAATCAAGCTCGTCTGAGAGCACTCCTAAGGTATTACTACCTCACGAAACAGAATCTGCCCTCCCTGCAGTCCATCGTGTGTCCATTGGCTTCTCCTCGTTAGGCCCATCGAAAATTTTTATTCAGCTTGGTGGTAGATGTCAAATGACATCATGAATGCAAGCGCTTAAAGGACACGTCATCAATGCAAGTGCTTAAAGCACACGGTGTCCATAAATTATGTTTAAAACTATACGAAATATTAACAAATGATTTTCAAAATATGCCAGTGTGACGCATAGAACGTCTTTACTTTCTACGTGACGTAATTTTGAGGCAAAGCAGAACTTGAAAACCTTATTTAATGTGGACGCCGCAAGAGAATGTTCAGTGTGTGGCCTGGTTCATACACACGACGTCGATGCCCAAGTGAAACGAAATTTTCAATCGCGGTGTGGAAGGCAAACACAGCCACGATCAACAGTCCTGGTTTGGCATACGACATTTATAGAAACAGGGAGATTTCTCGATGTCTTTCAGACGCCATCGTGGACAACGTACGACAGGCGTTTGCAAGGAGTCTGATAAAATGCGACGACGGCAAGAGAGTTGGAATAGAGGCCATCAATAGTGCATAATGTCTTGCGTAAGATGTTGCAACTGTATCCCTTACAAGGTGCACCAGCGTCTGGCATTAAAGCCCACGGACAAGCTGCGGGGCGTAGACGCGGTTTCTTAGGAGCCCTGCCTCGGTTCTCGTAGCTCCCCCAGTTGGGGGTTCGAGTCCTCCCTCGGGCATGGGTGTATAAGTGTTTTTTGGCTTAGCGTAAGTCAGTTTAAGTTAGATTAAATTGTATGTAATTCTATGGAACGATGATTTCAGCAGTTTGATCCCATAGGAACTTACCACAAATTTCCAATTTCCTACGGACAACCTGCAATGCGAACAGTTTGAAGTGCTTACGACAGGTAATATTGACTCTAAGAACAACGTTTTGAGGAAGATTTGCTTCTCTGATGGGGCAACTTGTATCAGGAAAACTGAATCGTCGTAAGGTGCATATTCTGGGTTTGGAGCATCCTCATGTTACACATGAAACGGAATAAGACAGTCCCAAGTTCAGAGTTTAGTGAGGACTGCATCTTCGGTCCTTTTGTTCCGTCGAGACAGGCGTCAACAAACAGTGTAGTTTTGCTGGAAGCAATTCGGATATTCTTTATTTCAGATGAGTCAGATGAATAAGAAAGCTGACCTAATAGGAAAATTTCAGATGTGTGTCATATTTCTGTACAGTAGTTTGACAATGCGCTGGAATAAACTTCCGCGACCATTGCCGCCTCAGGAAATTTTTCACGTTCCGTCAGACTCAGCTAACACTCTACCGTGCATGCTCTCGTCGTATTTACTGGGATATTTTCAGAAGTTGGTATGTGGCACAGGTCCTCAGTAAAAATGTTACAAACATGGAGCCGTGCAGCTCATAAGCCTTAGAAGTGCGCACAGAGGGTTCATTTCATTTTCAATCATGGTTGGTGAGAATATTACGCTATCGTCGTTTTATAAATGTCGTTTCGTGCAGGAATCTTTTCAAAACAGATTGGGGCTGTGCATCGGGTGGTTTTGCACCTCTCTTGCAATGCATATTACAATCACTTAATGTTTCAAGTAGTTACGTATGAAGGTGTTTCCTGTACCATAACCTGATCTTATTGTCAAAGTGTTAGAAACTGCCTTTCCTAATATATATACGTTCTGCTGTAAACGTAATGGTGATTCCTTTACTGATTGGAACAAATATGTGCTCAGCTGGTGTGGGAGACATTTGGAACTGTAAATTTTGTGCGACAGACCAGCTTCCAGGACAAGTGTCATGGATACGTCAAAAATTCGACTTCCTTGCCATGATAAGAGACGTGCAGTTTCCCCAACATGAAGTAGGGAACGTTTGGTACAGGGTGGGACAAATAAGAGTGGACCAGAGAACAGAGTTCCAGGGTACAAAGCAACACAGGAGAGATAGTAAATATAGTACTAACCTGACTATAGTAGAAGTTGAAAGTGACCACCATTCATCTATTGGCACTTTTGGGAACTTGTTAGCAAGTTGCTGAAGACGGATCGAAGGTGGACTGCTGGAATTGCTGCAGTCTCATCAGAATATTTCGGCCGCGCTTCTGGAAGACTAAGACGGTTGTTGCGATACCCCTTATATTTAAATGATCACCACACAAAGTAATCTCAAACTGACTGATGAGACGACCTGGGTGGCCTTCCACAGCCAAGATCAGACTGCCCTCTGCTAACAACTCTGTCATGCCTGAAATTTACGTAAATGTGCTCCAAGGATCGGCCTGCTGCAAGGGCAGTTGCTCCATGCTGTAGGTATTTCCCTCGTCAGTTAATGCTTCCACAAATGATACCCACTTGTTCTACCACTTTCATTTGCCCCTCTCTGCACTAGCAATACTTACGAACGGTATGACGTGTTACAGTTGTGTATGTGTGTGCGTGTGAGGGGTTGGGGGGGGGGGTGAAGGGGATGTATGTGTGTGTGGTTTTGTGCATATCCGGAACATAGTGAAGAGGATGACCCGTTTGTCATACTTCCGTAAATAACGAGTAGACCTACACACCACATTTTGGTAATAATCATTGTCTGAACGCACTCGTCCGTCCGATTTTTTTAGTGTTGTTATTGTATTCTGAGGGAACGGTTATCTACCAGGGAAGCTGGTAGTGGCCCAAACGGACTCCCTGTTGGGAATATTTAGGAGGGGAAATTCCATCAGTAACCTTACAGCTAAGGGCAACTTCTGGAAACCGTGGTTAGAACTGGGATATATTTTAAATTTCATTTTGAAACGATATGCCTCACATAAATCTGATTTCAAATGCTATTGTACGCAAATGTGTATTTCTTCTTATATACACTGTGTAATTCCGATGACATACTCTACTTGTGCAGTGAGCCCATTTCTCATTTGTTTCTTAATTTTTTAAAGAATTTTCGTAATGCTGGTCCCACCGTAAGGCTTAAAGACAGAGAGAGCTAGAGAGAAGGGGGAGGGGGGTTAGAGAGAGAGAGAGAGAAACGTACGTCTGAAAATATGAATCAATAAGAGTCTGTATGTGACTAGAGTAGATGTGACTGAATTTTTCGTGTTATGAATATACTTGCTAGAATATAGGTATATATCAGTGAAGACTGCACTTAAATGAAATTTGTGAAATCAGGAGAAAAAGAGAGAAAGAGTGGAGAAAAGATGCACAAGCCGCTGCATTAACGTATTAACACAGGCTGACATAGCACGAATCTCACTATCAGTTGATATATACATCATCTTTTATCTACGACAAAAATCTTTGCCTTGAATCCCACTTCTGTGATGCCCATTAGTAATAATGAAAAATTGGAACGTACAACAACTTCGATGACACCCAATTGATAACAGCGTAGGAAGCGTAGACAGGTAAATGGAATGACATTACTGATACTTCGGTAACGAATAGTTCTTACCAACTGACGTATGACCCCCACATCTTATTGTAGCGTTGCATATTAAGTTCCTAAAAATGTATTACCTTTGAGTAACGTGAATACATAAACCAACAGTGTAAGACGGAGGACTTTTGCAAGTACAAAGTATAAAATTACAAAGTATCATGGTAACTTTTTACCCGTCAGAGCATCTTTGTATCACTTAGTACTTTTGTTTCAAACGGTTGCTGCTTCACCTGCCTGTATCATTTCGTACTAAAAGTGATAGTTCTATTACCACTGTGGTTAGTATTCCAGTTTCCTTTCCACTTTCTTACAAGCTCTCAGTCTTGTGATATCCTTTAATAACGTTGGCGCTGAAGAGAGCTTCTAGCGACAGTGATTTAAGTTGAACAATACAAATATCTTGATTTTTCAAACTATACTTGCAATACTAAATAAACACTGTTTGTTCTTCCTTCTCATAATCACCTCATTTTCGTCTGGCATGATCTAAATTTACCCAGGCAGCTAGGTATTGGAAAATATTGTTTCCAAGACTGGTCTAATGTTATCCTAAATGAAAGTGTAACTTTATACCAGTATTAAGATAGAAATTTTGCTCTAATACGGCATAGTTGGAGTACATTTTTGCGTACCCAAGCACTCAGTAGATTCAGATGTGAAATGTTACAATCTCTGTTGTGATGTGTAACTTATTTTGTGTCCAGTGTTTTCAAAAAATGGAAAAAGATAGCACAAAGTTACCCCCATTAACTGTATTGAAGATAATAAAGCTGCAATTTTTGTATAGTGAAAAAATGGTAATGAAAATGGTAGAATATCGTCATGCGATGCCGAGGTAACTAGTTTCGGAAGTGGAGTACTAACTGTAGTTAATGGCTTTCATTGACCAGCAAAACAAGAGACGATGACCTAAGTAGGGAGCTTACAAAATGCAAAATGCAGCAATACTAGCATTTCCGAAAAGGAGACATTTGTTCACATGAAATATTGATTTTTTTTTTAATTTATGATGTCTATTTTGGATGTGCTTGTCGGATGTGCAAACTTACGTGCAAATGAAGCGAGGATGATAAACAGATCAGACAAGAATAGAATAAAATCTCCTGCTGTGTCTGAGTCAGAAGCTGCACAGTGCTTTCATGGGAGGGCGCCTCCATCGAGGCATATGTATCACGCGTCCACCATCAAGATGGCGCTCAGTAATTGGAACGTAATTATGCTTCCACCACCTGACCTTCAAATAGTCGGCCTTCTTCGCCTATAGCTATGCTAGCGACGAGAGAGGGCGCTCATACCTGGAAATACTTTTTGCTTTTAGCAGAAAGGTCACAGATGCAAGATTATTCCGTCTGTCGCGGGTAATGGAGACGTACCCCACACACTCCGCCAGTTGCTGGTCCGGTTCGGACAGTTCCACAATCAAAGTTCTAGTCAAACCGTGTGACTTCAAGGAATCTTCAGTTTGGTAATGGAAGAAAGTGTGGTGATGAGGGATAAACACTGCAGAGGGTGTCCAAAGTCTGACTACAGTACCCATGTACTGATGGATAAAGGTTGCTGTAGTTACAGAGAGGTGAAGAGGCGTGCACTGGATAGGCTTGTGTGGATAGATAAAACAAACCAGTCATCGGTCTGAAAACTACACACGCAGTATGCGCACGAGACGAATTATCCCGAAGCAGTCAACCTGTGGAAGTGCCATTCAGTACACCCTCGTTTCTTGGGGCGTGCCCTTCGTGTATCCTACATTTAACGTCCTTCTTGTTAGTCTTTGTTAACTCTCAACGAGTGTGCTACACGTTCGTGTCTTTGCTGCTCGCATAGACAAGGTTCAAAGCAAAATAACATTGTTATTACTATGGACTCGCTGATGAGCCCATAAATTCATTACTCTTTATGAGCGGTATAACAGCCCTCGAGCAGCTCATCAATAAGGGGTTAAGTATGCAATTAAATCGTGTACGACGGTGGCATACCGTAAATAGCTAACTACGTGGAATAGCTCTGCGGCTTAAGTTAAAGCGCCTTATTCAGGCCTTCTATTTAGTTACAGCAGTAAGCGCGCAATTACCCGACCATATCATTCACCTGGCACATACATCTTCCATTTTGGGAACATTTTCATAGCGAGCACCAGAAACGTTCTAAAATACCTCTATAATGCGCATACAGGGTTTCGACCATTTTCCCGAAGTCGAAAGCAGACTTCTTCACATTAAGTTGAAAAATGTATATTTTATTGAATCAGTTAACAGTGAAAATGTTCTTTGTTTATCGCATGTGAGGATTTTTGACTACAAACACATGAACGTCCTTCCGGCTCCATTGAAGTAGTCATTGTGCTTAAGAAAATCCATTTCAAACGTTTTTCCTCTGTTCCTTAGGATGAAATGATGTTTACCAAACAGCCATACGTTCATGGAAATTGTCGATACTGATAATCATACTCGAATGCACCCAAAAACGAACCTGTTGTTTCTCTAAGATGGACCATGTGGCTGATTGAAACGGTAAAGGTTTCTTTTAAAGGAATGTTACTCCCTAAAGGGCTAGAAAACCTACAAACTCTATTGCTGTTAAGCTACGGTTTAAGGACATTATAATCAAGGAATAAAATATGTTTTTGTACCGTAATGAGCTGTTGACTGACTTAACTCTTGTAACGTCCCGTTCGAATCGAAAAATAAGAGTTCGAATGTAGTGTGTTAGCGCCCAATGCGGCTTTCATGTCATTTACTACCGACAAGAGAGTCAGAAAACGGAGCAGGAAATTGGAGCTTTCTGTGGCTGTGAAGCATATTTCTTCGAAAAAGACTAGCATCACACTGACTCAATGAAGCAGCGATTTTCAGTGAGAATCAAGCAAAGGAGGTGCTAGTACAGGTACTGAGAATACACATAATTATTTGTATCAGTGAAGTGATATTCGGGACACGCCTCAGATGTCTTTACGACATAAAATTAATAGTCTATTGCAGGTTTTGTGATTTGAATTTTAAGTATGGTTGTAAAAGGGTACAAAACAAGAGAACTGAGCGAATATTCCAGAAAACTGAACAAGTCACTTCAGTTCGGACATGACGGCAGAATATTAAAGAGGTTGATGTAATTTTTGCAAAACAACTCTTTTAACACATTATATTTCCTCTTTCTCTTCAATTAAATGTTAAAGGCGGATGGTATCTGATTACCAGCACGATGAGAAAACGGAAATAGCTCAATGACGGGAGGTGAGCGGGAAGCGTCGTATTCAGTGATTGTTGGCTCTTTGCTAACGGAGTGATGCATGACTGCGAGAATAAATATCAGCAATTCACTTTCAGCACTTTCTTAGCATTACTACTCTTCTTTAAAAGTTATTGGACGTTCTCGCACGAATTCAGGGTAAATGCATGTTCTTTTATTGAGACCATGCATTTTGCGTTCAGGGTTGCAGCAATGGCAGCCGATCAGTTTCACCGTATTAGTAATGTCCCACTGAGCTCGCCACTCACTGCTATAAGAGCCTGCAAACATATTTAAAAATCAAAGTTAGGACAAGAAATAACGATGACATTAAAGGGGATATAAGATCATCCAAATAAATAATTTTAACCTAATTAATACGAAGAAATTGTCACAGCACCTCATTCTAGTAGTTTAAACAGAGAATGGCAGCAGTTACGTGGAAGCTGAACAAGTAAAACATCCGACTTTAAACAAAACTAGGTTGATATTCTTACTATAAATCGTATACATTCTACAGATATCTTTAACGTTATAGGAGGACTCATTAAGTAGACTTTTCTTTTTACCTATTGTTGTATCACATAACTCCCTTCGATGGCGTTGGCACAGATCTAATTTTGGCAACTTGACGATACCATTTACCGAATCGTCGCTCAATATCCACACTCATTTACTTAAGTTCAGAGTTTTAAACTGTCCTATACTGTTACACTTCATTAACATTAATAAATAACGTTTCTCCATTTCTATGTTTAAATCATTCAATACATATTACATTATGTACAAACAGGCCTACTGAAGAAGAAGGAACATATTTGAAATATTTATTGCTTCCAAACTGCAAAAGACAGAAACACAATTCCAACTTTCTTGGAAAGAGTTCACAATTTTGTGCATTTAATGTGAGCATCATTTGTTACATGATGAATATCAAAACGGTGGCTCATGCTCTGCAACACGCGAGCAGTTGATCTCTATTTATCAAAGGTGTGGGAGGCCACATGTGATGAAGTTCATCCTCTGCACCTCCTCCTCCAAGACAACGTCCAGGATTGGTCTCATTCGGGTGACGTCGGGCGTGCTTAGAGAAATTGCCGAAGCACTTCCACTATTACTGAATGACGTGTTTGAATGTTAAGATTCGTTGATGACATTAAATTCCTTAATGAATGAGAAGAAGAATTACAATGTCTGTTGACTGAAATAAACAGTTAATGAATATAGAACATGGATTGAGAGTAAACCAGAGAAAGACGATAATAAAGGCAAGCAGCAGAAATGAGAACTGCGAAAAACTAAACATCATAATAGGTGATCACGAAGCAGACGAACTTAACATATTCAGCAACCTAGGCAGCAAAATAACCCATAACGGACGGAGTAAGGAGGACAAAAAAAGGCAGACTTGCACTGGCAAAAAAGGGCGCCACTAGCCAAGAGAAATCAACTACCCTCCTGGAAATGGAAAAAAGAACACATTGACACCGGTGTGTCAGACCCACCATAGTTGCTCCGGACACTGCGAGAGGGCTGTACAAGCAATGATCACACGCACGGCACAGCGGACACACCAGGAACCGCGGTGTTGGCCGTCGAATGGCGCTAGCTGCGCAGCATTTGTGCACCGCCGCCGTCAGTGTCAGCCAGTTTGCCGTGGCATACGGAGCTCCATCGCAGTCTTTAACACTGGTAGCATGCCGCGACAGCGTGGACGTGAACCGTATGTGCAGTTGACGGACTGAGCGAGGGCGTATAGTGGGCATGCGGGAGGCCGCGTGGACATACCGCCGAATTGCTCAATACGTGGGGCGTGAGGTCTCCACAGTACATCGATGTTGTCGCCAGTGGTCGGCGGAAGGTGCACGTGCCCGTCGACCTGGGACCGGACCGCAGCGACGCACGGATGCACGCCAAGACCGTAGGATCCTACGCAGTGCCGTAGGGGACCGCACCGCCACTTCCCAGCAAATTAGGGACACTGTTGCTCCTGGGGTATCGGCGAGGACCATTCGCAACCGTCCCATGAAGCTGGGCTACGGTCCCGCACACCGTTAGGCCGTCTTCCGCTCACGCCCCAACATCGTGCAGCCCACCTCCAGTGGTGTCGCGACAGGCGTGAATGGAGGGACGAATGGAGACGTGTCGTCTTCAGCGATGAGAGTCGCTTCTGCCTTGGTGCCAATGATGGTCGTATGCGTGTTTGGCGCCGTGCAGGTGAGCGCCACAATCAGGACTGCATACGACCGAGGCACACAGGGCCAACACCCGGCATCATGGTGTGGGGAGCGATCTCCTACACTGGCCGTACACCACTGGTGATCGTCGAGGGGCACTGAATAGTGCACGGTACATCCAAACCGTCATCGAACCCATCGTTCTACCATTCCTAGACCGGCAAGGGAACTTGCTGTTCCAACAGGGCAATGCACGTCCGCATGTATCCCGTGCCACCCAACGTGCTCTAGAAGGTGTAAGTCAACTACCCTGGCCAGCAAGACCTCCGGATCTGTCCCCCATTGAGCATGTTTGGGACTGGATGAAGCGTCGTCTCACGCGGTCTGCACGTCCAGCACGAACGCTGGTCCAACTGAGGCGCCAGGTGGAAATGGCATGGCACGCCGTTCCACAGGACTACATCCAGCATCTCTACGATCGTCTCCATGGGAGAATAGCAGCCTGCATTGCTGCGAAAGGTGGATATACACTGTACTAGTGCCGACATTGTGCATGCTCTGTTGCCTGTGTCTATGTGCCTGTGGTTCTGGCAGAGTGATCATGTGATGTATCTGACCCCAGGAATGTGTCAATAAAGTTTCCCCTTCCTGGGACAATGAATTCACGGTGTTCTTATTTCAATTTGCAGGAGTGTAGATTCGTAATCTTAATTTCTGAGAATGCACATCTGCAGCACAGAAATGTGTGGGAGTGATACATGGACTGTGGAAAAACCGAAACAAAATAGAAACTGAGGAAATTGCATTAGTAATTTTTTGTTTCGTCCATTGCATTCATATAAAGCTCAGCTGTAGTTTTTACAGTTTCGGGCTGACTTAACATTTTCAAACCATAATTAGTCATACAATATGCTGCTAAAAAGCACAGAAAATCATACATTCTGCTACAAGTGTCCTCACTGACTTTAGCTCTTGCGTCCGTTGCTACTGATTGTGTCAGTTTCAACGGACGAATAGGCTAACATCAGTGAGGGTACATGAGCACAGTATACTTTTCTGTGCCTTTTGACACCATATTGTATGAATAATCACTTTTAACCACAAGGTGCGTGGTTTGAAAATGGGTTTGCCTGTCCGAACCCGGTAACCACTACATCTGAGTGTTATATCAATGCAACTGAGATGAAGGAAATAAACAATGACTTATCCAATTTCTTCAGTACTCAGCTGCGGACTTACGGACCGGTGGCAGCATCCCTCGAATAAGCGAGAACGGAAGCATTTGAGATATGGTGGTGTAGAAGAACGTCGAAAATAAGGTGAACTGATAAGGTCAAGAGTGAGGAATTTCTCCGCGGACTCGGCAAGGAAAGGATTATGTAGAAAACACTGACGAGAAGAAGGAACAGGTTGATAGGACATCGGGGTATAAGATCCTTGGTATTAGAGGGAGCTGCAGGGGGCAAAAATTGTAGTGGAAGACAGGGACTGGAGTACGTTCAGCATATAATTGAGGACGTAGGTTGCATGTGTTATTCTGAGATGAAAAAAGTTTTCAAATGGGAGGACCTGGTGGCGGGTAGCAACAAACCTGACAAAACAGAGGACTCCCTTCTGAATTCATGAGCTCCATTACATCCACACTTTTCATTTTTAGTTCAACGTTCATATAGGAGATGTGAAAAACTTCTTAACTTTTTCTTCATTAAGTGGTTAGATATTGGTCACACTGTTCATTTTCAAAAGGATTTGAAACAGTTTTGCTATCGAAGAATAGGAGTGGGCTCAAGGACAGAAAACAGGTTAAGGCAGTGGTTGTCGCTTTGTACGAATTAGAATAATAGGTCCAGACAACTAGTTACATGTCTCAGCTGGTACAGGACATCTAGAATCGATTGGATTGTCACTCATGCAGGTATCAAGTGCTCAGCATTGGCCTAGTTTTGTGGAACAATCGCGCAGTAGGGCCAGAAACGTCTATTCCCAACTATTAGGGTTTGCAGTGAAATAAAAGTTCTTATTACTTAAAATGCCAACTTTTTCAAGCAAGATAGACGTATATCGCATGAAAAAAAACGTATTAGGAGAACAGTGTACTTTTACCTTCGGCCTTCGGTTTATAGTTCATTTTAGTTATGGATTTTTGTTTGGTGTCATAAGCGACGTTATTAGCTCCTTCATTATTATGTATTACAAGGTGTATTGAATGAACCTCACGCGGCAATAACGTTCATAACACGCGCAGCAAGCGACTTTGTCAAACCTATTTTAGTATCTACTTTAGTCATGTTATTTAAATATTTTCTTTTAACGGGGTCACGGGTGCGACACTCAGCAGCGTCAACAAGCATGTCTTGCACCACTTTCATTGTCGTAGGGTACCCGCGGCAGTGTTAAGAGTCAGTCATTTCGATACTGCAAAGCGGCTACTCCATTCGCTTGTTGTGTGTGTGTGGAATGCCTCGTCGATCTACTTAAGGATATTCCTAGTCAAAATATCGAACAATAAACTCCCTCCTGTCGCCGGAATTAAACCCAGGTTAAGTGAAGTTTTCGCATCTCTGAAGCATCTGCATTGGAGATACAAGATTTCACACACACACACTATCCAGCCTACAAATGCACTTATTCCAGTCACATATGTTTAATTTCTCTTAGTTGCACGCACAGATTTCGCAACAGCTATAACACAGGTTTTCACATTACAATTCTGCCCTTTATATTACACAGACATATTTCAAGTTCGTCCCTTGCGGATTTCGTTTATTTTTTTAATTTTTTTACATAAGATCACTAACGACATGTACATGAAGGATACTATTCTTAAATTTATCTTTAGATTTTTTGTCATTTCTTGAAATGCTTACACTCCAAGAAAGTACCTCACTGTCAATGAACTACCTTTTAGTTAATGTTTATGCCGATAACGGTTTGAGGATATATTATTGTATAGGCTCAGCGTTCTTGAAGTCTTCCGCAACAGATTTTAGTCTCTTCCACGAAAAAACGGGTAGCTTCATCTGCTCTAGTAGACTAATGACCATACAAACATGCCAAATACTCGAAAAACTAAGTGTATATTCTAAGGGTAGTCTCACATTACGCGTTAAAATACGTACCTGTCACTTAACTACACCTACTTATCTATGTAAATGTAATGCAGTAGAAGAATGAGATCATCACTCTGCACCAGAGTGTGCGCTGATATAAAACTTCCAGTCAGATTAAAATTGTGTGCTGGACCGAGAGTCGAACTCGGGACCTTTGCCTTTCGCGGGCAAGTGCCTACCATCTGAGCTACCCAAGCACGACTCACAACTCTTCACACAGAGACGAGGTACTGGTAGAAGTAAAACTGTGAGGACGGGGCGTAAGTCCTGCTTGGATAGCTCTGATGGTAGAGCACTTGCCCGCGAAACGCAAAGGTGCCGAGTTCGACTCTCGGTCCAGCACACAATTTTAATATGCCAGGAAGTTCAATGCAGTAGAAGTTTTCTCATTCAGGCTAATTAATCTTCACTTCGGAAGTACTCGTATGAGCCATTAATATGTAGTATAGTCATATATGTTGTTGTTGTTGTGGTCTTTAATCCTGAGACTGGTTTGATGCAGCTCTCCATGCTACTCTATCCTGTGCAAGCTCCTTCATCTCCCAGTAGGTACTGCAGCCTACATCCTTCTGAATCTGCTTAGTGTATTCATCTCTTGGTCTCCCTCACGATTTTTACCCACCACGCTGCCCTCCAATACTAAATTGGTGATCCCGTGATGCCTCAGAACATTTCCTACCAACCGATCCCTTCTTCTAGTCTAGTTGTGCACACAAACTCATCTTCTCCGCAATCCTATTCAATACCTCCTCATTAGTTATGTGATCTACCCATCTCATCTTCAGCATTCTTCAGTAGCACCACATTTCGAAAGCTTCTATTCTCTTCTTGTCCAAACTATTTATCGTCCATGTTTCACTTTCATCCATGGCTACACTCCAGACAAATACTTTCAGAAACGACTTCCTGACACTCAAATCTATACTCGATGTTAACAAATTTCTCTTCTTGAGAAACGCTATCCTTGCCATTGCCAGTCTATATTTTATATCCTCCCTACATCGACCATCATCAGTTATTTTGCTCCCCAAATAGCAAAACTCCTTCGATACTTTAGGAGTCTCATTTCCTAATCTAATTCCCTCAGCATCACCCGACTTAATTCGACTACATTCCATTATCCTCGTTTTGATTTTGTTGATGTTCATCTTATATCCTCCCTTCAAGACACTGTCCATTCCGTTCAACTGCTCTTCCAAGTCCTTTGCTGTCTCTGACAGAATTACAATGTCATCGGCGAACCTCAATGTTTTTATTTCTTCCCCATGGATTTTAATACCTACTCCAAATTTTTCTTTTGTTCCCTTTACTGGTTGTTCAATATACAGATTGAATAACATCGGGGAGAGGCTGCAGCCCTGTCTCACTCCCTTCCCAGCCGCTGCTTCCCTTTCATGCTCCTCGACTCTTATAACTGCCATCTGGTTTCTGTACAAATTGTAAATAGCCTTTCGCTCCCTGTATTTTACCCCTGCCACCTTCAGAATTTGAAAGAGAGTATTCCAATCAACATTGTCAAAAGCTTTCTCCAAGTCTGCAAATGCTAGAAACGTAGGTTTGCCTTTTCTCAATCTAGCTTCTAAGATAAGTCGTAGGGTCAGTATTGCCTCACGTGTTCCCATATTTCCACGGATTCCAAACTGATCTTCCCCGAGGTCAGTATCTTCAGGTTTCTTCCATGTATACAACCTCCTTTTATGATTCTTGAACCAAGTGTTAGCTATGATTAAGTTGTACTCTGTGCAAAATTCTAACGGGCGGCTTCCTCTTTCGTTTCTTACCCGCAATCCATGTTCACCTACTACGTTTCCTTCTCTTCCATTTCCTACTATCGAATTCCAGTCACCCACGACTATTAAATTTTCGTCTCCTTTCATTATCTGAATACTTTCTTTTATCTCATCATATATAAACCAGTAGTTTTGTGATAAACATTTACATTTTGTTCTCAGTACTCTGCTTCAGAGAGCATAGCACCTTCAGTCATTCCAGCGTCAAGGTTAATGAACCATTCATTACGGTGCGTCTCCCGAGGTGGCGGATAGAGGGATAGGAGAACGTCCATAATCGGGGTGGACCACACATAGCACAGCAAATGCAGGCGCTACAGTATCCAGAGTGGGCTGCTTCCTAGTCGGCGTCAGTCCACCGAGAGACTGCGGCTGCAAATGAATGTTCCAGGAACCATCAATCCCTGGATCTAACCTCCCAGTGGAAACGCTGGGCCAACAAGATTACAAGCAACGATGACTTGTGCGAGGAATAACAAGAAGAGCCCGATGTGCTAACCAATCCACCCTTCAACAGACGACGACCAGGGGAACCTGGAGATTCCTTAAAATTTTTCCGTTCGCGGCAATTTAACATCCAAGGCTGGCTTATTTCTACAACAAACCTCTGCAACCCCTTGAAGCTGCAACCCGCGCACCATCACTGGACACGCTAGTTACACAACACTCGACCCATGTGTCATTATAAGTGTCATTATAACTTCAACAATATTTATATTACCGTCCGTGAACAATGAATTCCAACGTGATTCATTAAATCTCAATATTCGTAATGTGTTTTCAGAATCACATGAAAGATTTTAAGATGAATATTATTAAACATTACTAATCAGTATCCACCAGCAACATTGAGGTAACGTCGCAGACTACTAACGGTAGCCTTTGTAAGAGCCCACAAGTTTTTTCAGCTATGACACACAAAACGGAGGCCACTCATTGATGGTTAGATCCAGTAGAGGCAGTAAATTACTGGGATATTGATTGCTCTTCCGATGTATACCATTCACTAGGTCCATCGTACTACGTACCCGTAGCCATGTTCGCTCGAGAACTGCGTTGGACCAACATTCACTGACACATGCAATTACTGTGTGGTTTTAATCCTGTTTTAGTGGACAAAGTGTGGCACTAGTCCCCAGTCCCTGTCGGTCAGGATATTTTTATGATCACTGTTGTAAATCGATGTGATAATTACTGTGTATGGTGCCCCATTCCTGGTAAACAGATTGCATAGTCCATGTTGATACGTCACCAAATCATACAACTTCATTCTCAGCATGGTTTCGGCAGATCCAAACACTAAAACGTATTTCTTCTATTCAATTAAGTCTCCACAACGACGAACATTGCATACAACCAACTACCACATATACAGCACTTCACTGCATGCCAAATGACCGTCTGCTGAACTGTCCAGATGGCTTCCAGTCGACCAGTGTCGTCGTTTAAGAGCAATAAAAAAGTCTGTAGTGCTAGCTCGTGACTGGTCTATTGCCTTGACTGCAAGCAGAGTGCAGCTTCCCTTCGCCACAGCACCAATAGGTGGAGGGTAGTGGACCCATCGCCCCGGTAACATCCTGCACCTACAAAAGATCCACGCTACTGATTTGGTAGCACGCTTAACGGACATTAGGCCGTTTGGGAGGGACTTAATAATATCCTCGTTCCCGTTTGTAACTGGGTGCGCGACCTGCGGTGGCAGGGTCCACTGCTTTGCCAACTACAATTAATATTTAGTCCGAGCATATTACATAAGTGAGTTTATTGCAGCCACGGTACAGCTGGTTTCTATTCAGAGGTTTGATTATCCACCACGGTTATCTGACCGTGAAATATTTTTACGTTAGCTCCGATTCGAAGGATTTCATTCACAGTTAGAAAAATACATGGCATCTCAAACCATTCGGGTTAGACTGAAACGGGTTAAAGTGGGTCCATAACCTATTACATTGATGAAGAGAACCAGTGGTCGGAAATGGATATTTATTCTGTTACGGATGAACACTGCGTACACTGCATAAGACACATAGTACTGTTCAAAGAAAAGAACGCCAGTCTCAGCGCATACATGGCAACGGCGCATTAAATTCTGGCGCATTCTCTCAAAAATCCCTGATGCCTGTTGTACCAGGAGACAATTAGCTTGTCCCGTAGACAGCAGGTCTTCGTCTGTTTCTACTGGAGATACGTACACGAACGTCTTCACATAACCCCAGAGGAAAAAGGCCTGAGGTGTGAGATCAGGCAATCGCACATGCCATGTGACAGGACGTCTCCTCCTGATGCGAAGATGAGGGTACGTGTTGTTCAGGTGCTCTTAGACATTAACATTGATGTGGGCTGGTGCACTGTCGTATTGAAACCACATCCTCTCCTGGACAGCATGGGATAGGTCTGTAAAAACTGTGAGAACACATCTCTCAGGAACACCAGGTAACCAGGACCAGTCACACTGAAAAGTAGAAAGTAAGGTTCTCTTAGGTGTTCTTGGACAATGACCGCTCAAACGTTGACAGAGAATCGCTGTTGCTGGCTACCGATGAGGAGGCGTTGGGATTCTCCTCACTCCAGAAATGACTGTTGCCGCTGTTGAAATCAGTGTCACGGATGAAGCCTCAGAAGTTCGGCATTACAGACAGAGCTGAACGTGGGGCTCCAATTGGTTGGTCACAGTGCTTGCAGACTTTATTTATGATAGGAGTGTAATACCTTTTCCACAAGTACTCTTCATACTCTATCCTTCGAGGTGTGTGTTGGTGGGAGATTATTTATCGGTGGTCAGCCTTACGATCCAAAACCATCTCGTCAAAGTCTGACATGTCTCTGGCGAAAATATTAGGCGGCTCTCTATGGCATCAACTATCCCGTCTCAAAGACAGGCGGCAAATGTCTTGCACACGTAAAACACACAGAACACATAGACAAAAATGAATATCTTACAACATAACACAAGAAACATTACGACAAGCGCGGAAATCCCTAAAATATCTGAAGACTTGTAGGTAGACATCATGTGCTTACAAGAACCTTATTACAATAAAGGGCAACTGATATGTCTGAAAAACATGCTACCACTATAACGGGCAGCAATGACTGTAAGGCTGCAATAGTAATTTTATATAGAACTTTAAACATTATTAAAGTAACACAATTAAGTAATCAACACTTAGTTACCATAGAGATAACTTATGCGAACGTCACATGGCTTATTGCATCCATGTACGTCCAATACAACCATCAAATATACCGTACGCAGACTACATCAGAGACCTAGTAATGTATGCCGGAGGCAAAAAACTAGTGATAAGTGCTGGCATTATTTCCGGATGGACCCCTTGGAAATCAGACAGAACAGATGACAGAGGACGCATATCACCGACCTAATACAAGAAACACAATTACATGTAATGAATATGGAAGGACCTACACTAACATATGCAGGGTTCAATGATACGAGCAGTAATATTGACTTTACGCTAGGAAATAATGCAGCAATGGCACACGCAACAAACTGGACTGTACACGACAACATAACTAGTAGCGATGACAATGTCGTAACATACACACTAACTCACACCTAGAACACAATGACGAAATCACACACCATCACAAAGCAGACTGGAACAAATTAACGGAAATTATCCAACAACACGATGTAGAAAACATCAAAGGCAGTATCGATTACAGAGCACAGAAATTAACACAGGTAATACAGCATGCACAAAACACATCAATACCGACAGCAAAGAACACAAAACGCTCACAAGTACCATGAACCAACGAACTCGCGAGACTCAAACAAGATGCGAGACGCAAACGAAAATTATATCCAGGGGCCATAGCAGATAGGGACAGACGAATAGGACATGAAGCATATAGGCATGCACAAGGCTTATACAAATAGACCATATACAATACGCGTAGACAACAATGGGAGCTATTTTAACAACACAAACAGAGCACAATATATGGGGGGAACCATACAAAATACTGACAGAGAAGATAAAAACCCCATTAGCTCTGGGAACGCTAAGGCAGCATGACGACACGATGACGAGGGGATAGAGGAATACAGCGGAATTTCTACTGTATAAAGTGCTCCCTGACGACGTTATCGATACAGGCACACAATATCACACAATACTAAGAGAAAACCTATACACACCAACAACACTGCACCTGTCACCATTCACTTTGAGCAAGAAGAGGTTGCGATAGCTATCTTAGAGCTCAAAAACAAGAAACCACCTGGACCAGATGGCATCCACTCGGAATCACTGAAAAACCTAAAACCGAAGATCACCCCATTCCTAACAACGTTACTGAATGATGCCTTACGGCTGGGCAAGGTACTTACAGTATGGAAAACCACCAAAGCAGTCATTATTAAGAAATCAGCGGACATGGATCCTTCAGATTCAAAGACTTACAGGCCAATATGCCTAATAAACACCCTAGCAACGATTGAGGAGAAGTTACTGTGTAAGCACCTGCAAACACACAGATCTCTCAGGGGTATGAGCCAATTCGGCATCAGAACTGGCAGATCAACAGATGATGCCATCAACAAGGCCCTACACATAATTAATACTACAAAACAGAAATACGCCATGGCAATAATGATTGACAATGCCGGAGCATTCGAAAATCTCTGGTGGCCCGCACTGTTACGAAGGTTAAAACATCTGGAGGTACCGCAACCACTGCACAACAGTTTCCTAGACTACTGTAAAGACCGAGTAGTCGAGTGGCAGATGGACAGACAGAGAGTAATTAAAAGAATTATGAAAGGCTGTCCTCAAGGGTCGATCTGCGGCCCCATCTTCTGGGACATAACAATCTAACCCCTTCTACAACTTCTGGATGGGTATGACATATCAGACGGAATTGTCGCCTACGCTGATGACCTATTAGCTGTAGTCACTGTAAGCAACAGTGTAAAAGAGAAAGCCAGAGGAATACTATAAACAATTACACAATGGTGTCACAACAGTAAACTCAACAACATACACATTACTGAAATGATCATTCCAAAGGAATCCTTCGATCAAAATTTGGGTCCTAAACATGAAACGAGCACATGTTACGTGCTATCTTGGGCTACACATAGATGAAAAACTGAATTTCCACGAACACATAAGGCTAACCACAGAGAAAGCAGAAAAAATACTACATTCAAAACAGTATCGATTACCTCTACCAGTCAGAAGAAAATAACACTGTGAGCCCTTCGAATCAGTGCTCAGGTTCGCAGCTAGCACATGGGCACATAGACTGAACGTGGTCACCAACAAAGAATCGGTCGTATGAGGGCACAGAAGTGTCCTACTAAGGTTATCTGGAGCCTCCGACACCACCTCAGCAGATGCACTGTGTTTGGTGCTCGGAATATGCCCCATAGATATCACGATCAAATACAGAGCTGCAAGGTACTGGTTACAGACGGGAAGACTAGATAAAATACACACAGTAACTTTTGTGGCGATAGAGACGATAGGTCACCTTAAAAGTTGGCGTTTGGATACATGGCAAGGTGAGTGGGATGTAAATGATAAGGGACGTAGACTGCACGATTTCTTCCCCGACATAAGGGAGCAGTTGAGAATGAAATATATCCATCCCAGCCGGGGTATGGTACATTTCTTAACCGGACACGGACCTTATCCAATGCAATTAAAACGCGTGAGTCTGAGGCAGACATCTACATGTGAACATGCGTGGAAGAAGGTTCCCCAGAACACTGTCTTTTTCTACGGGCAATACGCTAACAATAGACATATACTTACACTTAGACTACACAGATACAGTCATAGATATACACACAGCAATAAGAGACGAAGAACAATGGGCACAATGAAACGTACTGACAAACAGTATTTCAAAAACAACGAATGATGAGTACATGCGGTAACGACATAACAGACATGCATATGTATAACGTAACAACAAACTCATGAGGGTGGACGCGATACCAAGTGACAGCGAAAACAGAGACAATGAGGAGGAACAGGAGGAGGAAGCCGAGATGTGACAGTAAATAAGCAAATGCTGTACACGGATGAGCACCTATTTCTCTACAAAGAACCATCTTTTGTGTGTGTGAGTGTGTGTGTGTGTGTGTGTGTGTGTGTGTGTGTGTGTGTGCGTGTGTGTGCGTGTGTTTCGGCTATCAAAGGCTCGAAGAAACCATTCCGAGGTATTCACGGTCTGACACAATCGATGATGGTACTAACAAATGTCTGCTCTGTCCTATCATCTTTACTAACAATACTCTGCTCTTTCCCACCATATTTTTTATATTCTTCTTAAAAAAGAACAAAATTTATTTATACTTCAACTTTAAATTAGTGTTATTTTGAAAAGTATCATTATTCGTAAATGTTGTAGATAAAACAAAAAAAGAAAACTGTAAGAAGAAGAAAAACGAAAACAGTAAGATGTACGACCTGTTTGAAAATATCAGGTAAAAAGTCTATAATTTGTCAATAAATAAATAAAATAAATAGATCCCGTCTCCCGTAAGCTGATATCACCGAAGAAAACGTCTTCTAACTAGGATGACAGCTGATGGTGTAACGTTCTCTGTACAACCTACCACAACATTCATTAAATGCATGTCCGGCACCTCTTGTGACGAGTAAGGTTCCATATTTGACTACGCCTCGTGCACTGTATACGATAACACACCTCACCATGAACATATCACACGCTGTCTGATCCAATGGACAACTGACACCAGAGATAATGGTTAGCGTGCGGCATAGGTTAATGGACCGGTGCGACGCGTGCTGTGAGATTATTTGTGTACAGCATGTCCGTTTGGTGGTCAGGGATGCACACTCTTGATCAGTTGCTGTCTGTTAGAGACCATCGGGATCTTTACGAGAGTGGGACAGGACTGCTTGCGCATTTGCAATACGTACGTAGGAAATGGTAGTCATAGCTTTGAACAATTATATGAGCTACTTCATTGTTATGCAGTATACGTCATGTATGTCCATAATTTAATAAATATACACTTCCGAAGATTGATTCCCTGTCTCATTATAATCGGTTGTCGACCCATTTGTGTACAGAATGTCCGTTTGGTGGTCAGGGATGCACACTCTTGATCAGCTGCTGTCTGTTAGAGACCATCGGGATCTTTACGAGAGTGGGACAGGACTGCTTGCGCATTTGCAATACGTACATAGGAAATGGTAGTCATAGCTTTGAACAATTATATGAGCTACTTCATTGTTATGCAGTATACGTCGTGTATGTCCATAATTTAATAAATATACACTTCCGAAGATTGATTCCCTGTCTCATTATAATCGGTTGTCGACCCATTTGTGTACAGCAAGTCCGTTTGGTGGTCAGGGATGCACACTCTTGATCAGCTGCTGTCTGTTAGAGACCATCGGGATCTTTACGAGAGTGGGACAGGACTGCTTGCGCATTTGCAATACGTACATAGGAAATGGTAGTCATAGCTTTGAACAATTATATGAGCTACTTCATTGTTATGCAGTATACGTCGTGTATGTCCATAATTTAATAAATATACACTTCCGAAGATTGATTCCCTGTCTCATTATAATCGGTTGTCGACCCATTTGTGTACAGCATGTCCGTTTGGTGGTCAGGGATGCACACTCTTGATCAGCTGCTGTCTGTTAGAGACCATCGGGATCTTTACGAGAGTGGGACAGGACTGCTTGCGCATTTAACCATTATATGAGCTACTTCATTGTTATACAGTATACGTCGTGTATGTCCATAATTTAATAAATATACACTTCCGAAGATTGATTCCCTGTCTCATTATAATCGGTTGTCGACCCATTTGTGTACAGCATGTCCGTTTGGTGGTCAGGGATGCACACTCTTGATCAGCTGCTGTCTGTTAGAGACCATCGGGATCTTTACGAGAGTGGGACAGGACTGGTTGCGCATTTAACCATTATATGAGCTACTTCATTGTTATGCAGTATACGTCGTGTATGTCCATAATTTAATAAATATACACTTCCGAAGATTGATTCCCTGTCTCATTATAATCGGTTGTCGACCCTCCATCACCTGTTTTAGTTTTTCCCGAAAGGTTTGAGACAACCTGTATACAAATTACCTACATATTTGAAATAGCCAACACCATTTCTTTTTGTAGCATTTTTAGAACCAGAAGAAACACTACGTGATTTGAATGTTCTACTTTAGAGCAAGTAATGATAGGAATACCTGCTGTGTCATCCAAATGGAAGCAGCATCCAGAATGTCATCAAAGTTCAGTACTTTACAGTCTAGTATGTGATATACTCGTATTTAGGTAACGAGAAAAGAAAATTACAACTTTTGTTGCCGCGTCTCCTCTGTGCTTTCACCCAATGCATTCGGTTGGAAGACTATTATGCTGACGGTTTACTGCACAAGTAACAAACGTGTACCTGAATTTCTTACAGGAACTTCGATAGCAATATTAACTGAATTCTTCTTTACTTCATTACATAACACGAAAAAATGTCAGAAACGTCTTCTGCAACTATTATTTATTCGTCACAATTCGGGTTAGGCATTTTTCGCCACCTCGTGACAACTTACAATGGCCTAATAATCCGGTAAACAGTTTGTGACCAATTAAATAGTAATTACAGAACATCAACAATGTGTAAGAGCGATTAGCCTTCCGTGACCAGAGTCGATTTCGCTATAATTCTTCCGTGTGCAGTAGCAAATAATACGAGAAGAAATAAGCAGCTTTTGGTATGAGATTGCATGCTCGCCTCTCGATGAAATTCTCCTGATGAAAGTCGTCTGAAACCGCCGCTGAAAGGTTGGTAATTTTATCACATGTTATGCGGTTACGTACGTGGAAGAGTAACTTTTCTGACAACAGGAAGTTTTAAATTACATTCGGATCACTGCGTAGTCAACAACTGTCAGAAATTTAGGGGGCACATAGGATTATTCAGTTAATCAGCTGCCTCGCGCATTAATAGATAATTCGCCGTGGCCCTCCTTCAATTTAGACGCGCCCAGCTAATTAATGGTAATCCGCCCCAGAGCGGAGCTTAGGTACTCTATTTCCTCGATACCACATAGAATTAGATACTGCACAACCATAAATTACTAAACGCCATATATCAGAAACGTCCAGTTTCGCAAGTCCTTCATCGCCAAGAGTCAATGTTTCCTATAATTCACATATTGGCTTTATTCATCGGAGTAGATAGAAATAAGTACACCGTACGGATAGGTGCAGCTAGGTATCATTATTCCACGATTAACAACGAAGATTTCACTCCATGTAACGTCAACGAACTTGTTCCTAGCTAAATCATGATCACAGTAACGTACAAACACTACGACGCAATGCTGCAGATCTAAATGCTGCTGCCTCACAGAGGAGCATTACTTACGCCAACCATCAAAGGCACTGGCCTTGTACATGCACTACAAAAAAAGTAACAGATGTTTTCGTCTATAGCTGCGGTGAGCGGGCTTATAAGCGCCATCTTGGTGCCATAAGTTCCTACATCAGTACGCATCCAGAGGTAGTATCGTGTGTTCTGTGTCTCTGCTGCTTTGTTTCTGTGACGTGTTAAATGTGTACTGCAGTAGAAAATCTCGTCACTTACAAGGTACATTCTCTGAGTAGGTATCTGCTGGCAAAAAACTGCAAACAAATTGAAATTTATTTTGGCATTTGTTATGGGTACAGAAGAAGGATATTGACTGAAAGAAGAGTGAGGCAATAGTGGATTCATTTTAAAAATGACGTTAGGAATACTCACGATGAGGATCCCAGTGGCATACCTAGCCTAGAGAGTGACGAATTTGAGATGAAAATCAATGACAAAATTTTCGGAAAACCGGCGTTTCCCGATTACCGAACTTCCCCAACATTGTCCCAAAATTTCACCGAGCTTCGTTCTCGAAATTGTGGCCAACAAACTTGGCTGCCACAGATTTTGTACTAGTTGGGCTTCAAAAATCCTAACGAAGATTCCAAGAAACAAACCGGCTTACTCGAAGATTACGGGATAAATGATGACAAAGTTAACGATCGTATCGCAACTGGAGATGAGACTAGGTGAAGCATGTCAGCTGCGAAACAAAGCGGCATTCGATGGAATGTACTGCGTCAGGTACTGGAATTGTTAACAAATGACAAAAACTCAGTAACCTCCGATAGTAGCTACGAAAGTGAATTGGTGATACCGCATAATGTTAACGTTATCCTTAGAATTTAATGCGGATGAGTTTACTATCAATCCAGGGTCTGTACGGTCACCAATGTGGTCCAACCCCCGAGCATCAATTGCTACAAATAAAATTTTTTGAAGCTTAACGAATAAATATAACGCAGCAGCACAAACGACCGCAAAACGACCGACTAAAATATCCGCATTTGGGGCCGGCACCTTATCGTACTACATTGGGGTGCCAGATATGTGACTGGGACTCTGTAGAAGTCCCCAGAAGAACTGTTTTGCGGAGTACTGTAAAAAGTGGTCTCCAGTTTACCAGTAGTTTCGCTTTGAAATCATACACATTAGAAATAATGTAAGACAGTATTTTATGAGGAAACAGATATCTGTGTTACTATCATATGTACGTGATTTGATGTTTATTACATAATAATTACAACAAAGAGTTTATATCTGGTACCCAAATGGCTAAATGTGCATATGTAAGTGTGCCTTGTCAGCAGGTATGAGAGGTGTGAAATCAACAGTAATGTAAATAATGTCAAGTGATTTAGTATTCTTGATACTGGAACTGCATGCCAACAAGCAATATGATGAAGCACTGTCTCACTGAAATGTTCGCTGATTGGCTTTCGGTTCCAAGGGGGGTGTTGAGGGGGGAGGAAGGAAGAGGGATCACCTGTGGCCTTTAAGAGCGTGGTTCAAGATCTAAGTTTCGTCACTCTCGAACCACGGATGAAGGGCAAGAGGTGGAATGCATATTATTAGATTTCTGTAACGCATTTGATAAGGTGTCACACTGCCGACTGAGGTGTACAGCATACATAACGTACAAGCATACCGAATAGTTTTGAGAGAGGTTACCAGATATGTGAGTAGCTCGAAGACTGCCCAGGTCGGCCGGTGTGGCCGTGCAGTTCTAGTCGCTTGAGTTTGGAACCGCATGACCGCTACGGTCGCAGGTTCGAATCCTGCCTCGGGCATGGATGTGTGTGATGTCCTTAGGTTAGTTAGGTTTAAGTAGTTCTAAGTTGTAGGGGACTGATGACCACAGATGTTAAGTCTCATAGTGCTCAGAGCCATTTGAACCATTTAACAGAGCCCAGTACACAGCAAGAGTAGCACGCAATCTGTAATGCTGTCAACTACCTTTAAGCATAATTCACCATACTGCAAATAAAATACGCACTTTACATAACCCATTGTATGTTTTCTGTATTATATGAATTCGAATCTTTTATTGTGTATACTCTAATGATTCTCTTGTTCATTTGAAGCTCGAAACTAGTAAATTTAAAAAAGCTAGGTGCTACTCATGGCTGTTTCCTAATATATAGAAGCCAGTATGTTTTCGAGTGTTCGTCACAGGCAAGGGTATATTCAGCAGTGCCCCACGGAAGTTTGATAGAACTACTGATATTTTCTATATACGTAAATGATCTGACGGACAGCGAAAGCAGTAATCTCTGGCGGTTTGTTGGTGACACCTTGGTGTATGGGAAAGCAACAATGTTGAATGACTATAGGGGAATACAAGATGATTTCGAAAACAAAATGGTGTGATGAATAACAGCTAGCTCTAAATACTGATGAGCAGGAAAAACAAACCGATAATGTTCGAGTACAGCATTAGTATTCTGCTGCTTTACATTGTCAGGGACATTAAATATCTGAGCGTAAAGTTGCAAACCGGTATGAAATTGAATAAGCATGTAAGGGTTGTAGTAGGGAAGGCGAATGGTCGACGTCTGTTTATTGGGAGAATTTTAGGAAAATGTAGTTCATCTGTAAAGGAGACCGTATATAGGTGCGACCCATTGTTTAATAATGTAGGAGTGTTTGGGATTTGCACCAGGTCAGTTTAAAGGAAGACAAAGAACCAATTCAAAGGCGGAATGCTCTATTTATTACCGGCAGGTTCGAACAACGCGAACAAGTTTCGGGAATTCGAATGATAATCGTTGGAGGAAAGGTGACGTTCTTCTCGAGGAACACTATTGACAAAATTTGGAGAACTGGGATTTAAAGCTCACTGCGAAACGATTCTACTTCCACCAACGCACACTTCGCGCAAGGACCCTGAATTTAAGCTTAGAGAGATCAGGACTAGTACTGAGATGTATAGAGAGTCATTTTTTCTCGCTCGACGCGTGTGAAACAGGAAAGAAGAACTATTAGTGGTACAGGATAGACTCCACCACACACCATATGGTGGCTTGCAGAGTATGTGTATGTAAATGTAGTTGTAATACCAAACAGATATCAGGAAACATATTCGATACGACAGAATCAATCTTACTGAGGCTAGCGGTTGCTTTGTGCTGTTTGTCGTCACCATACAAGTTATAGTGTAAACACTGTAACTCTGTAACATGGTGAATGCCTACGAGGCATTCCGTGCTAATCCCCAGCAGAAAATGCAACTATGGTAGCACATATGAAATGCTTAATGGTAACACTGAATTACAGCGACCGGAATTGCCGGAAAACGTTAGATAGTATTTCTCATACGTTTACAAACGATATATTGTATTGGCTATTAAGAAAAATATTTGACTGCATTGAGGATTTTGTCGTAGGGAAAACCCTATCTGTTACCTTAAAAAGACAGTTATCGACTTACGTAGAATTTACTTGAGCTAAGCGCAGGGTATGTGTTTTCAGAATCTTGATGTTCACGTTGAGTTAGTGGTCTTGCAGGAACCGTTACTCGTAACCACAAACTTTTAACAGCTCCTACGATCAGCCATATTAAATTGCTATATGGAGGGAACTGCAGTAACATTCGGATGGATCTTAGGAAGATTTAAAAATAACGATAGCCTGAAGATGTTTAAAAATGTAAAACAGCTCACCCCACAAAAACAGGAAGGTGGCACCTTAGTTCTAAGATATCAATGAGTAAAAATTTTAATCGGTCCACTCACAAAAATATCTGAATTCGACAACCGTTACTGATAAGAAGTGGAGTAACCACATAGTCAGATTCATAAGTGAAACAGAAGACAGATTACTGTGCATTCCTAGCATATTCGCAAAATATAATTAGTCTACAGAGGAGATGGTTTCAAAGCATTCGTGCCATAGTACCTATAAGTCTGTGATGCCTATTAAACAGAAGCGACAGGGAAAATCGAACCTACACAACTAAGAGCATTGTAATGGTCGCATGTTTGTTTGACTTGTGGAAAAGTGACGTACCGATGCTCATTCAAATGAAAAAACCTGCCTGACCCTTGACAATGGACGAAAACTATCAAATGGATGCCTACCTACAAAGTTTCAAGAACGAACTGTAAGTGGCGAACATAGGATCCCACAGAGACTGGGAGGGTTAATTACGTAATTACGGAGGCATTTAATCGATCATACTTCCCGAGCTCCATAGGAAAAAGCACTAAACACTGGTACAGTGGGGATTACATTTAATTTCTCAGCTTTACCGCCCTGGTTTGTGAATGTCAGCCAACAGACAAATAATAATAGATAATGATAATAGTACGTGATCAGAGTATAAATTTCTAATAGTGCTTAATACAAACTTTGCGTGCTTGACAATGGCTTTTTCCGTTAGGTCCGTTTATTGTAGGATTGACCGTGAGTGGCTTTTCTGGATACATTTCTTCATCAAATTTCGGAGATTTAATAATTACCAAGTTTTGGCTGGTGCTGGACCGTTCATAAGATTTGTAACACGGAACCTCTAGTCATGTCTAGACACCGTTTAATTGGAACAATAGCTTGCAACATAAATGAAACACAATATTAAATTATGTCACTGTATTCACAAAATAATACACTAAATTAAGTAGCGTGTACACTTACATTAATTCTTTAGCTGTGTGAAACTATGAGTGCGCCTAGTGAGGTTGTGGCTCAATAGAATAGTACTAATGGCAGCGTTCGAATCATTACATGCAGTAATGGCAGATATGCGTCCGATCTGGACCGATACAAGAACAAGAAAGGTGCCGTCTTCTCGGCAAGACACCTGAACTGCGTAATTATTCTAATGTTTCACCGATTGTACGCCACAATCAATACAACTGCTTACACTAATTAGTACCTTAAGTAATTCTTTATTTATATTCGCAGCTTATACCTACATCTTTGTCTTAAGTAGTTTTTTATTTATATTCTCAACTTATATCTACGTTTTTGGTATATATCAACGCCCACCCTGCAAATCTGTCTATAAATACACTGTGCCAGGGTCCGATGGCCCTTGTAGTCTGGTCGCTTCAAACCTCCCCCCCCCCTCCACCCCTCCACAAACCAATCAACACTTTGACATGTTATTCACAGTGGTTTTCAGAGGACGGATGTAGATGAAAAAATTAGATTTAGATACAGTGCCTGCGATTTCGATGACCAGTAGTCTTTCTGCGGATAGGATGAAGTTGACTAGAAAGGACAACATATAGCTTTTTGATCTACGGTAAGAAATACCGTCAGCCACGCGATCCGAAGATCCATCGTAAACTGGAAACGGTGTGTGTGCTGTGCGAGAGGCCAGCGGGCCATTTCCTGCACGGCGTACGTCTGCATCCAGCCGACCGCAACGGAAGGCGGATGGTCTTCGGTGGTCCCGGCGGATACCACTGCGGAGATGGGACGTAGTATTGCCCTGCGGTAGCACAGAGCTTGTGGCGCAGGGGAAGCGATTGGGGTACGCGAGACGCTATTTTATGCGGGACTGACCCCTCTTTCATCCGCTGAACAGACGCCAAACACAGTTGCAACGTCAGAGAATTCAATCACCATTTCTCTTAAAACTCCCGAATAAGCTAGTTTTTTCGCTCAGTTGCAAACAAAATACTTTTTTCTTTTGCGCCTTTTTCTTACTCTGCCTCCTTATTGGTTTACAGCAGTTCGACACGACTTCTTCTTCAATTGATTGGAAATAATTTATGACACTTCGTGGACCCTACTATACAGACAAAATTGAGGTGACTGTATTCTACATTTTCGCAGAATTTTAGCCTTCTTATTGGTTTACAGCAGTTCGACACGATTTCTTCTTAAATTTATTGAAAATAATTTATGAGACTTCGTGAACCCTACTATATAGACCAAATTTAGGTGACTGTATTGTACATTTTCGCAGAATTTTAGCATCTAGTAACCGTGCACTCCGTGTCTCATTACAAATAGATTGTGTAAATACAATTTATTCGTACATTACCCAGTTATCTTTGTTGTTTTAAGTACTTGAAAAATAATGGAAAAGATTGTAATATGCAACCACTGAAACGAACAACACGAATCACAGGAAAATAGAAACCACACTCAGACAGTGGCAAGGTAACTATGATATCCTTGCCAACGCTGTGAGAATAGCTCGTTTCTCTGTTTTTCCTTTTTACTCAGTGACCTCATACACGAAAGCCACATTGGCTAACACGTCTTCAGGAAAGCTAGCCATACGCCTTGCGTCAACGTGACCCTGAAACCAACGGCAAAATAAACCAGAATGAACTCAGAACTATACTGAATGGAATCTCGAAATTTAAAGAGGCCTTTTCTGTTGTTACTAGTGAGCATCGTGAGAGAATGGAACGAGTTTGTTCCTGAACACTGCCAGTATCGTTGACAAGGGCACGGTTTTGCAGATATTTTCAGTGCAGGACGAATACTAAGTTGATTGCTGATTAAGAAATAAAACGTTGAAGATTATTCTAACTCCTGAACTCATTTTCCGTTTCCTTCTTTAAATCTTCAATACCCTGATTCAATAGCGGTGCAGATATACAGTGTATCTTTCTCACTCTCCATTCAAAGCAAAACGATCGAGACTGCCGATCTTTTACTGAAGCTCGTCATTTAGCGTGATCTTCAGTTCGAGATACTTATAATAGTTTCCACAACGAAACTTTGTCTCGAAACCTGGCGGAAAACCCAAAGAGATTCAGGTCGTATGTAAAGTATGCTTGCGGCAAGACGCAGTCAGTGCCTTCCACGCCCCATACCCAAGGAAATGAAAATGACAGGGGTGCTAAAGCAGATTTAATAAACGCAGTCGTCCGAAGTCCCTGCACCAAGAAATGCGAAATAAATATTCCAGAAATCGAATCAAGATCAGCTGCCAACATTAGTAATCCTCGGAGTAGTGAAGAAACTTAATAACGTAATAAAGCAAATCTTCCTGTCCACTTTGCACATCAATTAGATTCCTTCCAGAATATGCTGGTACAATAGCTTCATGATTAGCCATCATATTCAAACACTCGCTCGATAAAAGGTATGTACCCTAATACCGAAAATTTGCACAGGTCACACCAATTTTCAAGAAAGGCAATAGAAGCAAGTCAATAAAATACAGGCCCACATCATTAACGTCAATATGCAGCTCGATTATGGAACATATACTGTCTTCGAACATTATGAATCACCTCAGAGAAAACGCTTTATTGACACACAGTCGACACGGATTGAGAAAACATCGTTCATGTGAAACACTACTATTTCTTTACTCAAACAAAGCGTTGACTGCTATCGACAAACGATTGCTAATTTATTCCGTACTCCTAGATTTTCAGGACGCTTTTGACACAGTACCTCACAATCGGCTTGTAATCAAATTGCGTGATTATGGAATATTGCCTGAGCTCTGAGACTTGATTCGTGATAGTCTATCAGAGACATCATGGTAAATGATGGAAAGTATTCGAGTAAAACAGAAGTGATTTCTCGCGTTCACCAAGATAGTGTTATAGGCCTTCTGTTGTTCCGTGTTTATAATCACGATTTAGAAGACAATCTGAGCAGTCGTTTTAGCCTGTTTGCAGATGACGCTGATGTTTCGTCTAGTAAAGTAATAAGAAGATCAAAACCTTAGCAAAACGATTTTGTAAGATATCTTTGTGGTGCGATAATTGGCAGTTGAACCTAATAAAAAGTGTGAGGTCATCCACATGAGTGGTTCGTTAAACGTCGGGTACACGATAAATCAGTCAAATCAAAAGGGCAAAAATTCAACTAATTACCTAGGAATTACAAGTATGAACAACTTAAATTAGAAACAACACTTAGGAAATGAACAGCCTTTGAATAACATACAACTTCGAGGGGGAGGAGTGCTCTTAACTGAGAGATCGTTGCACAACATATGCAAGGTGCTCTCACCTTTAGGAGTTATTTACCACTGAATTTAACCACTTATATCGTTGAGACCACATTCAAGCACTGGAACGCGCTAAAATGCGATGACGTATAGAGATTTGTGGTTCAGTGAATTACCCGTTGTTGAAATGCTGATAAGTGAAATATGCGTTTTTAGAAAGTGATAAATATAAGTTAGGTGAGCAAAAGCTACGTTTATTCGGTTTGATGAAACCAAACGAAGAACACGTTTGGCGACCCTGTGTCTAGCAGGCTGATTGAATAAGCGCACGCAACTATCTCAATATCCTACTGTAGCGCTAAATAACTCGAAAACGTCGACGTATATCGCATTTTTTTCTTAACAGTTATTTCTCAGCGTAACCTTCTCTGCAACACCTATATAAGCTTTTCAGGCTACTTCTGACCACCCTATATATTCTTTCATATAATGTCATCTGATGGTAAAAATGGAGTGTTAGTAAAAACATCTGCGACTTGCAGTACTTCATCTTGAGCCCAGAATTTTATGTTCAAAGACACTATCTGCTTTCCACAGTTGATGAAGTATCTGCTGAGAACATGAAAAATAGTTCTATGTTACGATGAGGTGGTGGTGAACTCTGGTTCAGTGCATCATTCCCTTTTTGCGGATGACTTGTGAAGAAATATTAGCTGAGACAGGGGACCTGAAATGATTTTTTTTATCTATTATGAATTACACACTATTTTGCCAGTACCACCTGTTCATACACAAGACTAGTGCTGATTACACCATACACTGAGGTGACAAAGGTCACGGGACGTGCGTTTGCACGTCATAGTGCAGCAGCTCGACGTGGTATGGTCTCAACAAATTGGAAGTCCCGTGCTGAAATATTGTGCCATGCTGCATATACAGCCGTCCACAATTGCGAGACTGCTGCTGAGGCAGTATTTTGTGCACGAACTGACTTCTCTATTCTGTCAAGGAACTGTGACTGACGCCCGAACCACAGGGAACTAAAAGGCAGCGAGATTAGAAAATAGTGCATTGATAAAGGCTAGGCACTTGCCGAAATCTGGATTTTCGTAATAAAGGCAGCAAAGAAAATGACGACCGATTGCTGCGCTCCAAAATTTATAAAATACTAGGTGACTGTCCGTCGTTTCGTCATCAAGCTCTTGATGTTGGAACATCTTGCTAAGGGCGTCACCAACCCGGTTATCAGATCCCTTAAGGGGCGACGTTGATGAAATTGACCACAAATGTCAATTTTCGACATTTCATTCGTTAGTACAAGTCATGGACAATATATTCCCGAAGTTTCAACGTTGAAATCAGATCCGAAGTACCTGAAAATTAATGAAAAGTGTGTTGCGGCCTCCCTGCCACGCTCACGTATTGAAGCAGCACTTCAATACCAGCTCAGTGAACAACCCCTACATTCACAAGGAAAGGATTCCAAATTGTATCCTGGATCTTGTCAAGCACACTTACAGGTTTCTGGACGATTCTGCACTTCTCAAAAAGTGTGTTCATGGCAAAACCCAAAATCCAAATGAGTCTCTAAATTCAGTCATATGGAACAAGTCAAAAGAATTCAGAGACGTCTCAAATAAGTAGTAAATGAACTGTCTTTGTCGTACGATAATGTGGCACAGACGCTCACTGAAATGAAAAGGGCATTGTTGGTTGCACGATACTGTATACAGAAACTCGATTTAACGAACGAGAGAGAGAACATACGTTTTACTGACCTATTCTTGTAAATTTTACTCTGGGTTCCTTGAAAATTCTCTCAATTTGAAGCACTGTTATACGCTCTGAGAGAAAATATATTTGATGATAATGGTTCCTAACAATCCAAGGAACAGAAATCTGAAAACTGATCGTAGATGTCATCAGGCTGGTAGCTTTTAATAATTTTTTTTAAATGGCAGCAACCGTTAAATTTGCTCATGCGTTGAACTATATTCAAGCCTCCTCATTGAGGTGTAGGGGTACAGCAATAACCGCCTTCGCAGCGGTTCGAATTGAGTCAGAATAGGAAACCTTTGCCCCTACGTCTCAGCAGAATTGTAGCTCTGACGAAATGATAAAAGTGGCTGGCGCCGCAGCTGCCCCATTAGCTTGAGCTCTAACTCGGACCATCAGCTGCAGCTTTATCACCACCGCGGCCCGTCTTGGTACATACGTTCACTGCCTTGCTGTTAGTAGCAACGAAGTCACGTTCCCTCGGCGAGTGCAAGGATCTCGCACCACTGCTGGCAGCAAACACCGCCAGCCAAGTGATAAGATTCACCATGATGATCGCCTGTCTGTTTCCTGCTTGATCATAATTTTGTGTGCATAACAATGGTTTGAATGCAAGTGCTAAGTGTTGATTATCACTGCATGATATCAGTGGTTACTGTCCTAGGTTAAATTTTGTACTTTGCTTTATTCTGTCACTTCCTATTTCTTCCTTATTAATGACGTAATATCCTCTCACCTTTACCAGTACCCAAACAAATCAGGGACCACTTGCTCACGAGAACGCTGCCTGGCATTGTGTGTGTTGAGGGTACTCACGACTCCAGAGAGGACTGCACCACAATCGATAAGTCGCGCTCGAAACAATCGTAGGTCGGCAGGTGAATTGGTTCGCAGCGCCAACCATATTGAAGTCTGCCAGGGACCGCAGCCGCCAACCCACGAGCATCACGTATTGGGATAGAGATTGGTCGATGCCTCGTTACATATCGGAGCACTGACCTACGGCGGACAGTTCTCTTCAGTGCGCCCAGTCGTGTACAGCCTCCAGTGATCACCGAGTTTACAAGCTGCAGTGTTCGTCCTTCACCTCCGAAACTCAGGCTCCGTAGACATCGTATGGCAGCTCTGCACTATACGTAGGCACCACTTACAGGCACAGTGACTGGACTTTAATATTTTAGAGAACTTGTAATAATTTCAAAAGTGTGATTGTGCTGGACATGTCATACGAAGAAGCATCATTTAAGTTGAGTATTTCTTGATATTTAATAAACATAATTTTATTATTTATTGTTGGGAATCTTTCTGACTGAAAATGACCTACGCCGTACCCCAGCATCCCAACAAGCTGTCAGAGAAAGTGGGGTGGGGTAGCCGCTTCCTTGGCTATGGCGGCACAAGAAAAGCACAGGTATCTTACAAGAGGTCATCTAAAGTCTTCTTTACGTCCAGCCAGATGGATTACGACATGTTAAAAAATAAGCATTTTTATCTGTTCCCCTTAAATGTAATTGATTTTTCCTTCATTGTGTCTGTGACGAACTAGTGCTACGACGGTGGTGAAAAACTGCAATTCTCCCTTAACCTCTTATTAAGATGAACTTATATTCCTGTAACGTTCCATCTTATTACGCTCGCCGGCTGATCACATGCCCCTTCATAACCGCATCCAGTGACGCGTATCGGCAGAGAGCGACACGGCGGTGGATCGCTACCTTTGGGCATTCAGAGGTCTCTTCGAACGGAGAGGTTGCTACGCTCACTTTTACTGGTATGCAGTTTACAAAGGTGGATTATTAAACTATACATCATCAATTTCTTAATCGGTAATGTGATGATTACACTTTCCACAAAATTCACTATTCTGGAGGCATGTTATCGATACATGTTGTCTTGTTCGGCCTCAGATAGAAACAATCCTCTTGTGTGAGGCTGACTCAGCAGCAGGAGCTTCTTGTGTGACGATGACGTTGCTCTACCCACCCATGGCACAGACTTTTAATCACTTGAAAAGCCCATGACACATGCCCTTAAACAACAGTTCCGATGTTATAAATTGAACCGACTTAAAGCAAATTCCACAAAGACAGAAGCGTTTGCTTTAATTTGGCAAACATGGAAGCTAGTCCCACAAAGATAGAAGCGTGTGATTTAATTTGAGAAGCAGGAAGCTAGTCATAAATTAAAGAGAATATAGTCAGATGTCAAACTGGAACACTGTTGAGATCCCAAGATATCTAGGCGTTATCCTTGACAGATCTCTTACTTTCAAGAGGCACATGTACTTAATCTGAAGCTCTACGAGTCTTTACAATAGCACTATGCTATACTGCCGTAGAGTATGCAAGTCCAGCCTTCTATGATTCAACATATGCCAAACTGGAGGACATACCTCCTGGTGACACCTGCAGAATCATACAAAGCTGCCTGAACCCTCTCCAGTCGAATGGCCTTGCCACCTCGCAGGAATGGCACCACCTCCTGTTCGAAGGAAAATAGGTGCGAATGAGGAAAGAAAGAAAGTGCAGCAGGAGAGAACGCATCATCTGTATTAGCACGAACAGCACACGCAACGACAGAAATCAAGGAAGGGATTCCTCAGAATGGAGACGGCACTGCCCCAAAGCTACGTTCAAACTGTGGACGACCTTCCTCCTGGCTGTAAAACCTCATGGCCATGATGAGAAAGGGATGATTTGGAAGTCTCTGGATAGGCTGAGACCTTAAGCTGGCACATTAAAGGCAACAAAATATTCAGTTCATCTGTGGAGAAGACCAGACAGTCCATCACATGCTTCAGTGCCGGGTGTCTGCGGCCCCCCGGACGGAAGATGCACTGGAACTTGCCAGATTTTGGGCACAAGTCACAGTGTCTTAACTGTGTATAGTATGTGTGCTCTGATACGAGAATAAATAAATCAAATTACTTTTTTTGCTGACATTTCAGTATTCGTGTGAAAAATGTACAGGTTACCTCTACGCTCGACATTCGCATTTACTCTGGGTTTCGAATCGCTCAATGACAAATGACAAATGACTCTAAAATTGAGCACAGTCTGACCAGCAGTCACCTTGGTTATTTCAGGCTCACAAGTTGACCGAATTGGAATTATGGAGTTCTTTATATTTATGGTACATGAAGTCCAAAACTCAAATACGCCTTTCCCAAAGCAGTCCGATCCAATTCCCAAAACTTCTAGAGAAAATTTACTTCGAAGTTTTGTCTGTATTGTTCAATATGCTGAAATAAGATACATAATTTTCGATGAACAACGTTGCTCTGTAATAGAGTGTTCACACGCCATGTTTGTGTGCGTGGGCGGGGAGGAAGGGGGGCAGGCTTCTTCAGATTTTTAAACAACGAAGAATGCACTACGAGCTTTTCCGTGGAGGGTAGAATACACTGGCCCTCGCTATACTAAGAGCGCGGATGGTGTGGACTACTTGGTGCTTATCTTTTGAAAATTCATTAATCAACAAAATATTCATTTTTTTCTAATGAATTTGTATTCGTGATTCCAAAAACTTTTTTAAATTTTCCGCTAAACGTAGTAAAAAATATAAATCTCAATAGTAGATGTCACTTTCACCACTCAACATCGTATTCAATATTTTCAGATTCTAGACCCTCCTTACACATCAGTAATTGTTTAAAATATATGTTGTGAGTATAACTTTTAACAACATTTCCATTTTTTAAATTTTTTTCGGTGGGCGTAAGGTAACCGAGTCTCCCCTCCTCCCCACCACCACCATCTCTCTCCCCCATCAGTAGTAAACGTTACTGAAAATGTATTGGTGTTGCTAACAAGGGAAACTCCCATCGCACCTCCCTCAGGTTTAGTAGTAAGATGGACCACTGAACACAAATCAACCATGAAAACAGGAGAAAAGTGTACTGAAGTGTGAAAAAGAAGCGAAATACTGTAGCAACTTTGAACAATGCACGCTGAACGTGTGCAACATCAAGCGAATTTGAATAGTCAGGTTGTCGTTGTTGTTTTGTCACACTGTTGGACTGCGAACGGGGAGGTCCGTGTTCAAATTTCTCTCGTGGCCCATAACTTTTTTTCACAATGTTATGAACTGCCCGTCTCGCCGTTGAAGTGTGTGTGTGTTGTGTTCAAATTTGTATCTGTGTCGTGGTATAACGTCAGTTTGAAAATGCGGGATGCAAGGTGTGGACCTCCAGACGTACACATGCAGCACATGTTATGACTCTTGTGTTCTCTTTTGGATGTTTTGACATTTGAATTTTCGTTTCTCGCTCGTACTCTGGCTTTCGTGACTGTCAGTGACAAATGACAAATGACTGTAAAATTGAGCACAGTCTGACCAACGGTCAACTAGGCTATTTTTTCTCTATGATCGACCAACAGAGCTCGAATACCGCTGTTGTAATATCGTTCACACCTGTTTATTTCTTGTTTCCGTTTGTGTAAGATACCTATGCAGCATCTCACCTGCTCTCAGTATTCACTATATTTACTTGCAACGGGAATAAAATCTTACCATGTGATTCATATTCTGTAACCAATGTACAGTATGACAGTTGCCTAGAGTACAGAACGAGAACAGACATGATAGTTATCGGAGGGAAAATTCATAATGTTGTGAAATACGGATACGTGGGATATTTGAGCACGGATTTCCCGCTTTTCAGTTCAACAGGTTGACCAAACAAGCCCAACGTCATGGTCCTGTTCCGAAACACGACCCAAGAGTCATAACACGTTCTACTTGTGTACGTCTGGAGGTCCCTTCCTTACACCTCGCTGTTTCAAATGGATGTTACACCATCACACAGACACAGGTTTGAATAGGGCACACAGACATTTCAGTGACCCGACCGGAAGTTCACAATTTTTTGGACAAAAAAGCAAAATTCATGGACCTCGACGGAGATTTGAACACGGATCTCTCTGCTCGCAATCCAACACCGTGACCACAAAACGACGACGCCCATAATATTCAAGTTTGCTCAGTGTTTAGCTTGGACTGCTCACTGTTTCTATTTTGCCTTTTGTCACAATTCAGTACACCTCCTTCCTCTTTTCATGCTTGATCTGCGTTCCGTCATTGGCTGTCCACTGGGCCATATTACCACTAAATCTTTGGGGGGAAGCGATGGGGCGTTTCCCTTTTAAGAGTATGATGAAAGATATTCGACCCTACTAACACATCAGTGCATCGTTAAAAAGTATGTTTTTAATATAAGTCAGCAACAGTAAACAAATTTAGTTTTTTTTTTTTTAATTTTCTTAGGGTGGTTGTTAAGTAACCCCCTTCGGTAATGTACGTTATGCGAAATGCCTTGGTATTGCTAAGGTTAAGCCAGTGGCGTTCAACCGTGCGCCGCGACACCTTGGTGCGCCATGAATGACCATCCGAGGCATCACGTATTTGTTTCGTAGTTACAGCTCGATGGACATGAGCGAATTATTATGGCGATCTCGCAGCGTCATTTGGTTGCAATACATGTGAAACAATGGAGATAGTACACAACAGCGGTGACGCTACGAACTCACCACGAGAATTCGGCGAGAGCGTTGTGCTCGGCAGCCGCTGTTGCGCCGCAGCGATATCGCCAATCTTCGCGAGGCAGCGGTCGTTTTTGATCGCAACTGTAGCAACAGCTGCTCCCAGCCGCCGTCGATGCAGCCGGTTTGTACGTGGAATTTTTCATGGAGTAGGTGAAGAATTATCTTGAAAAATGGAACATATCTCGAAAGGAAACTTTTGATAGGATTAAGAACAGAGCCACACGATTTTGAGTTAGTGAAAAGATTTATTACGAGCTTCTTTTCTGCGAAACTAGGTCAGGAGTGAAACATGATAAACATAGGTGTCACTCTTTATCATATCGCTCTTAAAGAATTTTGTGCTTGTGTTTTAGTGGTCAGGTTTTTACTAGATGTGTCCAACCAAAGCTTAAAATAGCTCCAAGCAGCAAACGACTTGCTGCCTGGCGAGAGTCCTTTCAGTTTAATGAACGAATCTCCAATTGTTATAAATTCAGTTCATAACTTTAGCGTTACCCACGCTTTATTGGGCGGCAGCACCAAACATATAATTACACATATTGCAGTATTCATACAAACTAACTGTCTTTCGCGTGCAATAAATTGTGTCGTGTTCATTATCATTGTTACAGATCATAGTTAGGTACATTTGTCTTGTCATGGTACTTTGCTTTCGATGGTTGACTGCTGTTTCACTGTCAGCTTTGATCTTCCGATAGGCGCGCATATGTGTCAGATGCTAAGCGACACCAATCGTTACTTTTCCTTTGGAGGTAGGAAGGAGGGAAACTGTTCTAACCTCCTGTTTCGATTCCATACTGCTTCAGTGCCGGTCGCTGCCCGCTGCGGTAAACAGGAAGCTAGTAACACGTGTTTCGTACCTGAGAAATACGCACCTTCCATGTTAAATTTTCAACTTTTTATTTTCCAAGATTTATTATTACATTTGTCCTGCTTATCAGTAATTTAAAGTAGTATACGCGGTGAAGTTACAAGCGTTTCGAATCCACAATGAAATTAATCCAAATTTTATGCGTCAGATATGCGCGATCTTCAATTCCTGCATCAGGTTATTTATTCAGTTTTGTTTCATATTTATTTTTCAGGTACTATGGTGGACAAAGAGATGTATCATTTAGACAGTCCTTTAGACGTTGAAGCTGTGATAAATGCAATTCTGCTTGACACCGACGATAAGAATCGTCAGAACAACAGTTTCATAGAGGACAATGATACTAATGAAGAAGAGCACGTATTGGAAGAAAGAGGTGAGAATTCTGATACGGTGTCCAGATCAGAAGACTACAAAGATGAGAACAGCAAATCGACATTTCAAGTCGTTCAAAAGAAAAAAATAGTCGACGTTTGCCCATGGCAAAAAAAAAAAAAAAAAAAAAAAAAAGAGAGAGAGAGAGAGAGAGAGAGATGGGGAACAGGCGAAGGCGAGCAAAACAAAATATTTTATTTCATCTGTACAGAGTAAATGCGCCTGCAAAAACTTGTTTAACATTCATGATGCACGGAAATGCCTCATCTCTGACACAATTTCTCAACTTATTGCAGATAATAAAAACAAATTAGTTCTAACAATACAACTATTTGCTTTCCAGAGACTTCAACAGACACATGGTGAAAATTAATAGCTTCTTCGGGCTACTTTATCTCGCTTGGGTCTACCATGTGATTCGTCCGAATCTCGACGATTTGTGGAGCGTGAATGACTTCCTAACCGTCGTGAGTATAAAAAGTTTTCGATTTCAATGGGATGTATTCGTTTTTATGATATAGAAACAATAGGAAAACGAGGAAGAACTCACCACCTAGTTCCTATAAGAATTATGTTTGAATAACTCGTTGGGAATTACCAAAAATGCTATCACTTTGTGAAAATGTCACAATCGATGAAAAACTCGAAGCTTTTCGAAGGAGCCGCGGTTTTATAAATATATATTTAAGAAAAAAGCCAAATATATACGCCATATAAATTTGTGCTTTGGTCAGTGCTGAGCTATATTATAAATATAATATGGAAATATACACCAGAACACAACCAGAAGTCATATCTAGTGTAAGCAATAAAATATGTAAAAAGGTTGGCAGCTCCCATTTTCTACAATGGGAGTTATGTCACGGCCGATGATTGGTTTGAGAATATGATTTGGTTAAGGTATTGGCATAACAAAATTCATACTTTCGCACTTTACGTAAAAATAAGCCTCAGATTCATCCTGAATTAACAGCGACTAGAAAGGGAGAGACCACTCAAGTCTCTCTGGTTTTCGCTAAGAGGCAATACTTGTTTCATACGTGCCAAAATAGGACACATGCGGTTTGCTGTTATCCAGCCTTGACAACGATGGAAAAAATCGATGAAGGAAGAAATGATCTCAAGAAACCAGACATTACAACCTTTTATAATCACACAAAAGGAGGTGTTCACACTATCGACAAACTACGTGGCTGCTTCAGCTTTGCGAGAAATACGAAGCGATGGACTCTGATGTTTTTTCCCGATGGTGAATGTTGCTGCCATAAATTCATCTATAATCTAAAAAGAAAACACGAACAATATTCTCAAGAGAAAAAAATTATCTCAGAAATCTTTCGAACTAACTTGTGTAGAAGCATTTAAAAAGGAGAAGTACTAAAGTAAAACTAGATAATGACCTTGCCGCAGTGGTAACACCGTTTCCCGTCAGCTCACCGAAGTTAAGCGCTGTCGGGCTGACCATCCGGTCTGCCGAGCACTGTTGGCGGGTGCGTTTGTAAGGCAAACTGACGACTGCTTGATTGACAAGTAGCGGCTCCGGTCTCGTAAACTGACATTGGGTCGGGAGAGCGGTTTGCTGACCACCTACTCCTCTATATCTGACGCCTGTGGGCTGAGAGTGACACGACAGCCGGTAGGTGCTGTTGGGCCTTCGTGGCCTGTTCACGCGGAGTTTCACTAAAGTAACAGGACAGCTCCGTACAAAAGTTTTAAATGTGTCGCGCACAGCAGATGAACACCAGCAGCAACAAGGAAGAGGAGAAGTCGATCAAATGGCTCTGAGTACTATGCGACTTAACTTCTGAGGTCATCAGTCGCCTAGAACTTAGAACTAATTAAACCTAACTAACCTAAGGACATCACACACATCCATGCCCGAGGCAGGATTCGAACCTGCGACCGTTGCGGTCATGCGGTTCCAGACTGAAGCGCCTAGAACCGCACGGCCACTCCGGCCAGCAGAAGTCGATCAACGTCAGGAGCCTCCGAATAGAAGATGTAGGCCACGTTCAGTTAGTTAGTAAGAGACATAGAGTCACCAGTCCCAAATGTGGAATACAAGGATAGTTTATTTGTTTCAAACATTCAAGAAATGTTTGCAGTGATTGTATTCAAACTTTTAAATAATCACGTGTTTCAAATGTGAGGTATATGTATGGTCTGTTTTGTGTACATCGTTGAGGAACTGTTTAACAAGATTGTATTTCGTCTTCTACATAACATTATTATACCGAAAAACAAAAATTTCAAGAATAACCATTTACAAATTTGACACTCGTACACGGGAAGTCTGTATGAGTACCTCGAGAAGCTGTGGGAAGAAAATGTGTTATATGGAATATAACTTTAATTATAAATAAATTGTTTACTTTTCTTTGGTTTGTATAACCCATGAATACATCTAATATTGCTTCCGTGATAAGAACTTAACAATTAAAGAGACAAAGTATATTAACAAGTGGTATCTGCGAGATAAGCGCGACCGCTCTTGTCTTACTATTATACAGGGTGTTACAAAAGGGTACGGCCAAACTTTCAGGAAACATTCCTCACACACAAATAAAGAATAGATGTTATGTGGACATGTGTCCGGAAACGCTTCATTTCCATGTTAGTGCTCATTTTACTTTCGTCAGTATGTTCTTCCACCCACGCTCAATGGAGCACGTTATCATGATTTCATACGGGATACTCTACCTGTGCTGCTAGAACATGTGCCTTTACAAGTACGACACAATATGTGGTTCATGCACGATGGAGCTCCTGCACATTTCAGTCGAAGTGTTCGTACGCTTCTCAACAACAGATTCGGTGACCAATGGATTGGTAGAGGCGGACCAATTCCATGGCCTCCACGCTCTCCTGACCTCAACCCCCTTGATTTCCATTTATGGGGGCATTTGAAAACTCTTGTCTACGCAGCCCCGGTATCAAATGTAGAGACTCTTCGTGCTCGTATTGTGGACGGCTGTGGTACAATACGCCATTCTCCATTGCTGCATCAGCGTATCAGGGATTCCATGCGACGGAAGGTGGATGCATGTATCCTCGCTAACGGAGGCCATTTTGAACATTTCCTGTAACAAAGTGTTTGACGTCCCGCTGGTACGTTCTGTTGCTGTGTATTTCCATTCCATGATTAACGTGATTTGAAGAGAAGTAATAAAATGAGCTCTAACATGGAAAGTAAGCGTTTCCGGACACATGTCCACATAACATATTTTCTTTCTTTGTGTGTGAGGAAGGTTTCCTGAAAGTTTTGCCGTACCTTTTTGTAACACCCTGTACACTCATTCGTAAACAAATAATTAACTTCTTGATCTTCTCTTAAAAGGTTCTTTTATTTAGAGCACTACCAGATTCGGGCTGTTATACGCCCACCTTCAGGTGTGTCAACTTGGTGCTGTGACCCTGAGCGTCGCGGTGGACGAGTACAAGACGCAGTCTGCTAACAGCGACGCAGGATTTTTTCTACGTTAAGTGAAATGCTAATGTTAAGCCACTCAAGGACGTCATCCCCTTTCACCATCTCTGAGGGAACTGCTTTATTTTCTGCCCTCGCTGGTAGCACACTGCGTCTTTAACTCGTCCACTCCGGCGATCGGAGTCACAGTACCAAGCAACGACAGCTGAAGATGGCCGCTAAGATCCCGAAACCGGTCGTTTTCTAAATGAAAGAACCTTACAACTTAAGCGGTATTTTCAGTCTCTGGTATAATGTTCAGTTGCGGATGTTCCGCCGACGGGATTGTTTGCTTTCTAAATTCTGGGTGCCATAACCATACGTCCACGGATACTAGAATACTCGGTAGGGGTCAAGTTCAAGCGGGATGTGAGCTGCGACGTCAGCGTGAATCCTTTCGCCACGCTGCACTGCACTGTTTAAAGGCAGGCGGCGAACACACATTTTTAATTCAAACTCAGGTATGAACGTAATCAAGATTTCCCATTCTTTAGCGTATTGTTATTGTTAAGCCTTATATTAGCTTGCTTATTTTTTTCTACCGTCAGTGAAATTGAAATGTAAAGCCTCACAGGGACGTCAGCCTCTTTCACCATCTCGGAGGACACTTTTTTCTTTTTTCTTAGGGAAGAGTCTCACTCAAGCTCTCAACACTTGGCCTGTATTGCGAATAAACCAGCTATAATGTCATATTAAATTCTGTAACTGTATCATTAGGTTTTCTTTATCTATTCTCAAAACTTGCTTTACATTTTTCATTTTCTTCAGTTTTTATCCTTGTTCACTTTGAGTTCGCATACTACCTTTGTACTTTTTTCTCATTCATAGCCTCCATTCTGATGAAAGTGCGTCACCTTACGAAGCATATAACAGGAAAGTCCTTCATTCCAGAACACATCTCATTTATAATGTCCTTAGGAAGACTTTTCGGTTACAGTCAACGAAATTGCCGTGGAATTGTTGAAATTCTTTTTCCATGTTCATTCCATACATTTTTCACTTGGTCTACGTAAAGATCGTCTTGAAATTAAAATGAATTTAAAACATGTTGAAACAATTGTTCAGTTCTCTTTTTCTGTCAACCGTAATGCGAGCGAAATACTGTCAAGCAGTACATGCAAGAATGAGGAAGAATTTGCTGCTATATCTAAAAAACGGAATCTCTTCTGACAAGCAACACACTTACTGTCTACAGGAATGTGAATGCGATTACGAGGAAGTAGAAGAGATTATTTCAGGAAGAGATTATTTCTGTGATGCGAGAAATTTTTTAGAATTGCATCGAATACAAGAAGGGAAATGTTCCAGATGTGACGGTAAATGTTGAGCTGTTTGGGTATGTTACTTATAGAGTTAAACACAACCACCCCGAATTAGCTTATTTGTATGATAAACTAACTGACCAGGCAAATGTTTCGAAAAGGACCTCTAATTAAGTTAACTGGGAGTTTAATGAAGTTCACATTGAAAATGGAAAGAGAGTGTCATCAACTCCACAGTAGTTTCGTCGGCCGTAACCCAAAAGTCTCTGTAAGGTTAAAGGATATTATAAATGAGAAATATTCAGGAATGAAAGACTTTGCTGCGGAGTATGGTCAGGTGGCTTGCGGAGTATGGATGTCGATGTAGATGAAGAAGTGTTTCGTAAGGTCAGGCAGAAATGAAATTTTCGAGATCTGTTTTATTTGCTGCCACTGCAGGCTTGGCCTGACAGAACGCAGCCTTCCAGCAAAGTTGAGCCTCAACGGCCAGACGCCGCAATGCTGAAATGATCGGTACTGCATTTTGCTGGTCTCAAAGGACGGCGTTGGCGCAGTAGCAACCAGCCTGCCCCAACCGCGTGTCTCAGCATTTGTCGCAGGCCGGAGCCGCTGTGTGGAGGCCGCAGCGGGTGGCAGCAGTGTCGTACCGCGCTTACACATGCAAGCTACCGTAGAAATTTAGGACCTTCTACAGTGGGAAAGCAGCAGCCGGTACAGCCAGCCGCTTCTACCCTCCGGAACGTACTATGCCGCGGATCACGCCGAACATAGGCTGCGGCGTCAGTATCAGCTGAAGCCTCGATGCACACTAGCGAGTAGCAGCCTCGCATGCTTGGAAAACCAATCATTAGGCAGTGTTTGCTTATATCGTTTATGAACACAATAAGAAACGCAACAGTACATTTAGGCACACCCACTGGTTAGAGCACAGATGCTGAATGGAACGTTCTTTTCACTATTTAAAGTGCTAACCGAAATTTGAATGTTATTGAAGGTCATTGCTCCTGTAGTGGAACTGAATATTTCCATGAAATAATAGCTGCTTACTTTCAGTCAGCTGCTAAAATCGCACTGACATTTAGACATCTTTAGAGCAGAACACCTGAAAAGTTTTAAGGAGTGTCACAACAAACAGTAATTGTCGACTTTCTTTATAGTTAACAAAATACTTCAATCCAGCTACACCCCATGCTTTCGTAAGTAAATTGAGCAAATTAACTAGTAGGATTCCTTACTTTTGATAATATGTAGAGAGAGAGAGAGAGAAAGGAAGCGTAAGATGTTCAAAAAATCGTTCAAATGGCTCCGAGCACTATGGGACTTAACACCCGAGGTCATCAGTCCCCTAGACGTAGAACTATTTAAACCTAACCAAACTAAGGACATCACACAAATCCATTCCCGAGGCAGGATTCGAACCTGCGACCGTAGCAGAAGCGTGGTTCCGGACTGAAGCGCCTATAACCGCTCGGCCACAGGAGCCGGCAGTGTAAGGTGTATTATTGAAGAGATATGCGTACTATTCTAAAAGACTTCTATCTGGATAATTATTCGAACGAATATATCAACGTTATAAAATCATCCCGCAATAAATTATCTGTAAAGTAAATGAAAAATAACATATAATGCTACCGTATTTCCTTTATTACTTCTTTTACAGAATTAGTACTATTTCGCATGGCTCAGTGCAGTTATTGTTTGATAAATATCTTATTAATGGTTTGCTCAGAAATGTGAGTTTATGGCTCAGTGGCTTACGTTCCAGGCTATGAAACTCAGGTTCGATCCCCGGGTGATCCTACGATTTTCTCTGTCACTTGTCGCTTCATTCACCTATAACAAAGACTATAATGCCAAGTCAAGTTGTACAGCGTTTTGGAGTACGTGGTGAAATGTAGATCCCCTCTAACTATCTGTATGTCTGTTATGAGGTGGGAGGAAGTCAAGGGCACCCCGCTACGCCTAGTAAGGCATTGCAGTGCTGAGAACAACCCTGAAGTTGAGCACAGGCTTTCTTGATTTGCAGTGTAACAAATCAAACATAGGAGTTCTTATAGGAGAACAACTTCAGCTGTTTGGGTTATAATGCACTAGGCAGGCTTCATATTGAGCAGCCAGTTTAGCCAGCCAGCTGACGGTCACTAGTCACCTATAAGCCGATCGAGATGAACGTGGAATATGTTATGCCTTTTTTCTCACAGCAAATGAGCTGTACAATAACTATAAGGAGCATTTTTCTGTGGTTTTCCTTGCTTTATACATCGTGTATTATAAGTTCACCTACATAGATGTTGGAGCATACGGAAAACATTGTGATTCCTCTGGTTTATACACTTAATTTTCAGTGAAAATTTCGTTAGTAAAAATTCATAAATATCGGAGAAAAGCCCTATATCCAACAGTTCATTGTCGGAGACGAGGCATTTGGTATACCTGAAAATTTAGTACGTCATCGGGGAGAAGGAGTTCAACAATAATAAAATAACCTTTAAAAACAGCCTGGCTCGCTCTGTGCGGTTTATACCAAAGCCTCTTGGCACTCTGGCAAATAAATAAAGAACTGAAAATTTATTATCACCGAATGGATATCCAAGAAGAATTTACAATTTCTATAATAAATGCTTGGTACGTTTCAGAAAATAATGTTCCAGAAAGAGACAGCTATAAATTTATAAACATATTGTACGTCCCCTCTGAACTATAAATTTCCAAAGATACTACAAGCTGTCCAAAGTCATCATGAAATTTGTTTCAGGATGCAAACAGGATCGGGCTATTTAGAAATGTGCACGGAGATTGAACGCGGGCGCATTCCTCCTCCGCGAGACAGCCTGTTCAGAACTGGTAGCGGGAAGCCATGAAATCAGAGCGGGCAGTTGTGCACTTTACAATGAACGTCATTCTCTTATTGGCTGCTGCAATGGCCTGCCTTGTGCTTTACGCCCCTTACGCTACCGACACAGCCCTCTCCAACTGTCTCTGCACCTGCAGATCGTCTGCCTACCAACAAGACGCAAGAAATCTTCGTAAGCAGCCAACGATGAGAGTACAGCCGACAAAATCACTCAGTCTTCAACACCCTTATTAGATTACTAACAGTATTGGATATGCACATTGATATAATTACGAAATTCGTGATTGTAGTGCCACAAAATCGGTAAAAAACGTAAGAACGTAATGACTCCTAACGATTAACATCACCATGCTTTTAATATGAAGTTTCCTAAAAGGCATATGGAGTGCTGCAGGACGTCCGAAGTCGTCTAAAATGTCTAACTTAGCAGTTAAGTCCCATAAGATTTCACACAAATTTGAACATTTGAAGAATATGGAATACTTTCTCAATCCGACATCCGTCTACGCAGTTAGGTAGAGCTTTTAGATGCAAAAATTTCGGAAGAGACACTGGGTAAGAGTATGTAAAAGAGTTCGTAAAATTGCAGCACACTTGCAGCTTGTGTATTGTGAAAGCATGAGATCGTTTTCGTCTCTCTGTATCAACAACAATTATTGCAAAAAGGTCTACCCCGGTATTTAAAAACGCCTGTATTAATTTATATGGCAAGGGGAATCTTACAACAAACGTCATGCATGTAACAGCCAAAGAAATGTTAAGTGATCATGTAATGAGTTTCAAATGATATTGTAAGGTAAAAAGAATATTTTATTATGAATGTGAGTTGAGTATTTAAGTTAAAGCGGAATCACAACGAATTACTCGCCAGAAACAACAGCAGAATGGATGATTATTAAATGTTTGATAAAGAAGACTATGAGCTCGTAGATGACTTAGGTGGTGGCTCGATCTCGAGTGCGATGGATCGACTTGATTTTACCTGTGCTTTCATTCAGCTAAAGTTAGCAGCGGCTGTTCTGGTAACGCCGCCGTAGGTTTTGACAAGGCCGTTCCTTGTGGTGAGCTGGGGCGCTCGCGAGGAGTCAACCGGAGAAGCGAAAGCCGGCCGGAGTGGCCGTGCGGTTCTGGGCGCTACAGTCTGGAACCCAGCGACTGCTACGGTCGCAGGTTCTAATCCTGCCTCGGGCATGGATGTGTGTGATGTCCTTAGGTTAGTTAGGTTTAATTAGTTCTAAGTTCTAGGCGACCGATGACCTCAGAAGTTAAGTCGCATAGTGCTCAGAGCCATTTGAACCATTTGAGAAGCGAAAGAGTGAGTCTGCTAGGTGCATGGAGCGACCCTCACTATCCCCGTGCTATGGGCAGGGTGCGTATCCTTATGCCCAGCATCGGCTGTGATTTATGAGACGTGATGTTATCTTTGTAGGACTGAGTCATTTATTGGATGTCGAAAGTACTCGGTTATTTTGGGACGAGGTGTGAGCTGCAGTATGGTGGCAGCAGATGGTGCGGCTGTTTGCGGAAACTGTTGTCCCAAACCAATGGACCCATCGTTCGGCGGGGTGCTGTTAAAAAAACGTGAGCACCTAGTCTGTTCGATGCACGAGCTGTTACCCTGAAAAAAATCTCTTTCCCTGCGCCACAATCTCTGCATGTTATTGTCCAACTCAATCACCTTCAGTACCAATTGAGCATTTTATTGCGGTTTTAATTACTATATGAGTTTCTGGTAGACATTTGCTCTCTACGTTGTTGAACACTAATCATACAGTCAACTGTAAGTTGTGGAACTGAGATTTCTCGTTCACCTCTTAGTGAACTGTTGTGCGCTATCCTAAGTATGCAAGCTAGTTGCTGTAAATCATTGGTCTGCTGTAGTGCAGTAGCAGAGTTATTGAATTTGCTGTAACGTTCACAATGGATAAATTCATGAAGATAAAGTTTTCCAGTAGGTCAGTGGTATTTGAATATCGTTAAAGATTTAGCTATCTACAGTTAAGATGACAAGTCCTAAATTTTACGAATTGCTTACATTATTTATTTCCCTTGTTCTGAAGGATTTTTATTATCCAGAGCTATCCTTAAAAGTTTCTTTATTTCAGGTGTTGCTGTTCAGTTGTTAAAATGAATCCTCGTAATTTGTCTAACTGTGTTGTAAATGTATACAGGGGATGGGAAAGTGGGGAGGTGGTTGTTTCATGTGCATCGTGGCGGCAGTGTGCAGGAGGTCGAGCGGTCAGGAGTTGAGAGTGGGCATCCAGGGCTACCATTAAATAAGAAAACAGGAAATTAGGTACAATAAAGAGGATGTATTTCAATGTAATGTGTACAAGGGGAGCGCCTAGGGCCGGAAGTTATCAGGTTTAGGCCAATCTAGGAGGTCGAACAATTAACTGAAATGGGCAACGAAAGTTGAAGCGGTTCATGTTAACTTACATTGGTTGCCGGTCGTGAAAAGCAGAGCCAGAGGCTCTGCCTTCCGAAACAATGTGTGTTCTGCTCGAGGTCTGGATTACAAGAGAGAGAGGCAACTGTGTTCTACAGCACAGATCTGCGTCCGCACACGTGAGCTGTATCCCACGCACGCTATTGGCTAAAACAAATGACGTGAATTCACTAGCAGTTTCAGCAGAGGGCTCTAGGCGTCTCTTGTCAGCAGCTTTAACTGGACAGAACTGCATCGGTTTGCAAAGACAGGCAACTTGTGTCACGTAGGCGTAGCGTAGATTGCTCTGGGAGTAGACCTGTAACGATTTGACTGGGACCTTGAAATAAATTTTTTAAACCGATTCCCTAAAATATTCCTTGACTGGCTGCCACCATGTACAATGTAATTTGTTTCCGATTCTGGCTGTCCTTAAGATGTTGTGTTTTACATCTTTTAAAGTGTACCTTCTCTCTGTTTCCGTTGTGCTACTGCATCGTTGTCAAATGAAATATGAAGTAGTCTTCCTGTTATGAAATGCTAAAATTGGCAATCAGTTGTTGGCCTCTTGTTCATCAATTCACTTGTGAGGAGCATATTAGATATTCTCAAGAATCAACAAAGAGACTGTTCAGTTATTTAAAATACTGTCGTGGCTCAGAGGCTTAGTACTCAACCTAAATCCTGGCTCCATACCAGATGGTAGCAGAATGTGATTGTTCATTACTTGAGTTAAGATCACAACATCTACATCTATATCTACATCTACATGGATACTCTGCAAATCACATTTAAGTGCCTGGCACAGGGTTCATCCAACCATCTTCGCAATAATGGTCTATTATTCCAATCTCGTAGAGCGCACGGAAAAAAACCAACACCTATATCAATCAGTGCGAGCTCTGATATCCCTTATTCTGTAATAGTGGTCGTATCTTTCTCGGCGACAACAAAATATTTTCTCAAGTGGAGGAGAAAGTAGGTGATTGAAATTTCGTGAAAAGATTCCGCAGCAACGAAACATACCTTTATTTTAATGATATCCAACCCAAATCCTGTATAATTTCAGTGACTCTCTCCCCTGTTTCGCCATAATACAAAACTTGCTGTCCTTCTTTGAACTTTATCGATATACTACGTCAGTCCTATCTGGTCAGGATCCAACACCACGCACGAAAGAGGACGGACAAGCTCAGTGTAGGCAGTCTCTTTAACTGAAGCTTAACGGATTCTTTTAGCACTGATGTGGATGGCCTCACACTTTTCGTTGTTTAACGTCATTTGTTAAGTTTTATACCACACAGATATCTTTTCTAAAACATTTTGCAATTTGTTTTGATCTTCTGATGACTTTGCAAGTCGATAAAAGACAGCGTCATCTGCAAATAACCTGAGTCGCACGCTCAGATTGTCCCCTAAATCATTTACAAAGACGAGGAACAGGACAAACAAAAGGCCTGTAATACTACCTTGGGGAACGCCAGAAACTAGTTCTGTTTTACTCGAGACTATTCGTTAGTACCACGAACTGTGACCTCTCTAACAGGATATCGCAAATCCAGTCACATAACTGAGACTATGACCCATAAGCACGCAATTTTGCGTGAAACAGTGTCAAAAGCCTCCTGGAAATCTATAAATACGAAATCAATTTGTAATCCATTGTCAACAGCACTCAGCACTTCATGTGAGTAAGGAGCTAGTTGCGTTTCACAAGAACGATGTTTACTAAATCCGTGTTGATTGTCGGCAATAGAGGTTCTCTTCGAGGTAATTCATAATGTTCGGACACAATTTATGTTCCAGAATCCTGCTGCATATCGACGATAATCATGTGTGCCTGTAATTTAGTTGATTACTCCCACTATCTTTCTTGAATATTGGCTGAGTTGTACAGCTTTCCAGTCTCTGCGTACGGATCTTTCGTGTAGCGAACGTTTGCATGTAATTGTTAAGCAAGGAGCTATTGTATCAGTATACCCTGTAAGGAACCAAACTGGTATACAGTGTGGACCGGAAGACTTACTTTTGTTAAGTGATTTAAGTTGTTCCACTACTCCGAGGATGTCTACTTCGACATCACTCATGTTGATTAGCTGTTCTTGATTCGATTTCTGGAATATTTATTTCGTCTTCTTTGGTGAAGAAATTTCGGGAGGTGTGTTTAGTAACGTGATTTGGCAGCACTGTCGTCGATAGTGTTTCCATTGCTATCGCGCAGAGAAGACACTGATTGTGTCTTGCTACTAGCATACTTAACATACGACTAGAATCTCTTTGGATTTTCTGCCAGGTTTCGATGCAAAGTTTCCTTGCGAGGCTTTTATGAGGAAGTCGCATACAAGTCCGCGATAAATTTAGAGCTTCTGTAAAACATCGCCAATGTCGGAGATTTAACGTCTGGTTAGATTTGGTATGTTTTTTCGTCGTTTCTAAAACAGTTTCCTAACACGTTTTGTGTACCAAGGAGGATCAGCTCAGTCGTTTATTGACTTATTTTGTTTAAATCTCTCAGTTGCTGCCGATACTATTTCCCTGAATTTAAGCTACATTTGGTCTACACTGATATCATTTCCGGAAGGTTTGGAGATTGTCTGTCAGGAAGTCTTTAAGTGAAATTTTATCTGCTTTTTTGAATAGGTATACGTTTCGTCTATTTTTGGAGGATTTGAAGGTTACAATATTCAGTCTCGCCACGACAACCCTGTGTTCACCATTCCCTGTATCCGTCTCGTTGCTCCTTACCAGCTTATTATTATTTGTTGCTAGTATGTCAAGTGTGTCTTCACAACGGTTTACTATTTGCGTGAGCTCGAAATTCTGCTCGAAATAATTTTCAAAGAATGCGTTTAGCACAGTTCGGATAATTTTTTATGTATCTCCTGAATTAAACATGTATTATCGCCAACATAATGACGCTGAAATTAAGGTCACCACCACTACAATTGTATGCGTCAGATGTGTTTGAAATTTTACTCAATTTTTTTGAACGTTTCAGTAATCGTATCATTTGAATTGGTAGGTCGGTAGAAGATTGCGATTATTAATTTATTCCAGTTGCCAAGAATGACCTCCGCCCTTACTAACTTACAGGAACTATGTACTTTAATTTCTCGATATGCTAAACTAATTCTTCTAACAGCAACAACCACGCCCCCTTCCCCCACTGTATTCAGCCTATCCTTTCGAAACACCGTTAGGTTCTTCACAAAAATTTATTTGTTCCTTTTTTTATATAACTTCCTAGTTTTAAAGATTTTTTATTATCTAGAGCTAAACTGAAATGTTTCACTATTTAAGTGCTGTTCCGTTCTTAAAATGAATCCCTTCTTGTATGGAGCAGTCTCTTTTTGGATCCTTGAGAATAGCTGATACTCTCGACACAAATTAATCAATGAACAAGAGACAACATCTCATTACCAAATTTAGCATTTCATAAAAGGAAGGCTATTTCAGATTTAATTTTAGAACAATGCCGTTCTGTCTCACAGGAAATGGACTCTCAGATTGGTCCCTTCGACAGCTAAGGAACAGCTAAAACAGAGGGAAGATGGAAAACATAAAATCTTAAGATCAGCCAGTATTGACCACAAATCACTTAGATAATGAAATTCTAAGAGTACATTGAAAGACTGGGCACGACCTTAAAATAATGAAATCTTTAAGTTCAGATCTAGATAATCAAAAAACTTTGAAACTAGAAACATTAAAAAACCAAGCAACAAGTGAAAATAAGGACTTGTGATCTTAGCAATGGGTAAAAAGTCATACACTGAATTAAAGAGTGTATTGCATGTATAGAACATATTTTCCTTAGTATCACAACGATAAATCTCAGTAAATCAAATGAAGTTTCTGTTGAGACATTTGAAAACAAGAGCTTTTCCGAAAATTAATTTACAAGAAATGAGAAGTACTTTCGTTTAATAAGCAAAAAGAACTGGAACAATAAATGCTCTTGAATTTCAGGTTTATCTGTGATTCTTAACACGCGCCTTATTCATAGATTACGAGCCAGTGTTTTTGTTCGGTTAAGTAAATAATGTTCAAATAATACGTGTTATACACATAAAACGAATAGTATTACGGTATAATAATATTTTTGCTTTATGGACGGTCTGACTACAGCTAAATGAAAGACAATTTTCGTACCTTTCGCGTATCGCCTTTATTTTCTGCAAGGCATCTTCAGTAAAAATATACGTAATATGGAAGTTGTATTAAAACAAAAACTCGAAACGTGCGTTGAACAGGATAGACGTAAGGGGGCCGTTAGTATTAATGAAGTAGTCAGTAATGCAAAATTTTGCAAATTTTACAACGTCTAGCAAAGGTAGTAAACATCCTCTTGCTTTCATTCGTCTGTTTGAGGACATCATGCCGGACAACATGACAGAACAGAAAAAAATAAAAGCGTACAATGAAGGCTTTCATGACCGGATGGTACTGCTGTTGATAATTCTTCAGGGTTATATGGCCATGGTCCATGGAATTCTTCTATTACTAACGTTTAGTCCAATACTACGTTGGACATCCTCAGAGGTATGGCTGGTCCTGCAGGATTTAGGAGTTGAAGAATTCCAGGGACCACGGTCATATAACCCGGAAGAATTATCAACAACAAAAAATCAAATTCGTACAAAAATTGGAAATTTGTGGTAAGGTCTTATTGGACCAAACTGCTGACGTCATCGGTCCCTAGGCTTACACAATAGTTAATCTAACTTACACTAACTTACGCTAAGGACAACACAAACACCCATGCCCGAAGGAGCGAAGTAGGACTCGAACCTCCGACCGGGGAGGGGGGGTGGGGGGGGGGGCTGCTGCGCGGACCGTGACAAGGAGGCTACATCGTGCGGATCAAATTTGTGGCCGGTGGTTTTGAAATGGACGCAATATCATGGGGAACAGGAGCCAATAACACAGGTAAAACATATCAAGAAATTGTTAGAGCATTCGTAAAGAAATTCTGCTCCACAAGTCCACAAAACTGTATAAGAACAGAAATATTTGAAGCTAGGAGCTTTGAAAAGACAGGTTGCGGTAGTTATAACGTGTTCTTTCCGCACTACTGGGAAAGAAACAGTATTTAACTGATCCTTTACCTGAATCTGACTTAGTAGAAATAATAGTTCGTAGGCTTCCAGTGCCTGTACAGAAGAAACTAATTCATGTCAACAAGAGTGAGGTTAGCAACCTAATGTATATAACGGATCAGCTGGACGCGCATTCAGGCAACAGACAAGTGACAGAAGAATGGTTTAAGAACAGGTTGCGTGCAGACCACCGCAGCGATGAACTCAGGGGGCAATAGCATATTTGCATGGCTATTCAACTGATACCTACCAGGTACCCGAGTTAGCTAACAGTTTACTTGCTTTCTTTTCACTCTATTAGTTCTTCTCTCTTCATCATTCTGAAAGCTATCATCTATCTTTCTTCTTTATTCAAGACGAAAAAGAAAAGGGATCAACTGAAACAAAAGACATACTAATTGAATGGTTAAGCAGCAAATCATCGACTATACTTATGTATAACAAAAGAAAAGATGCAGCATAAAGTTTGGTAAACAAGTACACAACTAGGGGCTACAAGACCTAAAATCATCATCCATACAGGCAGGAGAACACCCTATAAACTACGTAAGGAAACTTTTTATGCATGTTATGAAACTCAAAGAAATTACACACGCATATATACAGAGAAAACAATCTTCTACGTTTCTTTATTTAGCAACCTTGCTGCTGATTCAGGGGAAGAGGACGATGCCAACCCAAGTAAGTGGACAAAATTATAACAAACAATATAACGATTAGATTAAACTTTATTAGCAACAGTTGGTAGATAGTCGGCGAGTGATTACAAGCAGTGATGAGGTTTCCGCTGCAATACATATATACATTTAGGCTAGGATGAATCCAGCCACAGACAATATGATGATGAAAGCGTTTTGGATCGACCAGAGTAGTCGATGACACGTGTATGATGATACGGAACGGGAAGGTAGTAGGCGATGTGAGAGTCCGCCACACATTTAGGGGTTAGTAGGCGAGGAATTTCCGCCTAAGCATTATTATTAATTGTATAACGACGCAGAAATGTCACTTACACAGCTAATTAACACAATATATGATTCTAACACAGGACACAGACAATAACAAGTACTGAAATACAAATACATAAAGCACATGAGAAATGTTTGTTATAGTCATAGTGTTTACATGTTTGAGCAGCCAAGTCCACAATAAGCTACGAGCGAATTAAAGCAACAGGATTTGTTTCACTATTTTTCTCTGTTATCACGATTCAGGGTACCTACCCTTCTTTAAAAACACCTGTGAATCTTGTTTGAATGCCTAGTTAAGTTATCAAGTGAGATGAAAATAAAACCTGAAGTATGAAATGAGAGTTATTCTCATATTATTTCGACTCTCAACACATAGACGTAAGATAGCAATGCGTCGAGCGCCGTATGAACTTGAATGGAAGTGAGCGCTGACTGGGATGAATCATGCCAGATGGGTAATGGCAAAATATTAACAGGTGTTGCGAGAGTGTAGTGATTGATGAGTCAGGGTTAGGAACGTTAGCCATACAAGGAGACAATTCAATTGGAAGCACTATACTCACCATAGCAGTAACAAAGACTTTGTAAATATTATTGTATTATGTTCAATGTAACATTGTGTATATATGGTAAAAATATGTAACACGTATGTATGAATACTATGTAAGGACACTTATATGCTGATGTAAGTTAGAGTATTTCTGAGCTATGTGATACTAAACAACATACGTGGATGGCCTAGTGCTGGTATAAATAAAATGATGTGAGTGTTATTAAGTAAAGGTGGACCGCACTGCGCCGATGCAAGAGCAAGTGAATGTTATTAGGTAAAAAGTGGATGGCACTGCACTGATATTAGATAAAAAACGTGTTTGTGTCAAGATGGGCGGCATTGCACCAACAACATATTGTGTTTAATTCCTATCATATATAAACATCAATAAGTTTAGTGAGTGTTTATGAGGAGATTTAATGGTTTGTTGTTAAATAACAAGAAATTCTGAAGGATAGCTATGTGCTGAAAATCATTAGTGGTATTTTGTAGCAAGAAGTTCATGATGATATGAGTGCTTAGTTGAATTTTTTTTTATAGAATTAAGATGTCAATGTATATGTTTAGCATTTTTAACTCAATTGTTTTGATTAATTGGGGTGATATTTTAGGAAAAACAATATCCTAGTGCTTTTATAGAATTCCCATGAATGAGAGAATTTGCTACTGAGAGACACGAAACTTAATTTTTTTAAAATTTGGTGCTAAACTTGTTAGTTGTCTTCGAGAGCAGACCAATTTTGGAAACCAAAGAAGGAGGGGGGGGGGGGGTGTTATTCCTGGCTTTCGCGGCCAGTGTTTCATTATGCTAGAAGCTCGCCTAGATGTTGCTTGATACACGCCAAGTAGAATTTGGAACAAAAGTGGGGTGCGATACAAGCGACAGATGATACAGTACGCACCAGTCCCATCGGAGAGTCCGCCAGTTGTGCTGAACTTGCGTCTGATTGGTCGGAACACCGTGTGCTACACTCAAAAATTAAATTCTCTTAATAATTATTTGTATAATTTTCATTGTATTTAACACAGATTTCAATATACCTCTCATGGCTACCATACGAGTCTACTGGTCTTGTTTATTAAATTGCACTAGTTTTGAGAAACGTAAGAGTAACGTTACTGCCACCGAAGTGCTTCGGACACTTTCGGGTCGCTCTAGCGCGCCTGGGAGACGAAGTACTTTGGCTCCTCTAGTCATACTGTTTCAGACGTTCTTCAGAGCCGGACACGTTCCTGCGTTTCGGACGTTCTAGAGGTACGGACGCGTAACAATGTTCGGTCGTTCTTCAGAGCCTGACAAGTATCTCTGTTTATTATTGATTATATAAAATATTTCATAACAGGATACAGTAATGACAAGTGTCGCCAACTATCATTGTGAGTACTACAGATTTTGCCCTCTGTAGATATGGAACTAAACTGGACAAGTGGGGTCCCATAAAAAAGCACAACTGCAGGTTCAATTTGATAGCATAGCAGCCTCCGCCGAAGAAGATCCCACGACCGAAGAGCTGTCTTCTGAGCAGGGGATACAACATTAGAAGACCACATGTTGGCGGAAAGAACGGTTAGGGAATCTTTTTCAATCTCTACAGAACTCTCCAGTTTTCAGATCTGATTTCCAAAGACACACATAATTTGTTATGGCCTCATTCCACCCCAAGACTCAATGATCCAGTATACAAAGTCCTCCACAGTCACTTATTTTAAAGAATCAACAATGCTTTCATTATCTTCCTCAGGCATTCCAGAATGCCCTGACCCATTGGCGGAATGAAACTAGTCACTCTTCGTGGAAGAAACAAGGAGTGGGTCCCGTCGCACTGCAGTTTTTCTGCACTTGGATATGACAACTCTTTATCGGTTGTCCAAATAGCTTTGCATGCAATCACTTTTCTTTTAAAATCCTTTTGCACTCAAATACAAATGAGTTAATAAAGCAATTCTTAAAGATTTCCTGATTCATCCTCACGTTACAAGGTTACATTCTTTAATTCTCTTGGCTTGGGAGTATACCCAATCACAGCCAAATTTATTTTGTGGATTACAGTTGCATTTGAAGCTGTAATAGCTGTGGTCACCTCTTTGTGTTTTGTACCCAATCACAGCCAAATTTATTTTGTGGATTACAGTTGCATTTGAAGCTGTAATAGCTGTGGTCACCTCTTTGTGTTTTGTACCCAATCACAGCCAAATTTATTTTGTGGATTACAGTTGCATTTGAAGCTGTAATAGCTGTGGTCACCTCTTTGTGTTTTGTACCCAATCACAGCCAAATTTATTTTGTGGATTACAGTTGCATTTGAAGCTGTAATAGCTGTGGTCACCTCTTTGTGTTTTGTACCCAATCACAGCCAAATTTATTTTGTGGATTACAGTTGCATTTGAAGCTGTAATAGCTGTGGTCACCTCTTTGTGTTTTGTACCCAATCACAGCCAAATTTATTTTGTGGATTACAGTTGCATTTGAAGCTGTAATAGCTGTGGTCACCTCTTTGTGTTTTGTACCCAATCACAGCCAAATTTATTTTGTGGATTACAGTTGCATTGGAAGCTGTAATAACTGTGGTCACCTCTTTGTGTTTTGTACCAAGGAACAGTTTTTTCTTCATGAAAATTAAGTGTTTTTGCTGGCAACATTTTTAAATGAAAACCTGTGCCGTGGAAGTTGTAAATTTGTTCATTATATAAATTTCCTTTAGTCATGAAGGAAATTTCGGAAGAGTCTGCGAGTCGTCAAAGAGTTTTATCTGCATACATCTAGTTGACGCTCTCCATACATCTTCTTACACTTTTCGAGGCAGCCCACACTACCGGAGAAACTGTCATCTCCGTCTTGTAGCTGGTTTCTAAACGTCAAGGCTTTCGACTGTAAGATTCGGACAGAAATCGAAGCCCTATTCTGTCTTTACTGCGTAAACCAAATGAAAAACGCCTGATTTCTTTTATCAAATGTTGAGCTCTTCATAGTTTCTCAGTTAAGAGATTTTTCACAGCAACTCTTTGAAGAAAGCTGTTCCGATTTAAACTGGTTTCTTTGCAAGTCACCAACAGTAACTTCATTGACACCGTATTCGACAGTAAGTTTTATTTATTTATTTTTTTTTTATTTTTTCTCCCTAGTTGAGTCGTTTCAGTGCGTCTAAATTATGTTTCAAAGGAACAAATTTCCTCTTCTTTGCTGCAGAACGTAATTTTAGAAGGCGTACAAACGAAAGGAATCAACGAAGGAAATGAATCACAGTATTGTACTGTACCAAGAACGACAAACCTAAAACACTGGTCTCAAAAAGAGGATTGTTTGTGTAAACAGTGAAAACGGGGAAAAGCTTTTGCGTGCTGTCATTGACAGAGACTGAACTAAGGGTACTCTTACGCTGCTATCTAGCTGCTCGCTGCCCGCCTTGAGTAATTACAGTACGCTACAGCTGGTGACATAGGTAGAAGAGTCAAAGGCGGCACTGATGGAGTGCCTTAAAGCAGACAATCACGACCCTAGGATTATGACACAGGGTGATGTTCGCAGTGCGAAACACAAATTAGCTTTATATCGTTGCATGGCGTGGATGGTGGCGAGCGGTAGGCGAGCTGCTATACTACAGATTAATTTGGTCGTAAGACTGCATTGGTTTGTTACATCATCGCCGTGTCGTTCCAAACAGCGAGAAATGAGGTGGCAGCATAAACGCACGCTAAGAACGCTGCACAGTATTTCTTTTTACAAGGCTCGGATTTATGGGAAACTCGAAATATCGACACTGTGCTGTTTTAATGATGTCCACCCGAGATCCTGTATCATGTCCGTGACACTCTCTTCCCTATTACTAGATAATATAAAACGTGCTGGCCGTCTCTGAACTTTCTCGGTGTACTCCGTTAATGTTAACTGGTAAGGATCGCTCCCCGCGCAGTTGTACTCCGACAGAGAGCGTAGTGCAGGCAGTCTCTTCAGTAGATCTGTTGTATTTTCTGTCTTCTGCCAATAAAACACAGTTCGCCTTCTCCTCAACATTTTCTGGTGTGTCTGGTTTCTTTTTCTTTTCTTTTTTTTGTTTTTTTGTTTTTTTTTGTTTTTTCAATTTAAGCTATTCATAATTGCAGTTTCTAGGTGTTTACTTGAATTTACGGCCTATAGGTTTCACTGATTTATCGTGTAACCGAAGTTTAACGGATTCCTTTAAACATTCATGTAGATGATGTCACACTGTATATTATTTAGGGTCGGTTGCCAATTTTCACTCGATACAAACATCTTTTCTAAATCATTTTTCAATCTACCACAACCTCAGACAGCTGCTGAGACTGTCTTCTAAATCATTTTCAGCTATAAGGAACAGCAGAGGGCCTATAACAGTGAACGCCAGAAATCAATTCCGTTTTACTCGATGACTTTACGTCAGTTAATACGAACAGGAAATCATTGAGACGATATTCCTTAAGCACGAAATAGTACTGCAAACCACTTGGGGGGTACGGTGTCAAAAGCCATCTAGAAATATGGAGTTAGTCCGGAATCCCATGTCGATAGCACTCAGCACATCTTGTGCGTAAAGAGCTAGAGGTGTTTCAGAAGAATAATCTTCGAACACAATATATGTTCCAAAATTCTGCTGCATATACACATTAATGATATGGGCCGGTAATTTAAAGGATTACTTCAATTCCCTTTCTTGAACATTGGTGTGACCTGTGCAACTTTCCTGCCTTTGGGTACGGATCTTTCATGGAGCAAGCGGTCGTGCGTGACTGCTAAGTATGGAGCTATTGATCAGCATACCCTCAAAGGAAACTAATTGGTGTACAGTTTTAACCGGAAGGCTTGCCTTTATTAAGTGACTGAAGCTACTTGACCACTCCGAGAATATCTACTACTAAATTACTCATGTTGGCCGCTGTTCTGGATTCGAAATCTGGTATATTTACATCGTCTTCTTTAGTGATGGGATTTGAGAAGGCTTAGTTTAATAACGCTTCTCTAGCAGCACTGTCAACGATAGGATTTGCATTCCTAGAGCACAGAGAGGGTGCTGATTGTGTCTCGCCGCTAGCATAGTTAACATACGACCAGAATCGCAATGAATTTTCTGCCAGGTTTTGAGACAAAGTTTCGTTGTGTAAGCTCGCATAAAAGTCCGCGCTAAATTTCAAGCTTCTGTACAAGTTCACTAATTTTGGAGATTTTGCGTTCGTTTCAATTAAAATGTTTGTATCATATCAATAAGTTAAGTCCGACAGTGGCAGTCTGAATACAGATAAGTTTGACCAGCTTTTGTAGATTCATTTTGCGATATATATGAATTAGGGTTGATAAAGCTGCTGTGTTTAATATGTAGTGCATTACTTCGATCTGCAAAGTATCTAAAAATTAATTTGTTTACGAAATATGTGAGGATCGTAAAATATGTATTCAATAGAATGGTGGCCTGTTTCCGCGATTCTCACTTGACTGTAATATAAGACGACATGATAGAAGGTACAAATAGAATAGCTGAGCATAGTTCAGGGTCTTTTGATGATACTGTCAGAAAGGTAAGATCTTTGGCAAGGTTTGACCGGCCTGTTAGCCACTTATGCTTAAAGGACAGAATTGTTTCGATGTGTTCCTATTTAATATTTTTCAAAGACACATCTGCTCAGGTTAAGCTCCCAGAAACAAGAGAAAAGTCAACAAGAGGACGACAAAAGATTACAACGCCTCCACAATTTATGTGATGTAATTCACTGCCTATACCGTTTCTGCATGTATCGACGTATGAAAACTATTCTTTGGGTCATTAGCGAACAGTGTCTTTCACTAAATAATTTGCTTTTCTGATGAATGAAAGTACTATCTCTTGTTGTTCATTGTCACATCATGTATTAAACGAGTAGAAACTAAATAGAAAAACAAAAAAGTAAGACATTTTTCAGAATTTTTCCATGGTGAATTGATCATTTCATTTACTCCAGATGGAACGTATTGAACTTTAAGATTATTATTCAGTTTGAGTGATTTGGGTGTACTTCACTATGCCATTGGCTTTGTTCGTCATTGTGTGAGAACGCTCTGCTTGCCTTAATTAGTCCGTTAATGGATTTCTTATTGATTACTATGATTAAATCTTGTGTTTCATCTGAATAAATTGAAAGTGACCATTAATACTGCAGATAAGCTAAATCATTATCATGTGAAATAATTCCATTCTTGTCTCTCTTAGTTATTAATAAATTCAGTATTTAATTTGTATATAAAATTTTACTCATTGTTCGCTAGGTATACCATATGAATGCTAGAACGCTCAAAATATTGTTAGATACAGAACAAAAGAGCATGTATTGGGTTCTTGTGCTGGAAGAAACGATATGAAATGGCTTTGAGCACTATGGGACTTCTGAGGTCATCAGTTCACTAGAACTACTTAAACATAACTAACCTAAGTACATCACAGACATCCATGCCCACGGCAGGATACGAACCTGCGACCGTAGCGGTCGCACTGTTCCAGACTGTTGCGCCTAAAACCGCTAGGCCACCCCGGCTAGCAAGAAACGATAACCACTGCATTTATTTTAAAAGTAAGAGTAAATTAATCCCATGCCTTTAAGTATTCGCTGTTGTCAGATGAGTATTTAGTATCAGTCAGTATACACATTCATTATCAATCCGAGTCGTTTGTATGTTCTACATTAGTCACATCTTAAATAGTCGAGCTTAGTCACATGTGCTTTTCGTCAATACCAGGCCAGATGCTCTTCTATATTCAACATTAGTCACATGTGCGTAAATATCAGCGTTCGTCAGTTACACTTAAAGATTCACTTTGTTTAAATAAGATGTAATTGTAGCCGATTCTAGTGGAATTACACGCACTTGTTCATACCTCTATAGCTTGACCACATTTATTACGTTCATAGGACGAAAAATATGTATGCTGGGCTCTTGTAGAAAGCCTTATGGAGCTAGATATTTCGTACAGCTCGCAAAGTCCTAGCAGCTTGATACATGGTGATGACCACTGCCTCTGAGAGCGGTAGGGACGAGTTCCTTATGGGCGAGTATCACCGTTCTGCTGGAAGATCAGGAGAAACTAATGCGTTTACCGCTTACGTTTTAACATTTTTTCTCTGTCAGCGAATATCGCTAGCAGATATGCCGAATGTTTCGTCGAAGTACGATTCCGAAACGCAGCGTTCTTACACTTTCAAGTTCTCCAACGACCTTTTGTACTGCTGTAGCCTTTAGTGCGAGTGTATACACTCCTGGAAATTGAAATAAGAACACCGTGAATTCATTGTCCCAGGAAGGGGAAACTTTATTGACACATTCCTGGGGTCAGATACATCACATGATCACACTGACAGAACCACAGGCACATAGACACAGGCAACAGAGCATGCACAATGTCGGCACTGGTACAGTGTATATCCACCTTTCGCAGCAATGCAGGCTGCTATTCTCCCATGGAGACGATCGTAGAGATGCTGGATGTAGTCCTGTGGAATGGCTTGCCATGCCATTTCCACCTGGCGCCTCAGTTGGACCAGCGTTCGTGCTGGACGTGCAGACCGCGTGAGACGACGCTTCAACCAGTCCCAAACATGCTCAATGGGGGACAGATCCGGAGATCTTGCTGGCCAGGGTAGTTGACTTACACCTTCTAGAGCACGTTGGGTGGCACGGGATACATGCGGACGTGCATTGTCCTGTTGGAACAGCAAGTTCCCTTGCCGGTCTAGGAATGGTAGAACGATGGGTTCGATGACGGTTTGGATGTACCGTGCACTATTCAGTGTCCCCTCGACGATCACCAGTGGTGTACGGCCAGTGTAGGAGATCGCTCCCCACGCCATGATGCCGGGTGTTGGCCCTGTGTGCCTCGGTCGTATGCAGTCCTGATTGTGGCGCTCACCTGCACGGCGCCAAACACGCATACGACCATCATTGGCACCAAGGCAGAAGCGACTCTCATCGCTGAAGACGACACGTCTCCATTCGTCCCTCCATTCACGCCTGTCGCGACACCACTGGAGGCGGGCTGCACGATGTTGGGGCGTGAGCGGAAGACGGCCTAACGGTGTGCGGGACCGTAGCCCAGCTTCATGGAGACGGTTGCGAATGGTCCTCGCCGATACCCCAGGAGCAACAGTGTCCCTAATTTGCTGGGAAGTGGCGGTGCGGTCCCCTACGGCACTGCGTAGGATCCTACGGTCTTGGCGTGCATCCGTGCGTCGCTGCGGTCCGGTCCCAGGTCGACGGGCACGTGCACCTTCCGCCGACCACTGGCGACAACATCGATGTACTGTGGAGACCTCACGCCCCACGTGTTGAGCAATTCGGTGGTACGTCCACCCGGCCTCCCGCATGCCCACTATACGCCGTCAACTGCACATACGGTTCACGTCCACGCTGTCGCGGCATGCTACCAGTGTTAAAGACTGCGATGGAGCTCCGTATGCCACGGCAAACTGGCTGACACTGACGGCGGCGGTGCACAAATGCTGCGCAGCTAGCGCCATTCGACGGCCAACACCGCGGTTCCTGGTGTGTCCGCTGTGCCGTGCGTGTGATCATTGCTTGTACAGCCCTCTCGCAGTGTCCGGAGCAAGTATGGTGGCTCTGACACACCGGTGTCAATGTGTTCCTTTTTCCATTTCCAGGAGTGTATATCAAACAAGATTCCGTGATACACTGGCGCTGGTGTCGCAATATTTCTCGTGTTGCCCCTGAGATCGCTGGCTGGCCAGCAGGTGGCGCGCGCCCCAGGGCCCGCAGGTGCGCCCTAATGCCGCCTCTCAGCACTGAATCCACTCGTAACCGCCTCTGGGCCAACCTCTGAAGCACCATATTTATTGCACCACATCGGGAGCCTGAGTGGACGGCAGTGCAGCAGCTGAAATTTATTTACGAGCCACTGCTGGAGTACCCAATAACACAGAACATTCCACCCGTCGTTCCCTTGAAAACAATTTTTGTGTAAAGTGCGCAGGACATGCTACTAAAATTCAAAATGTCATTCGTCTATCGAAGTGCTGGCGAATCGCTAATTTTGTCGTATCTTTTTCTCCTCTTGTTTCACTTACAAGTCCTGCACTTTTACAACTTAAACCAAATTTGATTCCATAAGGAAAAATCCTACATAGCGATAGTAGTCCATTTCCTTCTGCCTATACCCCAGTAAAGTTCTAAGGCGAAATGTACTGCTGTGAATTTGTTGGATTATAGCTTACTGCAATGCACTTACGTTTGACGTCCTCCACTCAACGAAAAATTGCTCAATTCCCATCACCTGCTCTCGATTTAACATGGCTTGGTTTTATCGTACCTGATGATGCAGCTAAACTAATGCCAAACTGGACTTACAGCTAAATGTGTCTTATCTTTCCAAAGTGCCTGTTTACGGCTTAAATGCTGGCCGGAGTGGCCGCACGGTTCTAGGCGCTTCAGCCTGGAACCACGCAACCTCTACGGTCGCAGATTCGAATCCTGCCTCGGGCATGGAAGTCTGTGATGTCCTTAGGTTAGTTAGGTTTAAGTAGTTCTAAGTTCTAGGGCACTGATGACCTCAGATGTGAAGGCCCATAGTGCTCAGAGCCATTTCAACCATTCGAACAGCTGAAATCTGATTTTGCAGGGATAAGTAAAACCATTGTGATAAGACACATTGCTGCATTACTAACCTTCCCTATCTTTACATCTCCTTCTCTTTAGTCTTCCAAATATAGTTTGTTCAATTTCAGGTAAGATCTACGTATATTAAGTGTGTCTGCCATGAAGATGCTACACGAATGCTAGTTTTACATCAATGTGTCTCAACATTTAAATTGTCATCTTCCTTTTTAATAGTGAATAAAATCTGTAATTATCACTCCATTATTGACAGTGTTTGTTACTTTGTGTCATCAATTCCTTACGGCAGTATTTTGCTCAGTATCATGTGAGAACCTCCAGGATTTGGATTAAATTCCTATGCCTCAGTTTGGAACATGGTGTAAGGTGTAAGTCCATTTTTTTGAACACGGCATTGGTACGTAGGTCCCTTCTTCGTTATTTATATTTTTATTTGTTAATTTTACCCAAATCGACAATACTTTAGTACAATCGTTTTCAGGTACAAGGCACGGTATGTTCATCTTCGTAACTCTATGTTTCATTTAAATTTTTTCTCATTACACTCAGATGGTAAGGAAACTGTCTCAAAAGTTTAGCTTGATTTCAGCTTACAGTTCTTTCTACTGCTTGTCACAAAGGACGTTAAGCTATAGGCTCGTTATCATATTATATCATGCTTCTTGGATATCGTTATTTTCTAAATTAATGATTTCGTAGGACCTGGTTGTCGCAGCGTCCTTAACTTTCGTGCTTACGATAGGTTAAAGAGAGAGGTACATATTCCGTTTACTTAGTTAAAAGTTACTTATTTTTCTCAAATGTCGCATTCAGTTTAAGATGTTGTATCAGTCACTTCAACTAGTAATTTAACTTTTTTCAATTTTGAAAGTTTCAGCCGAATTTTACAATCGTGCGTATGATGGAAAGACCCAAGTTTTGAAGTCCATAAATTCATTGGTTCATGAGTTGTGAAATTTTATTATGAATTTTAGTGGTATATTTGGAAACCAACTGTGGGTACTCACCTCAATTTTCACATTATAGTTTTTGTAGGTATATTCACAAAATAGTGTTCAACAATTCTATACATTCCTTTTTAATAATTGCTACTAATGTATTTTCAGTACTTTCCCTAGTTTCAGGGAAGAAGGTTTTCTTTAATTATAGGCACATCAAAGTGACACTAAAATAGACAAACAATATTTTTGACAATATTAATATGAAGGAATTATGCAGATATCACAAGACTACTTCCTGCAAAACTTTCATTGAGGTTGGTTAATATTAAGAATAAAACTGGCTTTGAACTTAGAGAAACAACCTTAAGACAAAAAGGATTTTAATATTTTATTAAACAAGTGAATGTTACTACAAGATACATACCCATTTCACCATCAGCATATGTTTTCCCTTCCTGCTCCTGTAGAGTAATTAGAAGATGGGGTAGCCTTTCTGTTGAACCTTTCCTACTCCAGGTAACATCTGGTTGACTGCTTGATCCGTCATTGATCTCTAGGTAAGCAGTTCTTTATCTTGTGGAATGATAAAAGAGTGCTGAAACTATTGTTTTCAACGTTCTTCGAACATCTCAAACTTAAGAGACAAACAGATCATACGAGACACAAAAGTATATATATATATATATATATATATATATATATATATATATATATATATATATATATATATATATATATATATATATTTTATTTTATTTTCGTTGGGACACTGGAACCGAATGTCACTGTGATACCATTCATTTGAATTTTGCATCTTATCGCCTGTGCATCTTGCCAGCAGTGCATCAGATGCAAGTCTCTGATAGGTAGGTACTATCTTGACTATTTTGCTAGCTGTCACTATGCCAAATCCCACACGCTAACCATATTTCAAATATTTCTTACACGTAATTCAAATACAGCAACGTCGTTGTGACACCTAAGAATAAAGACTCCAAGGATGTGAAATAGCCATTATAGTTCTTTGAAAATTGTTGAATGTTTAGGCTGGAGTCTCCCCTTAAGTAGATCTGAAACAAAATTATGCCAGCGTGTAGTATTCTGTGAGTTTTCAATTACACCTCTCCACATAATGATTTTGTACTATATTCAGATTAGAGGGTGATCATTTCATCAGTCTCCTCTTCATCTAATGCCTCACTGAAACAAAAATCTGCAACTAACTCTGAAGCATACAAGACACAACTGATACGGGGGCTGATTATTCTCGTCATTTTCATTTATCTTGAAGTTTGACACGTCAAGCAATGAAGCGGGGTACAATTCTAGAAGTTAACGTCAATGATGAACTAAAACATTGCAGCAAGTTCCTAGCCTTGTGACATTTTTCTTGCTGGGAGAATCCATTTCCAACGACATAAAGCATAAGCATGCACATGGTTCGCAATTATATTCACGTAATATACAACCGTCATAGTTCGTTTGATTACAAATACCGGTCTCATGGAAACGAATGCATAACAGCATAACCACTGGCCTACGTCCGGGATGTGGTGCACGTTTCGAGCAGTTGTTCGTCTGGACTGCGGAATATTCGGGCATTATCAACGAACTGATGTAAAAAGAAAGGTCATTCTTCTGATGAGGTGAAACGTTTCCATTGATCCAATTCTGATTACGCCGTTCCTACTGTAATCGTCATTGACGACGTCACTGGAACCAAACGAGATCAAGTTCTACTTGTCTGCTGCAACACCCCATGTTGGGCAATATGCTCTGCAGGGCATGCACCGAAATGTTCCTGCGCTTGCGTTGTAAGTCTGTTGTTAGATCTGTCACAGATCACCTCTTACCCCGCTATACATAGTGTCAAAGCCTTCACCACCCACGTTCTGTGATGAGGCGTGGGTAACAAGTGGCTACCTACACGTGATTCCATCGTCCTTCTGCTGTCCACAGACGTTCGCCACAGTAGCAAACCAGCAAGCGACCAGCATCGCCGTTACCGAGATGCCAACTCTAAGGCATTCAGCCATAACATTCTGCCACTTGTCAGAGCAGATAACGTCAATGGATTCTCGAATTTGCGGCGAGTATCTACAAAGAACTGATTCCTTTTTCGCTTCTGCTGGCACCATATAGATGGATCACAACACATGAATGATGTGAATAGATGCCTGCGCCATCTATGGCCGCGGCAAAGTAATTTTTATGTATGCGTATGTGTGTGTGAGAGAGGAGATGACTGCGCACTAACGATGGAATGAGCATGCACGGTACAACTCGGACCGAAGCAGGTCAACCGCAGATTTGTTCAGGCGGCAGGTGCGCTACATGAATCATAACAAGTCGTTTTAATACATTCCACAGTCGTACATATAATGTTTAGCTATGTTAATTCTATGGAATGTGGTTTGAAAATCGGTGACGTAAATGTATTTCTGGAAATATCATTAACTATCGTCGAATTTTGTTTGTAATATGAGAGAGGGAGCTTTATGAAGAGATTAAATTATGTAAGCGTACTAGCGATCCGCTTGTGTTGCACCAGCAGTGGAGCAACTTACATATTTAGCCTTTTCTGTGTGTTTCGTTCTTATGTTCCGTATGTGCTTTCGTAATTAAGGGGTCTAATCTCGCATTTTAGTAAGTGTAAAGTGTACAGTCGCCAGTCTGTAGCGTAGTTGTCAGTTGTCTTTAGCTGTCAGCATAGTTGGTTTCCAACTGCCGCCTGTGAGGGATCAGTGGAGCGGGTAGTTACTTACTTGGATGTTTCTCCGAATTATCGTAGTTTAGTTCTTAAATTCACTGTGTCTGTTTGTGTGATTATGTATTGTTAGTTCACGTTTTAATCATTGTTGTTGTTGTTGATGTTGTTGTGGTCTTTAGTCTGAAGACTGGTTTGATACAGCTCTCCATGCTACTCTATCCTGTGAAAGCCTCTTCATCTCCGGGTACCTACCGCAAACTACATCCCTCTGAATCTGGTTACTGTATTCATCTTTGACCTCCCTCTGTGATTTTTACACCACACGCTTCCCTTTAGGGCTAAACTGCTGATTCATTGATGTCTCAGAATGTTTCCTACCAACCGATCCCTTCTTTTGGTCAGGTTGTGCCACAAATTTCTCTTCCCCCAAATTCTTTTCAGATCTTCCTCATTAATTACGTGGCCTACCCATCTAATCTGCAGTATTCTTCTCTAGCACCAATTTCGAAACCTTCTATTCTCTTCATCTCTAAACCATTTATTGTCCACGTTTCACTTCCATTATGGCTACACTCCATACCAAAACTTTCAGGAAGGACTTTCTGACACTTAAATCTTAAGTCGACTTTAACAAATTTCTCTTCTTCAGAAATGCTTTTCTTGCAATTGCCAGACTGCATTTTATATCCACCCTACTTCAACCATCATCGGTTAGTTTGCTTACTACTTTAAGTATGTCGTTTCCATTTAACTCCCCAGCGTCATCTGATTTAATTCGACTAAACTCCATTATCCTCGTTTTGCTTTTGTTGATGTTCATCTTATCTTCTCCTTTCAAGATACGGTCCATTCTGTTCAAGTGCTCTTCCAAATACTTTGCTGTCTCTGCCAGAATTATAATGTCATCCGCAAACCTCAAAGTTTCTATTTCTTCTCCATGGATTTAATGTCTGCTCCCGATTTCTCTTTTGTTTCCTTTACTGCTTGCTCAATATAGAGATTGCATAACATCGGGAATAGGCTACAACCTCGTCTCACTCCCTACTCAACCACTGCTTCCCTTTCGTGCCGCTCTACTCTTATAACTGTCATCTGGTTTCTGTACAATTTGTAAATAGCCTTTGGCTCCCTGTATTTTCCCCCTGCCGCCTTCAGAATTTGAAAGAGAGTATTCCAGCCAATATTGTCAAAAGCTTTCTCTACGTCTACAAACCCTAGAATCGTAGGTTTGCCTTTCCTTAACCTTTCTTCTATGAGAATTCATAGGGTTAGTATTGCCTCGCGTGTTCATACATTACCCCGGAATACAGCCTGATCTTCCCCTGGGTCGGTTTCTTCCACTTTTTCCATTATTCTGTAAGTGATTCGTGTTAGCATTTTGCATATTTCGGTAATCTCCACATCTATCAGCACCTGCTTTGTTTGGGACTGGGATTATTATATTCTGAGGGTATTTCGCCTGTCTCCTACATCTTTCTCAGCAGATGAAATAATTTTGTCATTGCTGGCCCTCCCGAGACTATTAGTAGCTTTAACGGAATGTTGTCTTCTACCGGGGCCCTGTTTGGACTCAGACCGTTCAGTGCTTCGTCAGAATATTGACGCAGTATCGTATCTCCTATTTCATCGCCATTTACGTCCTCTTTCGCATCTATAATATTTCCCTCAAGCACATCTCCCTTGTACGGACCCTCTATATACTCCTACCGTTAAGCTTTCCCTTCTTAGCTTAGGACTGGTTTTCTATCCTAGCTCTTGATATTCATATAGGTAGTTCTCTGTTCTCCAAAGGTCTCTTTAATATTGCTGTAGGCATTATCTGTCTTACGCCTGTTGATATGTACTTCTACATCCTTACGTTGGTCCTCTAGCCATTCCTGGTTAGCCATTCTGCACTTCGTGTCAATCTCATTTTATAGACACTTGAACTCATTTAATAGACATTTGTATTCCCTTTCGCCCACTTCATTTATTGCATTTTTATATTTTCTCCTTTTATCGATTAAATCCAATATCTCTTGTGTTACCTAGGAATTTCAACAAGCCCTCGTCTTTTTACCTACTAGATCCTCTGCTGCCTTCACTACTTTGTTTCTCAAAGTTAACCATACTTCTTCCTCTATATTTGTCTGTCCTGTTCTTGTCAATCGTTCACTAAAGTTCCCCTCAAATCCTCTATAACCATTGGTTCTTTCAGTTTATCCAGGTCTAATCTCTTAAATTATTGCCTTTTTGAAGTTTCTTCAGTTTTAATCTGCAGTTCATAACGAATAAATTATGGTCAGAGACCACATCTGCCCCTGGAAATGTCTAAGAATTTAAAATCTTGTTCCTAAATCTCTGTCTAACCATTATATAATCAACCTGAAATATTCCGGTGTCTGCATGTCTCTTCCATGTATGCAGCCTTCTCTCATGATTGTTAAACCAAGCATTAGCTATGATAAGTTATGCTCCGTGCAAAATTCTATCAAGTGGATTCGCCTTTCATTCCTTATCCCCGGTCCATATTCACCTACTACTATCCCTTCTCTTCATTTTCGTACTATCTAATTCCATTCCCCACGGCTATTAAATTTTCTGTTCCCTTAACTATCTGAATAATTTCTTTTATCTGGTAATACATTTCCCCAATCTCTTCCTCATATGCGGCGCTAGCTAGCATATGAATCTGTACTACTGTCGTGGGTATGGGCTAAATGCCAATCTTGGCTACAATAATATGTTCACTATGCTGTTCATAGTAACTTCTCTGTGTTCTTTTTTTCTCTTTTTCTTACTCATTATTATACTTCTGAATTACCCGTATCTGATTTCGTTTTTATAGCTCTGTATTCAACTGACAAGAAGTCCTGTTAACTTTCACCTATCCATTTCCCTATTTAAATGTTCTAACCTATCTGTCAGATTAAGGGATTTTTTTTACATTCCACTCTCCGAGTAGTACGAGTAGAGCGCCACTTTTGTTTCTCCTGTCGATGTCGTCCTCCTGAGCAGTCCTCGTCCGGAGACCCGAATAGGGGATTATTTTACCTCCAGAACATTTTGCCCAAGAGGATATCATCATCATTTAACTATGCAATAGAGATGCTTGCCCTCGAAAAAATTACGGCTGTAGTGTCTCCTTGTTTTCATCCGTTTGCATCACTAGCACCGCAAGGCCGTTTTTGTTGATGTTACAAGGCCAGATCAGTCAATGAACCAGACTGTTGCCTCTGTAATTACTGGAAAGGTTGCTGCCCTTCTTCAGGAACTATGCGTTTGTTTGGCCTCTCGACATATACCCCTCCGTTGTGGTTGCACCTACGGCCTGCCTGTCTGTATGGCTGAGGCATGCAAGCCTCCCCATAACCGGCAAGGTCCATGGTCTTTAATAGTTATGACGTATATATTCACTCAGTCGTAGCACAGGTGTCGTTTCTCTTGATAGGTCAGGTGCACAGTTCAGTAATCCATTAGCTCTCGTAGGTGACATGTCAGGAAGATAGCAAATTACATCTTAAGATTTATGAGTGTTTTTTTATAGATAACTAGAAGATAATCCCTGTATTTCCTACGTATTTATTTGTTCCAGTCTTGCAGTAGTTCATAGAATTGGGGAGAAGAGGCACAACTTGACTAGAAGAACGGATTGCTTGGTAGGAGATATTCCGGTGCATCAAGGGATCACCAATTTAGTATTGGAGGGCAGCGTGGAGGGTAAAAATCGTAGAGGGAGACCAAGAGATGAATACACTAAACAGATTCAGAAGGATGTAGGTTGAAGTAGGTACTGGGAGATGAAGAAGCTTGCACAGGATAGAGTAGCATGGAGAGCTGCATCAAACCAGCCTCTGGACTGAAGACCACAACAACAACAAATGAGTAAATTGATATATTTCAAGTATTTTCATTCATAGTGATTGATGATCTGGGGCAACGTATCTTTGAGATCGGAGGTCATCATAGGTCAAAAAAATGTTCTAAGTTTAATATGTGGTGCTCGTCCACGGTGAACTTGTAGACATCTGTTCAAGGAGTTTTGAGTACTGCTTCACAGTATATTTATACCCTCACAAAGGTCTGTTGAGAATAACACATGGTAGTGAGATAAGAACAAAGATGTACACATGACAATGCCAGAAAAAATGACGATCATTATTCGACATTAAGGTCGTCTTTAGGGCAAAATGGTTTACAAAACGCTGACACCGAAACATATGATTTCTTACCCACAGATATGAAATGTTTGACAGACAGAAAATTTGAGCTGACAACAGCTTCTACACAGTTGAAGAATTTCTATTTTTGTAATATGTAGAAAATACCGAGTAGGAACTATTCGTATGTGTATTTAAAAGAACTTGTAAACGCTCAGCATGTAGCGCTATTTATATATGAATATCTAACGTGAACATAAAACAACTCGTTCCACATCATTCTGATTAATAGTACAAGTAATCCATTAAACACGAAACTAACTAACAAGTACAATGTCCTTATATATCGTATTAGATGACCTGCAATATTAGCATTGACGGAAATGCGTCACTGATGAAAACTCAAAGACAACGAATATTGTAGGTGTATGAAGAAAATTAAGTAATCAAAAGAGATTTGTGAAAAAAGCCTATTATCCTAGCTTTATGAAAGAATTTGGTATTTAATTAAACTGGCGCATCTCGCAGCGAATCGCTAATGCATAATGACTCCAGGCTGTATTTTACGTTTGCAAAACATTGCTCGTCATTGTGCAAAACACCATTAGAGTGTTGCTACAAGCAATGTACGCTCTTCAAGCTACCGAAGAGACGCGTAGAAATTCCGCTTCAAAGAAAGCAATGGATTTTATTGCGTGCTTAATTTCACAGTCAAAATACATGCCGTGGTTCCTAATCTGGTGAAACCATACAATGAGCAAAACTGGGTCAATATTAATTATACATGATTTATTACGTAATGACACTTGTTCAGTGTACTAAACGGTTAAAGCCGGGTCACACGATTGTATCTTTGCAGTAAATGGCGGACTATCAAACTATAACCCTTTATTACGTTTAGTTGCCGTGTTAGAGCAGAGACGTAAAACAAAAAGGAGAAAGTGGGCGTTCCATACGTATGATTAAAATTTACGGAAGGAAGTACAGTGACAATATCATGGGCTAAGATATTGTTTGGTTTAATTAGTTATAAAATTTCATTGCCTGATGTATCCTACTTATTCCTCCTTTTTCTCTCTTGTGTACGATTAGTTTAGTAATTGCCAACGAACACAGACAGCTAGAGAAGTTATTCTACAAGAAACAAAACATGGGATAGAATATCGAATGACGACCACAAGAATTGTGATATATAGAGCACAACTCATTTGACACTCATTCTTCATTTTTCCATGCAAATGACATCTCATTTGGCTTTTTCCCCACTCTTCCCTATAACGTTCACACATTTGACACTGTTCGTTGGGCCCTTGGTATAGCATTACATAATTAATTTAAATCAGCACACCTCAACAAAGATCTGGAAAATCGTACAGTTTACTACCATGCCTTCTTATAACAAACCAGTTGAGGTTTTCTCACTAGCTTATTAACAAAAGAAACATAGTTTTTTCTGAAAACCAGAACAATTTTGCTTAGTTAACAAAAAACCATTACAAAACAAAGCAGGTTGTCTTCTAAGTGTACATCTTCAAAATAAAAACAGTCAACAACATCTCATGACAGTGATTAACAGTATTTAGTAGTGAGTATGACGTCTCCACAAACGCACGAGTTCTTGTACTCTGCGAGGCATGCTTTGCAGGAGAATGTCAGCTTTATCTTGAAGTATGAGGTCCCACTCCTCAATGGCACTTTCAGAGATGTCCTGAATATTGTCAGATGGATTAGAACGCTATGAAATTGCCTCCTTCAACAGGTCCCATGTATGCTCAATTGCATTCATGACTGGGAAATGTGCTGGCCAGTGCATTTGGTTGATTCTGCATCTTTGAAGATTTCGAGACACTGCTAGAGCACTGCGCAGTCTTGCGTTACTACCGACGAGGATGAAGTTGTCACGGACTTCACGTATGTAGGGCCTTACAGTTGTTTGTAGGACATCTTGGAGGTATCGAGGACAAGTCAAATTATATTAGATGGGAATTAGAGGGGCCTACCGTCCCATCATTAATGCCACCCAGAATATAGCATTTCCACCCGCAAACGTATGAACTTTCTGAAGGCATCGGCGTTGCTGGTGTCGTCTATCCCATCTCCAAACCCTAACACTTCTAGTGTCTAGTCGCAAAACAATAGTCAGCAAACATAGCAGTACTCAATTCTGCAGTTGTTCAGTATTGATGTGCCAGAGCCCAGGACTTTCGATTGCATCACATCCGTTGGTTCAGAGTAAAATTTCCAATTGGTCTTCTGGAATGCAGACCCGGCCCTGACGCAACCTTCTACCCACTGTTTGGTCTGAGATACGAACCCTGTTGCCCGGGAGAAGTCATTTCCCATATTTCTGGCAATTGATGTTGGGCGCTTACAAGCCGACAGCTGGAGTAAACGATCCTGCATTGGTGTTGTCAAATGAGAACGACCACTGTGAAGTCTGAAGTTCACGTTTCCCTTCTCTCTGTACTTTCTCCACACCTTAGACCATTTTTAGTGACATGTAACGGATCGGCAACATTTTGTTGTGTATGGCCTCCTGAAAGTGAGGCCACTATTCAGACTCTATCCAACTGTTGTATGCGTCTATGTGGCATGTTACTGCAGCGCTGAACACAAACTGAATGAATATATTGTTGATACTGTACTACCCGCGGTGACTTGGAAACGGTCACAAAGCATGCCAATAGAAAACACCGTCCAGTATATGGGTTCTGACTGGATAATGAGTGAAGTGCCTATGTCGATGAGACCTCTAGTATATAGACTCAATTTTGCGATAGTATTCCAAATTTTAGATGAGCTGTGTAGTAAGCATGGAAATTGACTGTGATACTGTCTGTGCACAAATACTAAACGATAGGTGTTTCTGGTGCCCCTCTCGGTTCTGCGTCCCAAACCGTCGCTTGCGGCGTCTATGCATTAGATTTAGTAATACCGAACACGTAAACCAAAAATCGTAAAAGGTGTACGCATAATTCTCACGAAAATAGTAGGGCCAGAATATTACTATTATGGAACATTTATCAGCAAGTATGCAGCATCGTAATACATTAATGATAAAGAGAATAGTGAAATACTGGAGATAAATATAGAACTTTCTCTATACACTCATGCACTTCATAAAAATTAGCTACACGTTGTTATAATAGACCAAGTAACTCTTAGTGAAAGTTCAACAACACTTCAGAGTTACACTGATACATAATCATAAGGTTTCTAAAAAAGGCAGATGGAACGTTGAAACAAACGTTCAATTTCTCGACGACAGAAATCCGCCACTTGTTTAGAAGGCCACCCGAGATCCCCAGTGTCAACGTCTTCATTGTCAGAAGTTCTACAATTGCAGCGATTAAGTTCCTTGACTGCGTGGATGTTGTCTGTTGGCGATGTCGCCGGCCGTGGTGGCCGAGCGGTTCTAGGCGTTCAGTCTGGAACCGCGCGACCACTACGGTCGCAGGTTAGAATCCTGCCTCAGGCATGGATGTGTGTGATGTCCTTAGGTTACTTAGGTTTAAGTAGTTCTAAGTTCTAGGGGACTGATGACCTCAGAAGTTAAGTCCCATAGTGCTCAGAGCCATTTGTACCATTTTTTTTGTTGGCGATGTCGATGTCTTTCTTTCCCCAACGGGATTACCCACCTCTGTGCGGCCTTGGTAAACTTATTGACACTTTCCGAGAAGGTTTCGACGCGGTGAGTTTGATCCATGTCCTGCCAGATCTTCACCGTGAATCTCTGTGAAATTTAGACATTTGCCGACAAGAACCTCACTATCCGGCGCACTTGAACTTATTGGGTTTGCAGCTGCCGCAATATGTCACTCTCACATTGTGACGAACTTGTTCTCTGTACCGTAGTTGAACTATGTCATCAGGAAACCGACAACGTGAATGCTCTTCTGACAATGTGCCATTGCTTTAGCGCAATGGTCTTAGCATAGGACGACCTGTGTAATTTACTTTCGGAAGTCCTACAGTGACAGCGTCGATCGCTGATACGATGGCAGTTTCGGTCACTGTGCGCCAGTTCTGACAGGTGCAGTTGCACTACGAATTCCACTCTCGGTTCTTGTCCGGTTTGAGAAGTGGGTTACAGATACCCTTTAACTTCAGTATGACAAACAAAAGACTGGTAGGCCAATCTCAATTATGAGCTCATCACTAAAGGCAAGCATAAACTAGTTTTAATTGCTTACCTCCAATAAATATTAATTTTTATTGTGCAGAGTAAAGTGACGGGAAGAAGATTCCCTACTTGCTGTCCTCAAAAATACAAGACACGAACTTTTCCTGAAAATAGTCAAAGAAGCGTACGTTTCTTGTACCAAATATATTATATGCTCCTGTACTCATATCTGTTGGAGTCGGTACTGAGGGCGGGAAGGGTGGTTTAAATCTTGGCTCGAATGACAACTTAATCAGCCACCTTCCTTTTATCCCACAGCCCCCTCCGTTTTCCAGGTAACTGCGGCCACTGCGAGAACTGTGAAAACGTGACAAAAGAACACTATCATAATAGCTATCCCTTTTCAAAGTTCTGCAATATATGGGGTGATACAGATGCCCCTAAGTTTTGATTTTATGTAACCTGTAGTGCTTTCATATACCACGCACGTGATTTTCATATTCTCCTACTTGCTACGCACAGACTACTAGTCCTAAAGAAAACATGAGCAGGACCATTTTGTAGAAAATTTAATGTACTTTAATTTTGTACTGAGATACGTTTCGCTAGAAGCCGTAGTTTTCGAATCATTCCTGGACAATGTACTGAATAGACCTTCAAACACGTTTTTCTAAAATAACTCGAAAACCGTTGTGTTCAGCGAAAATGTATCCCAAAATTTAGCTCAATTACGTCTGTTCACTTTTTCTGTAGTACTAATAGTCTGCACGTAGCGACTCATAGAATAGTCAAATCTCGCACGTGGTTTTTGAAGGCATTACAGGTTCGATGAAACCTTGTGCAACCTCGTTTGTGCAATTCAGTGACAGATGCCAATGCAGAAGAGAAACGATTTTATAATACTACGACAAGCTCCGAATAGTCAATAATGTGCAGAGAATCCTACATAACCAAATTACGCAGAAAATTTAAGAAACAGATAAAGAAAGGGCGGTGAAACAAGATTTAGATTATATGTAGAAACAGGTATTTGCGGATATAATATCCAATAATTGTGCCTACAAATGTGGCTGCTGTGAGAGCTGCAAAACCAAGTGATCAATAATAGCCGATTAAAATTTGGTATTCCGGTAAGTCAATGTCATTAATTACTTCACATCAAAGGCGCCTCTCTATGCCACCCAGTCATTTCTACTATTGGAAGTTTTCCAAGAAAATGTATGTTTTTGTTATGTGTTGATTAAAGAGGAGAGCAGCTGGTATTTCTAGCAAAACGAACTGCTGCACTATTCCTGTGAATGTCATTGCTAACCACCATAAACAAACAGGGTGGCTGTAACTAAACTTCAGCTACTAGAGAGGGGTCCCGTGAGAAACGAGTGGACGTAGAGCAGTAACATTTTGTGGAAACACTCTTACAGTCTTGAGAGAGAGAAATATCGAATAAACCATTGAAAGGTACACATTTTATTGAGATTTTTAATTATGTTAGCAGCGTTTGAACTCTTAAAATGAATGAGTGGTAACAGGTAAATACTTTCGCCGGTTTAGGTCTCGAACCCAGATTTCCTGCTTACAGCGACCATTCGGCTTAACCCTATCGGTCATTCGAGCTCGGTTCCCTTTCGACCGAAACTCTCACCGTGTTAAACACTACTGACATAGAGTCAGCTACCCATGAACCTCTTACTCGCAGTTCCTGATTCCCTTAAGAAAGCGGGATTTATCTGTAGCCACATCTAAAGGAAGATATATACATAGGTGCGTGTGAGTGTTTGCGGGTGTATGTGTGTTTGTGTGCGTGTGGGTGGGGGGGGGGTCTGTGTGTATGTGGATTTTCGCGTGCATGTTTGTGTAGCAGTGTGTGTGTGTGTGTGTGTGTGTGTGTGTGTGTGTGTGTGTGTGTGTTTGTGTGTCTGTGTGATTTCGGACATGTCTGAAAGAAGAGACACCTTATTATTTTGATCAACTTACTGATATATATACAAGTGGCTGGGTAGCATACGTTGGTTGTGCACCATGTTTACATTCCAGGATACAGACCTTGCTCCATGTGAGGACCATGTGCCACCTCGAAAGCCTGGACACAGTTTCACAGCTCAAATGGTTCAAAGGACTCTGAGCACTGTGGGACTTAACAAAAAAATGGTTCAAATGGCTCTGAGCACTATGGGACTTAACATCTACGGTCATCAGTCACCTAGAACTTAGAACTACTTAAACCTAACTAACCTAAGGACATCACATACATCCATGCCCGAGGCGGGAGTCGAACCTGTGACCGTGGCAGTCTCGCTGTTCCGGACTGAAGCGCCTAGAACCGCACGGCCACCGCGGGTACAACTCCTTCGTTAGCTGTCTTACAAGGCACATACCCTTTATTGATGATATGCTAGTCACGTCGTTCTGAGTTGGGCATAAATAAATTTTCAATACCTGTGGTCATGTAACAGAACAAAGGTGAAAGATACATGTCCGCAATGTAAAGACGCCAGCTAAAAAAGGTTCACCAAAGCGAAGAAAGTCACTACTGCTAGAGAGCATACTTATATTACCATAACATCAAATATTCCAGAAATTAGTTTCTGAATAACGCAACCGGCCACAAAAATCTTTTGCGTCACTCAGCAATTATAATTAACAGCCGCGGAGTTCACAAGATCCAACATGGATAAAATAACATTACACAAACTATTTCCGCTAATTCCAATAACAAAGCCTCACAGACTTTTAGGATAAGTAAAGGTGAAAATATAAATACTGTACAGCAGGACGTGAACACTCTACCCATCCACCCTTTGTTGTCTAACATGGTGCCAGAATCAACTACACACGCTGAAATTCTGAGCTTGGTGACCTCTTCTTTTATTTTACAATTTATTTAAGACTGCAGTCGCCGAAATAATTCCGCCATTTAACTATAACAAACCCTGACAAGAACGACACTTTTTCAAGAATCGTCATTGGGCCGTTGCCTTACAACTGCTTACTCTCATAATTCACGAGTTGTAAGGCGAAAATTACGAAATAGGACAATTCTTTTAACGACAATATGACATTTCTCGTAATTTTATACGAATTAGTCGCAAGAATAAGGTTTCATTTGTGAGACATTCAATGTACTGCTGCTTAAAAATAGGATGTATTCATAGGTGTAACGTATAACATAAAACCTACAGTGTACGAGCTTCTGCTGAACACGGCATATACAGTAAGGCGTCTTGCTTTCTGCTTGTGATATAGGAAGTGTTCTTGTTTCCTATCATTTCTGCTTTATGTGGTACGTTGGTGATGTACCACAGAACTTATTTTGTCTTTCACGCGACAAAATGGCTCCTCGGCGTGGTGTAGCACGAAGCACAGAACTCGTAGAGCGCCATGTCACCATTAGCTAACTCCTCCCACGTGCCGACGGCTTTGCGAAACACAAAAGGAAACTCTACAATACTATCTAAACAGGAGAAACATCTTTCTCCACGTACATCAAACGATGTGTGTGCATGTGCTTCCACCCAGGTGACAGAAGCGCCGTTCTCCCATAGGTAGACACACCGCGCTACTCCGTCATATGTGCCACGTGTATCACCATGCAGAGTAAAGCCTTCTGCGCCGCCGTCGGAGGCGGTGAGCTCACAGAGGCGGTAGAACCCCGTAGCAGCGTCTGAGCCCGCCGTATTGGAATTCCCGCGGCGAGGCAGCCGCCTCTGCCTTATCGGATTAAGAACTGCGGCGCGGGTGGAGGCGCTGCTGAGCGGGCAGTGTTCGCTGCCGTAGGCTGCTCGGTTCCACAGGCAGCGAGAACACCACAAGGAAGTCGAGCCGCCTCGCAGGACACGTATCGGCCGACGATAATTGTCGGACAAACGCTTTTCTGCTAATTAACTTCACTGCAGACCGCCTAGGGGAATTTTAACAGAATCCATTGTTGTGACAACTCGTCTAGTCACAGGCCCGATCGAAACATTCCTTTTATATATGAATAAAAGGATTCGCACATCAAATGCAAATTGTGAATCGTCTTAATCTGTGGCAGGTATTTATGAAAATGTGCACTATGTGATAGTGACTCGTTGATTGTAGGAATACCGGGAAAAATTGTGAATCCAGTGGATTAGGATGTGGTGCTATAGAGAGGTGCTGAAAATTAGGTGGACCGATAAGAGATGAGGAGGATCACTGCAGAATCTACGAGAAGAAGAACATATGGAACACAGTGACAAAAAGAGAGACCAGGACAATAGGACACGCGATAAGTAACAAAGAATAGCTTCCGTGGTACTAGAGCGAGATGTAGAAGATAAAAACTGTGAGGGCAGGTGGACATTGGAATACATCCGCAAATAATTGAAGACTTTAGCTGAAAGGGCTTCTCTAAGATGAAGAGCTCGACACGGTAGAGGAAATCGTGTCGGACGGCCGGTGTGGCTGAGCGGTTCTAGGTACTTCCGGAACCGCGCTGCTGCTACGGTCGCAGGTTCGAATCCTGCCTCGGGCATGGATCTGTGTGATGTCCTTAGGTTAGTTAGGTTGAAGTAGTTCGAAGTCTAGAGGACTGATGACCTCAGATGTTAAGTCCCGTAGTGCTTAGAGCCATTTGAGCCATTTTGAAATCATGTCGGATCTCATGAAACGAGTCACAATTCTGAAGCCGTCGACGCTCCACTCACGCCCCCTCCCCTTTCCCCCGCTAAAAGCAAAGCTGTTACCCAACAATCTTTTGACACAATTTTAAGTGATACGTTATCGAGACGTGTACTGATTCAGTTTTGCGGACATTTTGTTCCACGTAATGTTTCAGGTTTTCTCTGCGAAAATCATACTTCACAAGTCTTTGTATTTTTAACTAAGTTGCCATTTTATCTTGGCACGTTATCTCGAAAACATCCCCAGTTTTCTTCAGCAAGTGCCGACACCGGCTTCGTTGATCGCTATTTCAACAATCCATCCCTTTCGCACATACTCACTGGGAAGTAATCAATATTCTTTCTCTCGTTGAACATTTAATTCAGACAGCGCTATTTACGAACGACAACAGCCGGCATTAAGCTAGAAAAGTAGTACTAGGCGTTGCACATAGTGTGCCCCGGTTCCGATAGCAATGCTTGTCTGAGACAGCAAACTGCAGTGCTATCTCGTGATGAATTGTGGCGCTACGACCCTTGAGGGAAGTCAAAGCGCTATCACTGCTGCAGAAGGCATCCTGGCCTCGAATGTATCTGTACGTGTCCGACATTGGTCTGACAATAGCAGTGCAGTGAAGGCTTTCACGCCCGGATGACATAGCTACTGGTAAACCTTTCGGGATGTGCGGTCGTGGTCCAAGAAACTCTTCTGACCCTGATGTTTCGTCCAGGACTGCGCTGGACATCTTCAGAGGCGCTCCTCCGCTGAGTCTTGCCGTCTGAGATTGTCGACAAAAATACAATTGAAACTTCCTGGCAGATTAAAACTGAGTGCCCGACCGAGACTCGAACTCGGGATCTTTGCCTTTCGCGGGCAAGTGCTCTACCATCTGAGCTACCGCAGCACGACTCACGGCCGGTACTCACAGCATTTTGTGTGTGGCCCCAAAGTGCTATTTCTAGGGTAGCCTATGCCCGATTTTAATCAGATCAATAGACAGTACGAAGTTTGGTAGTATACATTATAGTGTAGTGTTATGTATTCATGGTTTTTCCACATCAGTACAGAAAGTGAAACTATCAGTTCAATAGATTTTCTGGTTCTAAAATTTACTATATTATGCAGTGTTACTACGTGTTGTTTTGCATGAATATACACCAACTTGTACAGGGAAGAAACTCAGTTAATGCCTAATTATGCTGGCGACCGTATTATTAACAAATTGGTAGCATCTTCTGTGTTGATTTTTGTCCGTCCTGACGTGTAGTTGTATTTCGGACTTACTTGACGTATCATTGTTATTACAGAGTGGGTGTAAGTCTGATTTGCCTCCATTCAGGTACACGCGGTCAATATCTATACAAAAATCCTGTCTCGTAAGGTAAACCCCACTCACTTACCATAGTACAGGCTTTAATGAGTATCGTGTGCCCCACGCGCACGTTACAAGTTGCTCCATCCTGTTGAAAGTAACTGTAGGTCTTTCCTCCACCGTTAATGTCGCCACAAATGGTTTCAAAATGTAGACAATGTAAAGCACCGAGCTTGGCGTCTGATGAAAGGATATGGAACCAACAATGTGGAGTTCAGACACTGCACACAAAACCACAATCATCTTATCACGTAGTGGTGCTTCCTGGAAGTTATGCGGATTCTCCGCTACGCAGAACCTGTGATTCTGTGAGTTGGTATAACCACTCAGCAGAAACGAGGCTCCCTCGGACGTAAAGAACAGAAGTACGTCCAAGCCATTCATTGTTATCTCAATAAACAGACACTTATAAAACTGGAGGCACCGATGAGCATCTACTGGTTTTAATGCATGAACAACATACTCGCTAGGCATGCGTGTGCAGGAATACTCATCAGCATGGTGGACGTGATATGCTGGTCCCTTGTGACAGGCGTTCGGGTCGATTTGGTAGGACTCAGAAGCATTTCCTGGTGAACTGCAGCCACATTTTCTGGTGGGCGACAACGTTTTTGAATATTATCTGACTTGTTCAAAAGATATGGTCTCTGATGCCATTTGCGGACTCAGCGTTTAATGTCACTCTTTGCTGTTACTTTGACACTATTAAACTTCTGAGCAGAAAACTAATCTCACCGGTTTACGACTTTTTTGTCACGTTACATTCCGCGACGATCATCCGCTGCTCTACAGGGATTACCATTGTCCCCATTGTACTGCTCCACTCATACTGACACAACCCACAGTACCTGTGTGAATCGCCGGCTGGAGTGGCCGAGCGGTTCTAGGCGCTACAGTCTGGAACCGCGCGACCGCTACGTTCGCAGGTTCGAATCCTGCCTCGGGCATGGATGTGTGTGATGTCCTTAGGTTAGTTAGGTTTAAGTAGTTCTACGTTCTAGGGGACTGATGACCTCAGCAGTTAAGTCCCATAGTGTTCAGAGCCATTTGAACCAACCTATGTGGATTGCTTGCCTTGCGTACACGTGGTGTGCGCATCACGGTGTGTTATTACATGCATACAGACACGTCCAATAGGATGAACTCACCCGGGACACTTTTACCTGCCCCACCTGGTACTAAATGGCCCATGTACAGGTTGTACTGACAATGGAGTTGCGAATCTTAACCTACAAGTCTTGGCCGGCTACAGGATGTATAGCGTTGAATAGAACTAATGTAAGGAATTTGTGGTGTAACACTTTTACTGCAAATTGAAAATCTTTTTTTTCAATTTTTAGTCTTTAAGTGTACAACCTGGAATAATTTCTGTCTGGTTTCTGTGCGTCCCCATAACGTAACTGTCTTGCAGGTCCTTTGCTCTCTTTTCGGTGCAGCCGTTTGACTATACAAATTGTAACGACAAGAGACCACTAGAGATCTTAGCTCTGTATGGCTAGCTGCCCAAATGCAAATTAATACCACGATAATGCAAACTAAAACACGTTATTGAAATGACAAAACCTATAAGTTTTCTTAACTTAAAATTATTACAATAAATTATATTTTGAAAAGAAAGTCTCAACATTATATTACATGAAGAAAATTTTGTACCGGAGCAAGAGCCGGTATTCTCCCTGTTAACTACATGTATAAGATTTTACATATGGTTTCTGTCACAGAGAACAAAGTGTGCAACTTGTGAAACCTGAAATGATGTGGCTAAAAGCTTTGTGTGGGACGGGGATTCGAGCCTGGTACTTAATCGATTACTTTCGAAGAGCAATGAGATATTAAAAATCGAAATTTTTCTCCACTAGCGAGATGATTGAAACTGGAACGACGAGACGAAAAAGTTTTGCCTTACCAGGATAGAACCCAGTGTCTATCGCTGTTGTTTTCTAGACGCCACCATACGTTAAATATCACTGTGTGCCACCATTTGCGTGATGTGCGAATATCGTGACAAATAATTATATACTCACTGGGAGTCGAACCGGCACGTATCATGGTTGTTGACTATTCACGAAGAGATTTTAAGTACCCAATTCTTTTTCACCAGTAGCTGAAATTATATGACGAACAGCTCGGTTTCAAACCGGCGCTAATCATTATTGTTGACAACGCTAGGAGATACTCAAGAAATCGTAATTACTTTTCACTTGTCATTTGGCGTGCACACGCTGTAGCTGGAAATTGCAAGATGTCTTTGGTGTGACGTCATAAGCGAGTGACTGCGTGTGAGATCGCTCTCTCAGTTTTTATATATTTTTAGGTTTCAGATACATATTTTAACGGTTTTTATGATAATATTTACTATATAAGTGACTTATTAGTGGTTTCTTCATTCACCTCTGCCTTTCTTGTGTTGTGACCTGATATTTGTGTTTCGTATCGAGCAACGTAACCTCTTACCTGTGTTTACATTCCGCGCTGACCAGTTGCAGCTGTAGCGGCGCATCGAAAGCTAGGTACTAATTAATTGTTTGTGTATAGTGGTTTATTTAGGAACTTTACTAGTCTTCAACCGGTGTTTTTTGTGTTTTCTGGCGAAATAATTTCAGAAGAACCTTTTGGGAACTGTTTTCAGCTTCGTTACTGTGTTATTAGACGTTTGATTCTCTTTCTGTATTAGTCTTTTGTTATATTCACATTTGTTGTTTATTAATACTGCTAATAATAGTAGTTACTTCCCTTGTAGAGTAAGTTTATGATTATTGTAGTCAGGTTTTTAACATCTTCTTATTTTAGTAGCGGAACTTAGAAAAAGTAAAATTTTACAATGAGTGAGAAGTGTGGGCTTTGCCGTAGGTTCGTGAGTAGTGGATTGCGGTGTGAGACTTGTTCAAAGTATTTTCACTGGGGGGAATGCAGTGGGGAAGCCAGTGGGCATTCTGGTGAGATCCTCTCCTGGAACTGCAGGTTGTGTAGCAAGAGTAAGTTGATAGAGGAGCAGGAGCGTAAGATCTGTGCCCTTCAGGTGCAGTTGAAAAACGCACAGGAGGAGCTAGATAGGTTGAGGAGGGAGAAGGGGGTTGGGGAATGGGACCTGGCTGTTGGCAAGAGATATGCTAGGAGAAGAAGATTTTCAGATAGTTTTACTATTGGTGTTTACAATAGATATGACCAACTGTCAGAGTCTAGTGGAGAGGAATCTCTAGTAGCTGTAGTTGTAGGAAGTATGCAGCAGACCTCAGTAGTTACGGTGGCTAGAACAGTAGCAAAGTCGAAGAGGAAGAAGAAGGTTCTGCTGTTAGGTAGTTCTCATGGTAGAGGTGTAGGCCAGCAGTTGCAGGAAGTGCTGGGGAGTGAGTACCAGGCCACCAGCATTGTGAAGCCTAATGCAGAATTGGCTCAGGTAACTGTTAACATAGGGGGGTTTTGTAGGGATTTTACTAAAGAGGATCAGGTAGTGATTGTGGGTGGGACCGATGACCGTAGCAGTCGGGTCCCTTTAACCCCCAAACCAACCAAGATTGTGGGTGGAGCTGATAATAGTATTGGTATGGATGAGGAGTATGACATAGATGGTGACCTGGAAAAGATAGCCACTCAGACTGGCCACACGAATGTGCATTTCGTGGAACTGTTTCAGCATCACGATCGGCCTCATCTTAATACAGCCGTCAGGCGTAATAACATGAGACTAGGGGGTGCGCTGATGACAGAAAGCATGGGTCACATTTCAGTGGTGTCGGTGGAGTCTATCAGCAGGGCGGGTTTCACTAGACATGGCCTGCACCTCAACAGGTATGGGAAGGGGAGGTTGGCAAAGCTTATAGGTGACAGCATAGGTAGGGTTGGTGGGATCTCTCATGGGAAAATTCCTGCTGTAGTGGGTGTTAGAGCTGCACCTTTTTAGATTGAAGTCAACTGATAGGTATTCCTGCTTAAGGTAAGTCTCTCTGACAAAGGAATCACTTTTGACGAAGCTTAGGTATCCGAGTAATGAGGGAATTAGTGTATTTCATCAAAATATACAAGGTATTAAAGATAAAGTTAGTGAACTGCTTATGGATGTTGACTCTGAAATTATTGGTATATCTGAACACTTCTTAAATAAGGAGATAATTCAGAGGCTTCCTTTACCAGGATACAGGTTAGCTGGCAGCTTTTAGAGGAGCTCTTTGCGGTGTGGGGGAGTAGCCATGTATGTGAAAAACGGCATCCCATTTGAGTCAATTGATGTTTCAAAGTACTGCACTGAAAAGGTGTTTGAATGTTGTGCAGGTGTGGTTAAATTTAATGGAGCTAAACTTCTAACTATTGTTATTTATAGATCCCCAGACTCCGATTTCACAACATTTTTGCTAAAGCTAGAGGAGGTTCTTGGTTCACTTTATAGGAAATACAAAAAGTTATATGTGGTGACTTCAATATGAATTGTATAAGTGATTGTACAAGGAAGAGGATGCTGGTGGACCTCCTTAATTCATATAATCTTATGCAAACCGTATTCTTTCCAACGAGAGTGCAAGGGAACAGTAGAACAACCATAGAAAACATTTTTGTTCATTCCTCATTACTAGAAGGGCATTCTGTTAGCAAAAAGGTGAATGGCCTTTCAGATCATGATGCACAAATTTTAACTCTAAAAGATTTTTGTGCTGCAACACGTGTTAAATACAGTCATCAGCTGTTTAGGAGAGCTAATCCAGTTGCTGTAGAGACCTTTGTAAACCTTATCAAGGAACAAGAGTGGCAAGATGTTTATAGCGCTGATACAGTAGACGATAAATATAATGCTTTTCTCAAGACTTTTCTCGTGTTCTTTGAAAGTTGCTTTCCGTTAGAACGTTCAAAACAGGGTACTAGCACAAACAGGCAGCCTGGGTGGCTGACTAGAGGGATAAGAATATCTTGTAGAACAAAGTGGCAATTATATCAAAACGTTAGAAACAGTCAAAATCTAAATGCAGCAGCACATTACGAACAGTATTGTAAGGTGGTTAAAAATGTTATTAGGAAGGATAAAAGTATGTGGTATGCAGATAGAATAGCTAAGTCTCAGGATAAAATTAAAACCATATGGTCAGTCGTAAAGGAAGTGGCTGGTCTGCAGAGACAGGTCGAGGATATAGAATCAGTGCGTAGTCGGAATGTCCGTGTTACTGATAAGTCGTATATATGTACAGTATTTAATAATCACTTTCTGAATATAGCAGATGAACTAAATAGAAACCTAGTCCCAACAGGGAATCATATAGCGCTCGTAGAAAAAAGTGTTCCGAGACTGTTACCTGAAATGCTCCTCCATGATACTGACAAGAGGGAGATTGAGTTAATAATTAAATCACTAAAGACCAAGAACTCTCATGGATATGACGGGGTATCTAGCAGAATACTGAAGTATTGTTTTATGTATGTTAGCCCAGTACTTAGCCATATCTGTAACTTTTCCTTTAGGAGTGGTCGGTTTCCTGGCCGATTAAAGTGCTCGGTAGTGAAGCCAGTTTATAAAAAGGGAGACACTGATAATGTTGACAATTTTAGACCTATCTCTATGCCATCGGTGTTTGCGAAAGTTATCGAGAAGGCTGTACATACAAGGTTACTGAAGCATTTAAATTCACATAATTTTATGTCAAATGTTCAGTTTGGTTTTAGAAATGGTTTAACAACTGAAAATGCTATATTCTCTTTTCTCTGTGAGGTTTTGGACGGATTAAATAAAAGGTTGCGAACGCTAGGTGTTTTCTTTGATTTAACGAAGGCTTTTGACTGTGTTGACCTCAAAATATTACTGCAGAAGTTGGACCATTATGGAGTAAAGGGAGTACCGTACAATTGGTTCGCCTCTTACTTTAAGAACAGAAAGCAGAAGGTAATTCTCCGCAGTATCGAGAGTGGTAGTGATGTTCACTCCCAATGGGGCACTGTTAAGTGGGGCGTTTCCCAAGGGTCGGTACTGGGGCCACTGCTGTTTCTTATTTATATAAATGACTAGCTGACATGGCGAACTTCGTATCGCCTAACAGTCAATGAATGTCGTGTTACCTTTTAGCTGAACTATTTAGGCTTTGATGAACGTAATACAATGATACAAAATAATATTAATATAGATAGAAATATAAAAGTATTTTATTTTGATGAATGATGATGAATACATACAGAATGAGAATAAAAATTAAAAAAATAATAATAATTAAGTATTTCAAACACATGTCAGAAAAAAATCATTGAAAACTATGTTGTGCAATTTGGGATACACTCTGATTAATTCATTAATCGGATTTTCATTCAAGCACCTTGTGGTAAACGACATTCTTTGTTTTTTGGTCAGGCGCAAGAACAAATAATGCGGAAGGTTTGCCGACACGTGAGCATGCAACGTACAATTGACCATGAGAAAAACACGCATTTTCTAGATTGAGGCCACAAATAGTCAAGGATTGGCCCTGTGATTTGTTGATCGTCATGGCGAAGGCAAGACGAATCGGGAATTGAATTCGTTTAAACTCAAAGGGCATATCTGTTGGGATCATCGGAATCCTTGGAATAAGAACTTCCTCATCTTTAAATGATCGACGCGTTAACCACATTGCTCATCAGTTTTCTTATCACCAAACGCGTTCCATTGCACAGTTTTGGTTGGTTTAAATTTCTAAGCATGATGACTACCGAGCCAACCTTCAGTTGTAAATTGTGCGGTGGTAAACCAGGCACATCCAAGGAGTTCAAAAATTCAGTTGGATAATTAGTGGCTTCTTCTTCGTTTGTTACACAGTCGATAGATTTGAATGAATACAGAGTACCTACGATTTGATTTTGAATTATAAAATTGAGGTCATCTACATCTTTATTTTTAGCCGCCAAAATTGCTCGTTCACTTAACCATTTAGTATTTTTGTGGTTAGCAATGATATCCGGAAATACTTTGTTGATAAGCTCGTCTTTTGATGAGACGAAATTGCAAAAATTTGGAGGAAATGAAATCAAACCGCTCGATTCGTCAACAGGAACACGGCCATTACCGATAGTCAGCAATTGCTTCGAGAAATCGTCAGCAGATAGATCGTTCAACAATGCAACTCTCATATTTACAGACAGTTGAAGTTTGTTTACATATCGCCACAGATTTGATGCTTTGAGGCAAGCGTTTATTTCGTCGGCAGCAGTAGATCTTGGAATTACCGGTAGTGTTTGTCGGAAATCGCCAGATAATAAAATCATTGAACCACCAAAACATCTCGAGTCATTGCGCAGATCTTTTAATGTTCGGTCTAGTGCTTCCAATGCGCGTTTGTGCGCCATTGTGCATTCGTCCCATATGATGATTTTTGATGCTACTAAAACTTTGGCCATTGCGGAGTGTTTCGAAATGTTACATGTCAGTTGTTCAGTAGTTTGAAGGTTTAATGGCAATTTTAACGCTGAGTGAGCCGTACGGCATCCGTCTAACAATGTGGCCGCTATTCCAGAAGAAGCAATTGCTACCGCAATTTCGGATCTCGCACGTACAGTGGCCAAAATCAATGACATGAGGAATGTCTTCCCAGTTCCACCGGGGGCATCCAAACAAAATAAGCCACCATTTCCATCATCAATTGCATTAATCAGTGTATCATAGACTTCCTTCTGCTTAGGATTCAACAGTGGTACATTCGTTTGAACTGATTGGATTAGTTCATGTGGATCATATTCACGTTCACGTTCCAATTCTCTATTAAATGCGTCATTCATTCCGCGATCTGGCGCTGGCATTCCTAACCTAACTAACAAACTGCCGCACATGAGGTAACACATATCTTCGATCAAGAGCAAAGCCTGGTTATGCATCTCCTCATTCGCCTCAAGATCGGGATTTCTTGAGCTGACACGAATTCGATATCAAATGTCTTTTGACATGTTATCTTTGTATTTGTTCCACAGGTCACGTGGGTTCGATGGGAAGCATGTCGAAATGATGATAGCAAATAATGTGCGTATCTGACTTGGAGATGCAGAAATAATTGCTTCAGCGATTGTCGTGTCTCAATGAGTATCGTTTTCAAGCAAATTCAGCTCTTGACATGCTGCACGAAATGTGGGGCACACTATACCATTAACAGTTCGTAGTGATTCATATGATGTTGGCCCTCGAACATGTACCAGCAACAACCGCAAATAGAAACATTCATCATTCTTCGGATGAACTGTGTAAATACGACCAAGAGCATCAGCAGAACGCATATCTGGATGACCAGGAACTGCATCGCCTTGCTTCCGACATGAAATTTCTTCGATGTAGCGTTCCAAGTGTAATAACGTGGCATTTCCGAGTAAAGCAACGTTCGTGCGAACGGATCGTTTTGACAAATCGCAAAGAAACTGGTCAGTGTTGTCGCTGGAGGTGTTTCGGCACGTTGAGCAGCATTCGACGCTGTGAAATATACTCTCTGACCGTTCTCTAGATGCACCCCCAAATGTACAACAGTGGGATAACGTTCGTGAATAAGGAATGAGAATATACGCCAAATTGCTTCATTGCAGTTCACATATCTACCAACTTGATAGCGCGTGATTTCATCGTTGATATTGGATTTTTGGATACCAAAAACCGCCATGTCCCTCCCTTTCGTGACATATTTGCAAATGTATTTAATAGATTTGGCCGAATTGCAATACTCAACATTACAATGTGCCTTGAATGTTTTGGAAAGAAGTGGCGAATATGGAACAATCCAACTGTTGTCAACTATGAAATCGTTTCCTTTCACTTTAGTTGTGATAGTTCTACCATTATCAACGGGCGATCGACGCCGGTACAATGGATAACCATCGTTGCCTGTAATGGTCTCTGCCGTGAATTTTCGCGGATACCGTTTGGAACACTTGCCGTCGACCATGCACGGTGATTGGCGGTTGATAGTGCCACATGGTCCATGAATCATATTCGTGATTACAACATCATGTAGGTCTGGATCGGTTTTAGGAGCAGGAATCTCCGCACATATGATGTCATCTATTTGATCTGGCCGAATTCTGTCTACTAACCAAATTAGAATGTGAGCATGCGGTAGGCCTCGTTTTTGCCATTCGATTGAATACATCCAGCATCGAGTAATCCCAAAGACGTGTTGCATAACAATGTAATTTATTAGTGACCGAATTTTTTGCTTGAAAACCCGTGCGGTGATGTCGTGTCGATCACTTGAAGTTTGTCCGGGAAGCAGCGATTGAATAATTTCCATCCATTTCGGATTACATGTAAATGTAATGAATAGATCTGTCCGACCATAATGACGAACATATGTCATTGCATCTTGCGCATATTCATGCATATGACGCGGGCTACCTGTGTATGTCGCTGGTAAAATAGTCAATCGACCAACATTTTCTGAATCTCCTTCTGTGCTTATTGCATCGCGTAAATGAATATACTCTTCCGAACGCAATTTAGCTTGATTCAACCGGATGAAAGTCAGGCGCTCCGTTTCGATTTTAACGTACTTGTCAACGCAGTATTGTTGAAGCAGTCGACGAAATCGCAACAAATAATTGTCAGAATTTTCACGAATCATCAAACGATATGCGTAATAATTCATCGAACTAACCTTCTTGGTAGTTTCCTCACCTGAAACAAATACAGTAAAAATTGTATTTTAGAACCCCTAATAGGTTAACGACTCTACTAAATTAGGAGTGACAACTTTTTTTGTGTACCAAAAGCAAAAAGAATAAAATGTATATCAAGTTAAAATGAAAACAATGATATTGATCTTACCATTCAATGGATTAATCATTTTGATATTAAAGCGATATCCATCGTCTCCTTGCCAAAACATCAGCGGGTATTGTAACGCGTCATATGAACGGTGTGTTTCATATATTCTTTGTAGTTGCCCAGTATTGCGTCGTGTAAGCACAATATCACGTGTTTCCAAGTTTTCACCAACAATCAGGATTGCCACTTCATCGATTGTTGGAGCATTAAATGTGCGTTCATGTGTTCCAGCTGGTCTTTTATCTGCTCTGATTACTTTATAGTCATCACTTGGCATGCGCTCTAAAGCAGTCTTGAACAGCCTGACCAATGCATGATGTTCATGAAGCATTTGCTGCAAATCTTGGAGAATTGCTCTTTTCGTAGCTGTGTTGATCCCTTGACGCCGGTCAAGTTGTTCTTCCATATTGCCCATGAAGTATATTTGCAAGAATTTGTGCTGTGCACCTTCAATAGGTTGCAATGATCCAATGCGATGGCAAATCTGGCCTTGAATCTGTAAATTCAAAGCCATAGTTATAGTTAGATTTACAAACACTTTTTTTTCAAATAATAACATACCATTTTTATTTTAGAGACAAATACAGAAATCTAACAAACTACATTCCAAATTTTTTTACAACCATAGAAAATAAAGTTTTTAACGTAAATTACCTTAAATGTCGGATTATATCCGTGTTCTTCGATAATTTCCGCCCCAAATGAAGTCATTTGGAAACAGCCATTGTATTTTTGAGTGTTCGCTAGAAAATGTCGTGATTCTAGTGTTTCGCCATAAAGCAGGGACCGCAATGGCTCTGGTGGCGGGACCACTAATGGCAATGTCACTTTACCACTAAGGCAGCACAAATCAGGCGTTTCACCAGCAAACTTCAATGCGCCACAATGCTGGCAAACAACGTCCATTGGACCAATGCAAACTAAACGATGCAAGCTGTAGTCGATGGTGCAATCATATCGAAACGCTGCTCGATTCAAATCAATACTTGAACCATTTCTTCTTGCACTTCGAAGATTATTCCTCTGTTCATCTGTACGATAAGCTCGACGATTTCTCGTTTCTAATCTAGCCGTTTCACGGGTTGCCTCTCTTTGCTCTTGTATTTGAGAAGCACGAATTAAGGCCCTTCTTTGCTCCATCCTAACGCGGCGCTCTTCTTGGGCAATTTATCGTTCTTCGTCAGATAATTGACTCGTGATATTCCGTTGCCTAATTGCATTACGGCTCCGCTGGGAAAGATTAGATCTTATAGGACGCGGCATTTTTATTAATAGTAATACTGAATATGCACTCGCACAAAACCACATAAAACAATCGAGACATAGACAATAGCTTATCAAGAAAAATCATAGACAACCTATGAAAAGACATTTACACTTTTGTTAACCTGTAGAATAAATCTTTAATTAATTTAATAAATAATTTACACAAATTAATGTCTAAAACAAACAAATATAACAGTACCTACCCGAACTTTCGAGACATTTTACACAAAACAAATTTCTGAACGCACACATAATAGTTGTTACAGTATTTGACAGGATTGGACAACAAATGTTTGACATATAATAAACAAATGAGCATTTATTGAAATGATTAAGTATTCATTACACATTTCTGAACGCACGCGTAATATTTTTCAATCTTTTTTTTAAAAAAATACACAATAGTTTATTCATCCATTTTAAATAGTTTATGAACGCATGCATAAATGTCAATCATTACTTACAGATTTTGACAAAAAAATTTGACAGCTCCGAAACTAAAGAACTTTTAGGGAAAATAACGCATTTTTCAAGTATTCGTCAATTTTTCATTATTTTTAAGATGTATTCTGCTATTCGGGGCGGAGACAAATCCAACAAATCAAAACCCATGAAAATTTTTATTCTTCAATTTTTCATTATTTTTAAGATGTATTCTGCTATTCGGGGCGGAGACAAATCCAACAAATCAAAAACCATGAAAATTGGTCCAGCAGATCTCGAGTTATAAGTGTTGTAACAAACCCGACTTTGTTTTATATATATAGATATGCCCTCTAGTATTACAGGTGATTCAAAAATACTTCTGTTTGCTGATGACACCTGCTTGGTAGTGAAGGATCTTGTGTGTAATATTGAAACAGTATCAAATAATGTAGTTCATGAAATAAGTTCGTGGCTTGTGGAAAATAATTTGATGCTAAATCACAGTAAGACTCAGTTTTTACAGTTTCTAACTCACAATTCAACAAGAACCGATATTTTGATCAGACAGAATGGGCATTATTATAAGCGAGACGGAACAGTTCAAGTTCCTAGGTGTTCGGATAGATAGTAAGCTGTTGTGGAAAGACCGTGTTCAGGATCTTGTTCTGAAACTAAATGCTGCTTTATTTACCATTAGAACAGTATCTGAAATAAGTGACACTTCAACACGAAAAGTAGTCTACTTCGCATATTTTCATACGCTTATGTCGTATGGTATTATTTTTTGGGGTCATTCTGTAACGACAACTGTACATATAATAATTTTTTTCTGTATGAATTTCGATAAATTAGTGTGAACAATGTTTGATTTTATTTCTTTCTCTTTTCGTGTCATGCTAAAGACACAGTGAGCAGCTTTTGTAATGAATATTATTATTTATGTTAGATTTCAAATAATGTGATAACCAAAAGGAAGTGTACTTAATGTTAAAACTATTGTAAGAAGTGAAAATTGTAATTTAAACACTTGGTCCATACGTAGGTAATGCAGTAGGATATGTGTAGTAGAAAACCTGTGGTGAATACCCTACCTGTAGGGGAGCGGGAAAAGGCGAGCGCGGGAAAACGCACACTGGGCGCGGTTCAGCACAACGGGCTAAGAAGTCAGTCGGAGGCGAGCAACAGTAAGAGTCGGAGTGGTGAATTGGTCAGAGTAACACGTACTGTACCGAGGCGGCTACCCAGGAAAAGTGGATTCCATTGAGCCTCGGATGCACCGATTCCGACGACTACTTGGCATGGCTATATTCTGAGGCACAAAGTTGGAAAGATTACGACGCTAAGAAGATGGAAAGTGCCGATATAGTGTGAGCCTTAGCCGTGCTTGTATGTGTGCCGTGCTGCCCGCTATCTCGCTGCCCGCCAACCGCCGCACCGACTTGCACAGGTCAAACATTTATTTCATCTTTAGAAGTGTATCTGTATGGACCAGTGTCGAAACTGTTTCTAATTGTTCAATAATAACGTGGCTTTTACCAGAATTGCTTTAGCCATAACTTATCCTGATCACTGACCTAGACAGGATCCTTACCTCGTATTGTGCAACCTGAGTATCCTGAACTGAAAGTTTAAAATTTAGTGTTAATAAGAATTATCAGTAGATCTCTCTATGCTATAAAGAAGTTTAAAAAGTCTATGTGTTATTGCAAATGTTGGTAAAGAACAAAAGTATGGCTAACTTGGAAGAGAGTTTTTTGAATTGAGTTAGCGATGTTATTTAATTAATTCGAGACAGAACTAATGACAGTTAAATTATTCAGAAGTAAGACAAAAGAGTAGTTATCCATAGATTGATAATTTTGAGTGTTAATTTGCCTTCAGTACTTAACAGTTTCAGTATAACGACCATAACAGTTTCAGCCCCCCCCCCCCCCTCTTCTCTTGTCCATTCTTTCAAACCTTGAAATGTGTTGATCAGATTTGACCAGTAAAGTTAAATTCTATGTTAATCCTAAGTGTATTAGTGTTGTTTTCCAATTTTAATAGTGACATTGTATGTGTGCTTTTAAAACTGCTCATTCTAGGACAATCTATGTCCGATTTCAGTCTGATCAATATACAAAATGCAGTTCGTAGTAATCATTGCTGTGTGGTGTTGTGTGAATTTATCTCGTCCAAATTAGTACAAAAAGAGAAAACTTTAGTTCAGTGGCTTTTTCTGGTTACAAACTTTGCCATATAACGCATCATTACTACGGGCTACTATGCTTGTACATACACCCACTTGTACAAGGAAAAACTCACTCATTGCCTAAGTAGGCTGGCGACCGAATTATTAATGATAGGTAGCATCTACTGTGTATACTTCTTGTCCATGCGAACGAGCAATTATACTTTACATTTGCTTGATGCATCACTGTAGTTATTGACTGAATACAAGTCCGATCTTGCTTCTATTAGGTACACGCGGTCAACTTATGTACTAAAATCCTTGTTTGTAAGGTGAAGCCCGTGAACTTATTACAGTACAGGCTTTATACAGCTAACGTACGTCCGATAAAGGGCGGTAGCGTTACACGTGGCTTCCCGGTGACAGGACATCCAGTTGTTGTCGGTTACAAATTAATGTAAATACCGAACAGTGGATGTTCAGTGGCACGAATTGTAATAATAGTCAGTAAAATAAATTACAGTGAGCGTCAAGTATAATAGTGTGGTATAGTTGGCATTCAATATGGACAGGAACGTAGGCAGGGTAAATGCGCCAAGCGAAATGGAGAATGCGGCTGACAGTAGCCGGAGTTTACGCGGCCAGATAACAGATGGCGTTAGCGAAAGACAATTGGCGTACATACAGTACCATGAACACGTCAACGAACAGATTGAAATGTCGAGATCGTCCCGAACACAGCAAGGGACAAAACAGGAAGTAGAGGGTGACTTGGTAGATGATAGTGGGTACGTGAAGGAATCCACTGACATGTTTGATTCACCACAGATAAAGAAAGAACCGAAGGAAACTTATGAAATAGAATCGGAACACATCGATCCTGTAGAACAAAACAGTATAAAAATTTTAAGTATGAACGACTTATTTGAACAATTAACCAAACAAATTGCAGGACAGAGTGAACAACTCAAAACACAAAATGAGCAACTTCAAAAACAAGTCGGCAATCAGGTTAATCAGCTTAAAACACACGTTGACGAGCAACTCAAAACACAAAATGAACAGCTTAAAACACACGTTGACGAGCAACTCAAAATACACGTGGATCAAATTAAAGCACAGGTCGAAGGACAGGGAATTAAGATTAGTAAACAAATAGAACAAGTAGAACAACAAGTGGGTAATTTAAGTTCTGTGGTAAATACTCTGAAATTTGAAGTTGATATCATTAACAAGAATATGGATACTATGCAGGGGGAAATTGTTAACATTAACAGTAGGTTCGATGTTGAAATTCTCAACATCCAAGAGAAAGTAGAGTCCCTGGTAGAAACAAAAGTAGACGAAAAAGTTTTCGGTCTCAAATCTGAGATCGTAAACGAATGTCAACACGGAATTTCACAGTTGAAAAGGGCAGTTTCAGACACTGAAAAAGATTTAGGCGAGAGAGTTACCGAATGTGAACAAAATTCTTCGAAAATTCAAGGCAAAATTTTTGACCTTGAGAATAAAATTAAAGATAGGCCTGGTGTTGTCTGTAATGGCACACCGATTACGAAGCTGTTAGAAGGCGAGGAACGCTTTGATCCCGCCAAGAAACATAACGGGTGGCATCCGTTAGATTTTATCAAAAATTGCGAGAGAGTATTTCCTGAGCACTTGTCTGATCAGGAAAAGATAAATGTTGTAATTAGCGCCTTAGCAGGTGATGCTAAGCGCTGGGGAATAAATTTAAATACCGAACGAATGACGTTCGAAGAATTTAGGCAGAAATTTACGGAAGAATATTGGTCTGAACAAAAGCAGGACCATTTATGGCGGGAGTTCATCATGGCCTAACAGCATGATAACAGGGGCAGGAATTCTTTGAAAGATTTCTGCGAGCATTGGTACCGGAAATTGACACACTTAAGAGGCCGAAGATCAGATTCAGAAATTATCTGGGAGTTATATAAAAAGCTCCCAGAAGATTCAAAGAGGTATGTAGGAAGCAATCATCGTAGCTTCCAAGCATTTCTAGAAAGGGTCGAAGACGAAGACCATTGGCGCGAAAGTCGTGCCAATTATCAAAATTTTGGTCATCGTAATAATCGTAATAATGACGAACGAAATGACGGCGAAGGATTTCGCGTCAATATGTTACAAAAAGGTGGAGGCAGGATACTGTATTTGTATATATTATTAGTATTATGCATGACTTTATTATTACTGTATCTCAGTGTTACCTGAAAGTGAATTATTGTTTCGTTGATTTAGAGTCCGGGGACAGATTTATATCGGATTTTGAGAATGTCATGAACACATTACATCATGAAACTACAGGATTTCCACCGGAAGAAATTTTGTTAGGCAGAAGTAGTAAAAGTTTAATTGAAGAAAAACTAGAGTTTCCACCTTGTACAAGTTTGGGATTGGATCAAAAGAAAGAATTGGTGATAAAAAGGGCAAAGCAAAAAGCTGAATCTAGATCTAAAAGACACAATAAAAATTTAAAAGTTTCAAAATTTACAATTGGAGATTATGTTCTTTTAAAAACCCACGAAAAGTCTAGTGAACTAAACCATGAAATTTCAAAATTTAAATATATTTATAATGGACCATATATAATACAGAATATTCCACACGATAATGCTTACTACTTGATCTACCCAAAATCCAAAAGACCTTTAGGTGTAAGAAATATTGTGGACCTGAAACTGTATGTTCCTAGAAATGAGTGATATAAGGATAATCAGAAAGAAACTGGCAGTAAATGTGCTGTATCTTATGCTGAACCCAAGTTATTCTAAATGTAACTGATCTTTGTAAATGTCTGTATACCCTTGAAAGTGTGCTAATGTAGTTACGTGAGTTTCAGATTACCAATTGTACTGTAACTGTAAAAATGTATGGAGAAAGGGACTGAAATGAAAGGATAAATGCTATCAGCCCGACAAAAGATGGAACTGTCAACAATGAAAATGGGCAGTGTATGAACCATAATATGAAGGACTGCCAAATACCAATGAGGGCAGATAAATAGTCGATGGAAAATTGTAAATGTGATCCAGGAGATGTGACAATATGAAGCGAAAAGGACTGCCCAAATCCACATAATAGGCAGTAAATATGTGTAGTTAATTTTCTGAATATATGTGTGAACCATGAACCATGGACCATGGACCTTGCCGTTGGTGGGGAGGCTTGCGTGCTTCAGCGATACAGATAGCCGTACCGTAGGTACAACCACAACGGAGGGGTATCTGTTGAGAGGCCAGACAAACGTGTGGTTCCTGAAGAGGGGCAGCAGCCTTTTCAGTAGTTGCAAGGGCAACAGTCTGGATGATTGACTGATCTGGCCTTGTAACAATAACCAAAACGGCCTTGCTGTGCTGGTACTGCGAACGGCTGAAAGCAAGGGGAAACTACGGCCGTAATTTTTCCCGAGGGCATGCAGCTTTACTGTATGATTAAATGATGATGGCGTCCTCTTGGGTAAAATATTCCGGAGGTAAAATAGTCCCCCATTCGGATCTCCGGGCGGGGACTACTCAAGAGGATGTCGTTATCAGGAGAAAGAAAACTGGCGTTCTACGGATCGGAGCGTGGAATGTCAGATCCCTTAATCGGGCAGGTAGGTTAGAAAATTTAAAAAGGGAAATGGATAGGTTAAAGTTAGATATAGTGGGAATTAGTGAAGTTCGGTGGCAGGAGGAACAAGACTTCTGGTCAGGTGACTACAGGGTTATCAACAAAAAGTCAAATAGGGGTAATGCAGGAGTAGGTTTAATAATGAATAGGAAAATAGGAATGCGGGTAAGCTACTACAAACAGCATAGTGAACGCATTATTGTGGCCAAGATAGATACGAAGCCCACACCTACTACAGTAGTACAAGTTTATATGCCAACTAGCTCTGCAGATGACGAAGAAATTGAAGAAGTGTACGATGAAATAAAAGAAATTATTCAGATAGTGAAGGGAGACGAAAATTTAATAGTCATGGGTGACTGGAATTCGGGTGTAGGAAAAGGGAGAGAAGGAAACGTAGTAGGTGAATATGGATTGGGGCTAAGAAATGAAAGAGGAAGCCGCCTGGTAGAATTTTGCACAGAGCACAACTTAATCATAGCTAACACTTGGTTTAAGAATCATGATAGAAGGTTGTATACATGGAAGAACCCTGGAGATACTAAAAGGTATCAGATAGATTATATAATGGTAAGACAGAGATTTAGGAACCAGGTTTTAAATTGTAAGACATTTCCAGGGGCAGATGTGGACTCTGACCACAATCTATTGGTTATGACCTGTAGATTAAAACTGAAGAAACTGCAAAAAGGTGGGAATTTAAGGAGATGGGACCTGGATAAACTGAAAGAACCAGAGGTTGTAGAGAGTTTCAGGGAGAGCATAAGGGAACAATTGACAGGAATGGGGGAAAGAAATACAGTAGAAGAGGAATGGGTAGCTTTGAGGGATGAAGTAGTGAAAGCAACAGAGGATCAAATAGGTAAAAAGACGAGGGCTTGTAGAAATCCTTGGGTAACATAAGAAATATTGAATTTAATTGATGAAAGGAGAAAATATAAAATGCAGTAAATGAAGCAGGCAAAAAGGAATACAAACGTCTCAAAAATGAGATCGACAGGAAGTGCAAAATGGCTAAGCAGGGATGGCTAGAGGACAAATGTAAGAATGTAGAGGCTTTTCTCACTAGGGGTAAGATAGATACTGCCTACAGGAAAATTAAAGAGACCTTTGGAGATAAGAGAACCACTTGTATTAACATCAAGAGCTCAGATGGAAACCCAGTTCTAAGCAAAGAAGGGAAAGCAGAAAGGTGGAAGGAGTATATAGAGGGTCTATACAAGGGCGATGTACTTGAAGACAATATTATGGAAATGGAAGAGGATGTAGATGAAGATGAAATGGGAGATACGATACTGCGTGAAGAGTTTGACAGAGCACTGAAAGACCTGTGTCGAAACAAGGCCCCCGGAGTAGACAACATTCCATTGGAACTACTGACGGCCTTGGGCGAGCCAGTCCTGACAAAACTCTACCATCTGGTGAGCAAGATGTATGAAACAGGAGAAATACCCTCAGACTTCAAGAAGAATATAATAATTCCAATCCCAAAGAAAGCAGGTGTTGACAGATGTGAAAATTACCGGACAATCAGTGTAATAAGCCACAGCTGCAAAATACTAACACGAATTCTTTACAGACGAATGGAAAAACTAGTAGAAGCCGGCCTCGGGGAAGATCAGTTTGGATTCCGTAGAAATACTGGAACACGTGAGGCAATACTGACCTTACGACTTATCTTAGAAGAAAGATTAAGGAAAGGCAAACCTACGTTTCTAGCATTTGTAGACTTAGAGAAAGCTTTTGACAATGTTGACTGGAATACTCTCTTTCAAATTCTAAAGGTGGCAGGGGTAAAATACAGGGAGCGAAAGGCTGTTTACAATTTGTACAGAAACCAGATGGCAGTTATAAGAGTCGAGGGACATGAAAGGGAAGCAGCGGTTGGGAAGGGAGTAAGACAGGGTTGTAGCCTCTCCCCGATGTTATTCAATCTGTATATTGAGCAAGCAGTAAAGGAAACAAAAGAAAAATTCGGAGTAGGTATTAAAATCCACGGAGAAGAAATAAAAACTTTGAGGTTCGCCGATGACATTGTAATTCTGTCAGAGACAGCAAAGGACTTGGAAGAGCAGTTGAACGGAATGGATAGTGTCTTGAAAGGAGGATATAAGATGAACATCAACAAAAGCAAAACGAGGATAATGGAATGTAGCCGAATTAAGTCGGGTGATGTTGAGGGTATTAGATTAGGAAATGAGACACTTAAAGTAGTAAAGGAGTTTTGCTATTTGGGGAGCAAAATAACTGATGATGGTCGAAGTAGAGAGGATATAAAATGTAGACTGGCAATGGCAAGGTAAGCGTTTCTGAAGAAGAGAAATTTGTTGACATCGAGTATAGATTTAAGTGTCAGGAAGTCATTTCTGAAAGTATTTGTATGGAGTGTAGCCATGTATGGAAGTGAAACATGGACGGTAAATAGTTTGGACAAGAAGAGAATAGAAGCTTTCGAAATGTGGTGCTACAGAAGAATGCTCAAGATTAGATGGGTAGATCACGTAACTAATGAGGAGGTATTGAATAGGATTGGGGAGAAGAGAAGTTTGTGGCACAACTTGACCAGAAGAAGGGATCGGTTGGTAGGACATGTTCTGAGGCATCAAGGGATCACCAATTTAGTATTGGAGGGCAGCGTGGAGGGTAAAAATCGTAGGGGGAGACCAAGAGATGAGTACACTAAGCAGATTCAGAAGGATGTAGGTTGCAGTAGGTACTGGGAGATGAAGAAGCTTGCACAGGATAGAGTAGCATGGAGAGCTGCATCAAACCAGTCTCAGGACTGAAGACCACAACAACAACAACATGTGTGTGTGTTTTGTTTAGTAAGTAAGGAAATGGACTGCTATTCAAAGCAAGCAGCGACAAATTACATTATAGTGTGTACAAAACATGCAATTGTTTTTGTAGTTAAATGCATTATTCCAGAATTTTAAATTATTTCTTTGAAAAAAAAATGATTAAATTGCTATTTTAGTAATGTTATGATGGGAAGTTGGACTGTGCAAAAGTCACTTGAGTAAATGACAAATAATTATTCTTGATGGGTTAAAAGAGTGTAAACCTATATACAGTGAGTAGAAGGACATATGTAGTGTAAACCTTTTGGATAGTTAAGTAAAGATTCAGAACCACTGTATAATTGTAAGATTCAGTGTTCCCATAAAATTTGGACTTAAGCAAAATTTTCTGGAAACAGGGGCATGTGTAACGACAACTGTACATATAATAATTTTTTTCTGTATGAATTTCGATAAATTAGTGTGAACAATGTTTGATTTTATTTCTTTCTCTTTTCGTGTCATGCTAAAGACACAGTGAGCAGCTTTTGTAATGAATATTATTATTTATGTTAGATTTCAAATAATGTGATAACCAAAAGGAAGTGTACTTAATGTTAAAACTATTGTAAGAAGTGAAAATTGTAATTTAAACACTTGGTCCATACGTAGGTAATGCAGTAGGATATGTGTAGTAGAAAACCTGTGGTGAATACCCTACCTGTAGGGGAGCGGGAAAAGGCGAGCGCGGGAAAACGCACACTGGGCGCGGTTCGGCACAACGGGCTAAGAAGTCAGTCGGAGGCGAGCAACAGTAAGAGTCGGAGTGGTGAATTGGTCAGAGTAACACGTACTGTACCGAGGCGGCTACCCAGGAAAAGTGGATTCCATTGAGCCTCGGATGCACCGATTCCGACGACTACTTGGCATGGCTATATTCTGAGGCACAAAGTTGGAAAGATTACGACGCTAAGAAGATGGAAAGTGCCGATATAGTGTGAGCCTTAGCCGTGCTTGTATGTGTGCCGTGCCGCCCGCTATCTCGCTGCCCGCCAACCGCCGCACCGACTTGCACAGGTCAAACATTTATTTCATCTTTAGAAGTGTATCTGTATGGACCAGTGTCGAAACTGTTTCTAATTGTTCAATAATAACGTGGCTTTTACCAGAATTGCTTTAGCCATAACTTATCCTGATCACTGACCTAGACAGGATCCTTGTCCTCGTATTGTGCAACCTGAGTATCCTGAACTGAAAGTTTAAAATTTAGTGTTAATAAGAATTCTCAGTAGATCTCTCTATGCTATAAAGAAGTTTAAAAAGTCTATGTGTTATTGCAAATGTTGGTAAAGAACAAAAGTATGGCTAACTTGGAAGAGAGTTTTTTGAATTGAGTTAGCGATGTTATTTAATTAATTCGAGACAGAACTAATGACAGTTAAATTATTCAGAAGTAAGACAAAAGAGTAGTTATCCATAGATTGATAATTTTGAGTGTTAATTTGCCTTCAGTACTTAACAGTTTCAGTATAACGAGCATAACAGTTTCAGGCCCCCCCCCCCCTCTTCTCTTGTCCATTCTTTCAAACCTTGAAATGTGTTGATCAGATTTGACCAGTAAAGTTAAATTCTATGTTAATCCTAAGTGTATTAGTGTTGTTTTCCAATTTTAATAGTGACATTGTATGTGTGCTTTTAAAACTGCTCATTCTAGGACAATCTATGTCCGATTTCAGTCTGATCAATATACAAAATGCAGTTCGTAGTAATCATTGCTGTGTGGTGTTGTGTGAATTTATCTCGTCCAAATTAGTACAAAAAGAGAAAACTTTAGTTCAGTGGCTTTTTCTGGTTACAAACTTTGCCATATAACGCATCATTACTACGGGCTACTATGCTTGTACATACACCCACTTGTACAAGGAAAAAACTCACTCATTGCCTAAGTAGGCTGGCGACCGAATTATTAATGATAAGTAGCATCTACTGTGTATACTTCTTGTCCATGCGAACGAGCAATTATACTTTACATTTGCTTGATGCATCACTGTAGTTATTGACTGAATACAAGTCCGATCTTGCTTCTATTAGGTACACGCGGTCAACTTATGTACTAAAATCCTTGTTTGTAAGGTGAAGCCCGTGAACTTATTACAGTACAGGCTTTATACAGCTAACGTACGTCCGATAAAGGGCGGTAGCGTTACAATTCTTCTGATTCAAAAAGGGTATTTTTGGCTCAAAAACGGGCTCTTCGAGCTATATGTGGTGTAAGTTCGAAAACCTCTTGTCGACCCCTATTCAATAGTCTGGGAATTCTGACATTGCCCTCAGAGAATATATTTTCTTTTATGTCGTTTGTTGTTAGCAATATTAGCCTATTCCCAAGAGTTTGCAGCTTTCACTCAGTTAATACTAGGCTGAAATCCAATCTGCATGTGGATTGCACTTCCTTGACTCTTGTGCAGGAAGGGGTGCAGTATTCTGCTGCATCCATTTTCAATAAGCTACCACAAGAATTCAAAAATCTTAGCAGTAGCCCAAACTCTTTTAAGTCTAAACTGAAGAGTTTCCTCATGGCTCACTCCTTCTATTCTGTCGAGGAGCTCCTGGAAGAGCTAAAAAATGAAGCAAATTCTAGTGTTACATTGTTGATTTTCTTTATTTAAACTTACGACTTGTCACCTGAATATATTTTTTTTTATATTTCATTTTATCTGTTTCTAATATCGTGTTATAATTTCATGTATTGACTCGTTCCATGACCATGGAGACTTCTCCTTAATTTGGTCCCACAGCACAATAAATAAATAAATATATATTTCCGTGTCAGAACAGGATCCCGAGATAGACATGCACATTTAGTGGAGAATTTGAAGAGTTTCGAATATTGGTAAAACAACTAAGCGAAGAAACTGTATCACGCCAAGCAGAACAAGTGCCGCGAACAGGGAGATCTGAATTCGAATCCCAGTGTAACACAAACCTCTTCAGCACCTCGCATTCAAATAAAATAAGAAATAAATGTGACCTTACATTACGACAGATTCATTAATAATGCTGGCGTAAGAAAGCTTACTGTTGAAATAGGTTATACTTTCCGCGTCTTCTATCTCTCTCATTGATCGACCTTCAGCGATCGTCCTCCCGATGGTAGCGTAGAGACATCATGTTTAATTTGGGTACAAACCTACGTTTGTCGATTAGCGTTACCAAGGGGAAAGAGGGTGTATTCATTGCTTGTTGAACATGGTTAACATAAGTGTTAATCAAGCCCATTGAGCCGTGCTCTCTCCAAACTATGCGTTTTCGTGAACTTCGCTGTGTATCTGCGTTTGGTTTCCCGCCTTTTTTGCGATTATGTCGTGATTCTTCTTCCTTCTCCGTGTGGCAGCAGTAATGTGTATCGATATTTGCACCATGTACCGTCTTTGGTTTGGTGCATATAGTTTCCGGCAAGGGGGTCTGGTGGGAGTCGGTCGGTGGTTGCGGATGAGGGAAATTCTCCTCGCGGTGCTCTCGGCTGGGGCCGCTGGCAGTCCCTGCCCAGTGTCGGACTCTATGTAGAGCTGTCCGATCGCTACGAGCTTCGTGGTTTGCCGACTCAGGACGTCAAAGTTGAGTATTGGTTTCAATAACCCAACTCACGTCTATTCATGTTGTGTTGGTTCACTTCGGTGGTTTGCTGTTGGGAACGTTTTCCGGTGAGCAACACCAAGTGGTTCTACTGCTGAAATTTAGCCGCCATGAAGTGCAATTAACAATTTTGGTCGATTACGATTTGAGGGCACCAGTGGAATTTTCTGTCTTGTGGCCGTTAGTGTTCCGATTACCTGCCCTGGCCACTAACGTAATTTCAGGCAGCGTCCTTTCCTCACCTGTTGCCGCTGTCCAACTTAGTGTGTAAATTTGACAGCTAATACGTACTCCATTGTGGATTATTGCGTTCGTAACTTTTATGGTTGGTGTTCTCATGTAATGATTGACAGGAAGCAATTCGTTGGGTCGTGGCTGCCCCCTGGTTGGGTTCCGAAGGATCAAGTATATAGTTGGGCTCACCACCTGTCTCACCTAAGTGAACGAGCGCAGACCGACCCCCCTGGAGGCCTTCTGAGTGCCACCGGTGTTTAATTATCTGTTGTCGGCTATTTTAAATTTTAGGCTTGTGGTTATTGTTTGTTTCTTAAAATTTTACAAAATTAATTTTTAAATTTATCTTTCAAGCTTAAACACTGCGGCCTTCTGTCTTTAAAGATTATTGTAATATACAGGGTGATCAAAAAGTCAGTATAAATTTGAAAACTGAATTTACCACGGAATAATGTAGATAGAGAGATAAAAATTGACACACATGCTTGGAATGACATGAGGTTTTATTAGAACAAAAGAAAAAAACAACGTTCACAAAATGTCTGACAGATGGCGCTGGACAGCAAAACGACAGTGACTGTGCATGACAATCGGGTATAAAAGGAGATGTAATGAGAGAGAGAATTAGATGCGCCAGCAGTCGCAGCATGTTTACGTTACCTGAAAAGGCGCTTTTAGTGAAGCTGTATTATCAGAATTGGGAATGTGCTAGTTCAGCGTTACGATCCTATCGCTATAGGAAGGGGATTCGAACGGGTAAAGGTCTGTTGACAAATGCAGTTGTGGCGAGAATTATTTCGAAGTTCGAAGCCACGGGTAGTTTAGACGATAGACACCGTAGTGGCCGACCGAGCAAATGGCGTAATGCTGCTGAGACAGTTCAGTAAGAAATGGAGGCTGTAGCGGGTTCGTCTATGCACGGGGAAGTCAGCGCTCGTGGATTCGCACGTCGCACCGGCATTCGCTGCACTACTACACTCCTGGATATGGAAAAAGAACACATTGACACCGGTGTGTCAGACCCACCATACTTGCTCCGGACACTGCGAGAGGGCTGTACAAGCAATGATCACACGCACGGCACAGCGGACACACCAGGAACCGCGGTGTTGGCCGTCGAATGGCGCTAGCTGCGCAGCATTTGTGCACCGCCGCCGTCAGTGTCAGCCAGTTTGCCGTGGCATACGGAGCTGCATCGCAATCTTTAACACTGGTAGCATGCCGCGACAGCGTGGACGTGAACCGTATGTGCAGTTGACGGACTTTGAGCGAGGGCGTATAGTGGGCATGCGGGAGGCCGGGTGGACGTACCGCCGAATTGCTCAACACGTGGGGCGTGAGGTCTCCACAGTACATCGATGTTGTCGCCAGTGGTCGGCGGAAGGTGCACGTGCCCGTCGACCTGGGACCGGACCGCAGCGACGCACGGATGCACGCCAAGACCGTAGGATCCTACGCAGTGCCGTAGGTGACCGCACCGCCACTTCCCAGCAAATTAGGGACACTGTTGCTCCTGGGGTATCGGCGAGGACCATTCGCAACCGTCTCCATGAAGCTGGGCTACGGTCCCGCACACCGTTAGGCAGTCTTCCGCTCACGCCCCAACATCGTGCAGCCCGCCTCCAGTGGTGCCGCGACAGGCGTGAATGGAGGGACGAATGGAGACGTGTCGTCTTCAGCGATGAGAGTCGCTTCTGCCTTCGTGCCAATGATGGTCGTATGCGTGTTTGGCGCCGTGCAGGTGAGCGCCACAATCAGGACTGCATACGACAGAGGCACACAGGGCCAACACCCGGCATCATGGTGTGGGGAGCGATCTCCTACACTGGCCGTACACCACTGGTGATCGTCGAGGGGACACTGAATAGTGCACGGTACATCCAAACCGTCATCGAACCCATCGTTCTACCAGTCCTAGACCGGCAAGGGAACTTGCTGTTCCAACAGGACAATGCACGTCCGCATGTATCCCGTGCCACCCAATGTGCTCTAGAAGGTGTAAGTCAACTACCCTGGCCAGCAAGATCTCCCGATCTGTCCCCCATTGAGCATGTTTGGGACTGGATGAAGCGTCGTCTCACGCGGTCTGCACGTCCAGCACGAACGCTGGTTCAACTGAGGCGCCAAGTGGAAATGGCATGGCAAGCCGTTCCACAGGACTACATCCAGCATCTCCACGATCGTCTCCATGGGAGAATAGCAGCCTGCATTACTGCGAAAGGTGGAAATACACCGTACTAGTGCCGACATTGTGCATGCTCTGTTGCCTGTGTCTATGTGCCTGTGGTTCTGTCAGTGTAATCATGTGATGTATCTGACCCCAGGAATGTGTCAATAAAGTTTCCCCTTCCTGGGACAATGAATTCACGGTGTTCTTATTTCAATTTCCAGGAGTGTATTTGGTTGGCACTTGGGCGTACTCTCTGATGCTATCCGTACAAATCCATCGGCATCATGAACTGTTACCTGGCGATTTAGTGAAGTGGAGGGCATTTGCGGTGTGGGCATTTCATAACATGGTGGAAGATGACGATTGCTTGAGTAACGTGTTGTGGACCGACGAAGCTCATTTCACGCTCCGAGGGTCTGTCAAGCCCCACAACTACAGAATTTGGGCTACCGAAAATCCTAGAACTGTCGTGGAAACTCCATTGCACGACGAGAAAGTCACGGGATGGGTTGAATTTACCACATCTGCCGTTATCAGGCCTTTTTCCTTCGAGGAAATACGTGATTCTGGTTTTGTAACTGCTACCGTGACAGGTGAGAGGTACGCCGATATGTTACAGACTAGCATCATCCCCAACCTGGCTGAAAAACACCTGCTGGAACGTACGATGATTATGCAGGAAGGCGTTCCACCCCATATTGCTAGACGCGTAAAAGACCTCTTGCGCGCGTCGCCGCTCAGTCGCCACTTTCGTCATGCTTGGCCTCCCTGGTCCCCAGACCTCAGTCAGTAGGATTATTGGCTTTGGGGTTACATGAAGTCGCAAGTGTATCGTGGTCGACCGACATCTCTAGGAATGCTGAAAGACAACATCCGTCGCCAATGCCTCACCATAACTCCGGACATGCTTTACAGTGATGTTCACAACATTATTCCTCGACCACAGCTACTGCTGAGGAATGATGGTGGACATATTGAGCATTTCCTGTAAAGAACATCATCTTTGCTTTGTCTTACTTTGTTATGCTAATTATTGCTATTCTGATCAGATGAAGCGCCATCTGTCGGACATTTTTGAACTTTTTTTTTGTTTTAATAAAACCCCATGTCATTCCAAGCAATTGTGTCAATTTTTACCTCTCTACCTACATTTTTCCGTGGTTTATTAAGTTTTCAAATTTATACAGACATTTTGATCACCCTGTATTTTGAAATTTTGAAGTTCGATTGTGGCCCTAGGCCATTGGTATTGCACCTTGAATATGTTGTTTCTTTAAATTATTTTATTGCTGTCTTAAATGGATTTTTATCTTGTTGACTTTTAGGATTTATTGTTGTTAAACATGCTGGCCTATGCCTTTAAATGTGTATGGTAATATGTACTAAACTTTTGAAAATTAATTGTGGCCCTCAGCCGTCGGTGTTACACCTTTTATATGTTGTCTTTTGGGTTTTATATTATTTTATTGGTATCTTAATTGAATTTTTTATTTTTTTAAGATTTCTTGTTGGCCTTCTGCCTTTAAAGGTCTATGGTAATATATTCCAAAAATTTGGAAATTAATTATGGCCCTCATCCATTTGCATTGCACTTTGCGTATGTTGTTTTTCTGAATTATTTTATTGCTATCTTAATTGGATTTATATTTTGTTAAGATTTCTTGCTGGAGGCTTTCAGCCGCGAAAGAGCTGGTAAATTACAATAAATGACAATTAGAAGCAGAAACTGACTTCAACCCTTGGCCCTTTCCACAATCCTATTACCTGTTTTGCCCAGCGGGTTTAGCGGGTGGTTCACCCACATCTTAAGAGCACAAATTATTCCAACATTCCACTGTATTACACTTACGGATGGCACTTGACTTTGTTGTGTTAACGAGTGCTCTACACTGGATAATAATTTCAACCCCAAAAGGGTGTATTACAGTCTGCTCGAATTAGTCATTTCCTTGTTCGTTCGCATCACCGTCCACCAGTTGCTTTGGTTACCCAATGATTACTTTAGACTTGTTTTTATAATCACTGATATAAAATATTAAAATTGTTGAACTGGCAAAACCGCTGGATGTGGATATTTCTACATGGAGTATAATTTTCCTTTGTCCAATCGTATTTCTGTATGTATTAATTTTCTGGTGGAAAACGTGGTGCTGCGTAAATGCAGATGGTTTTCTCAGTTCAACAAGGATAGCCTCGACGAGAAGATGACAAGCTGAGTTTTGCACTACTGGTGATTTTGAAACCCTTGTTCATTTTTGAACATATGACTTTTTAAATGAAGGAAATTAATATTATACGAACTGGAATATGCTAGATATCTCTGCTGCAGACCGATCTTGCGGATAAGCAATCACCACCTCAGTTCTGTCCTCAGATGGGCCTTTCCGATCCGACTGACCGCCGTGCGAACCACCAGCCAGTGTCGTCAAGTGAATGACGCACTGAAGGGTAAGAGTCAGCACACCGCACTCCTGAACTTCGTCAGTTTGTCGGGTCGGGTACCGCTACTACTTGGTCAGGTAGCTCTTCAGTCGGCATCAAGAGGCTAATTGCGTTCAGCTCCGGCATTCCGTCCAAGGAAAAGTCCGTGGCAGTACGGGTAATCAAACCCGGTTCCTCTGCTTGTCAGTCAGCCATGCTGATCACGCAGCTACGGAAGCTTTTCTGAATTCGCTTAGGACTTTCTTCTGGGCAAGAGATTGGTGGAAATATTCGCGCAGAGTCTGGAGCCAGTGCCGAAGAGTACTTTCTGTAAGACCGTTTTGGAATTCCATCCGGCCCAAGCGAATTATGTGTTTTCAGCTCTTTGAATGTCTGAATATGTTTATATCTGTGTTATGGTGTGTCTGTATGACCCTCTTGTGCAAGTGAATCATTATTGCAAGGCGAAATTTAGAACTTGAGCTTTCCTTTGGCTGTGTTCTATTGCAACACCAGACTGCTACTCGAGTGACTGGATAGGAGCCTTTGACGCGCTTAGTGGTTTTACATAGGACCAGAATTTTCTCGGTTTCTTGGTGAGATGTTTCGCGAAAGTGCGGGAGTGAGAATTCCTCAATGATGCGAAAATCCATCTCGTTATAAATGCTCGAATAACTAAAAAATGCTGGCTGTAGACATTTCCACGTCCTATTTTTAACCAAGAATACAATACCCTCTGTTTCCGTAGCATTTCCCAAATATTTTTTTATTACATCACTGTTGGTATTTTCCGTCCCTAATCCGCTTATTCGGCAAATACTGCTCCAGAGCGCGATTTACAGTCAGTTTAAACTCTGCCCAAAATTCACCAACGTCTCTCATGTGTATGCGTCATTATCGACACATGTCGCTCACTAAAATTCTCTGAATTTTATATCATAGCAAAGGGGTGGCCGGCATCCCTCCAGTGGGAGCGTAGCTGCTCTCTGAGCGGATTTATCTGCAAGCGCGCTGTACGCCGTGGAGAGGTTTGCTGACTGTTTCGCTTGGTAAATAGAGCTGTTCACTGAGGATGGAGGTCCGGTTGTTCACGTTATCGATGGTGTGCTGACGACATGCGAAGCGTTCCTGCTTCCCGCTTCATTTCTTCAGAGTCGGCCCGTTTCCCATTTCTGTTCAAATGGCTCCATCACTAAGGGACTTAACATCTGAGGTCATCAGTCCCCTAGAACTTAGAACTACTTAAACATAACTAACCTAAGGACATGACATACATCTATGCCCGAGGCAGGATTCGAACCTGCGACCGTAGCAGTCGCGCGTTTCCGGACTCAACAGCGTAGAACCACTCGGCCACCGCGGCTGGCTCCATTTTCTGTTGCTTCGGTTTATGGAAGCTTACCTGCCAGTATTAACTATACTGCCAAAGCCCAGCATATGAAGGAAATGGTCAGCATCTGTTGTTCCTCGTGACTAATGTCCTTGTGATTCGCGACAACATCTGTTGTTTGGGTTACATCTTGTTATGAAAAGTTAATTTGGGTTCTAATGTGTAACGCTGTGTACATTCCATTTATGAGAGCTATGTTTTAGTCCTCAATATGGATAAGCATTCTCGATTATCAAAACTTGGCCGAGTTACTCCAAAGGGAACTTGTAAATAACAATATCAAACTGAAACTGTTTTACTATTTGGTACAACAATAACCGGGTATAAAAAAAATAATAGTTGTAGTTTGTGTGTTTCCCTTGAAGGCCGATTCAAAAAAACTGTCATGAACGATCAACCTTTTGATCTGTTTGTTCCTTTTTGAACATTCGTGTGTTAAGCTTCCGCAATATTTTTCTTAATTCGAAGTTACTGGGCCGTAATTTTAAACGTTTACGTTCCACTGTTAGAGCTTGAACGCTCCTTATGACATATTTTGGCTTGCGATTTATTATATTTTTCTAGTTGTTACCTCGAGGTTAGCTCATTTCAATTTTTATTTTTTGTATGTCTCAGAGTCCATAATCTGAGCTCAATAAATTAACCTAGTGACGCCTGGGCTAAGGACGAGGTGCTCATCTTATGTCAACTCCTGAAAATTAATCAAATTTATCGGTTTTCAGTTCCTTGAATTGTGGTTTATATCCTGTTAATGCTTTCATTTGTAAGTTCTGTTAATATTGATTCTCTCATTGTTTATGTATTTAAGGTGTGCATAATTGTTGAAATGTATAATATGAAGATTCGTTATGATTATGTGACTCATTAATAACATTACGATAGCGCTGATAAAAACTTTTATGGAAAAAGCCAAAACCATTCTCTGTTAACTCAGCTATGTCTATCTCAGGTATTAAATTTTTCACTTTTGTCAATAATGTGCGAATGCCTCCCAAGTCAGTAAATTTTGTAAAAATATCTTTCTTCTTTATGAGTAGATGTCTTCAGCATATTGCCACTCCCTCCGTCATGCTACATACATTGTTCAAGAAGGATCCTAACAAATAGTTATCTACACGTTCCAACTAATAAACTTTCCTACACCTCATGGGGGATTTATTGGCTTGAGAGACACTCGTGGCAATGATGGCGTAATACCACTCAGTCCTGTCTTTCAATCCTAGCTCCAATGTCTCAGATATTTCCATTGAGTTGACTTATTGACCCAGCTGCTCAAGAGCTACTCCACAATGACGCCAGTTCGTACCGTCTGCAGTGAATTCTTAGACGTCTCGGTTTATAATCGGTAGGTTAAAGTCGCCTCCATGTAATATTGCATGATCGGGGTGCTTCCGCGCTATTACCCGTCGATTATCTTTGAAGGACGAATATTACGGGGAAATGGATCGGCCGACACCTGACGATAAACTTAAGCTCGCGTAGGGTGGCTACTAGTGTCTAGATATTTTCACAGTCATACTTAACATCGAGCTCGATACATACGACATTCTTGTCTACTGAAATAAATACCCCTCCCCCCTCTTCAATGGCGTATAATCTGTCTTTTCCATATACGCTCCATGACTTGACAAATTGAGTGGTACAAGTTTCCTAGGGGGTGGTAACATCGCGGACTTTGTTAGGAATGATTGCGGCCTTATGACTGTAATTTTAATATTCGTAGTGTACTTACTGTGTATGAGATCTGAATTCGATCTCTGTGACCTGTAATCGCAGCATTGAATAATAGACCATTCTGCTCTCTATTAGATTTACGCGCTACGATCTCGGCAATAAACAGTTCTTGGAGCATCACTGAGTCTGTAAGTTGGGGAAGCCGTTAGCAGATACCGAACATTACTTGATAGCTTATAAGTCGAGTTTAATTGTGAAGTGTGTTTACAGATAAACATGACGAATGATGAGTTATCTTGGAAGGTGAGGATAAGGTCATTGAAAATATAGCTACTGACTGTATTTTGTGGGTGTGACTCCCTATTAGTCGGGAAAAAAGTTCATTACTTTAGACCAGGCAGAGTTTGCCAGTTTTTTGCCACTATGGTCTAGGAGGTATGGTGCAGATAGCCTTTGAAGAGGGTAATGTGGAAATAGGTACTGTGGTCAAGTAAGATTCGACAGAGGACCAGTAAGCTCATTTCAATTAATTTATGAATGGAAGTTCAAGATCGTATGTGTGTAACCTCCAGATGAGTAAACAAACGAATTGGGAATTATTGGACCGCTACAGTATCGAACCGAATCAATGGACCAGATTCCAGTCAAGAAATCACTCTATAGATTGTTACTACCGACTATGAAGATATTCATGGAGAACATGGAAATGATCCTAGAACAGGGTGTACTTTAACCGTCTCAAACCACAAATGCTGCTCCCATGTTTTTGTTTTGTAAATCTAAGGGCTAGCACCATCCGGTAGTAGACATGGTGAATTAAACAATAATACACTCAACAGCCCATGAAACTGGTACACCTGCCTAATATCGTACAGAGCCCCCGTTAGCAAGCAGAAGAGCCGCAACACAAGGTGGGATGGACTCGCCTTAATGTATGAAGTAGGGCTGGAAGGAAACGACACCGTGAATCCGGCAGATCTGCCCATAAATCCGTAAGAGTTAGAGATGGGCAAAACTGTTCTTTTCAGAGATTGGATCAGAACTGTTCACTCCCTGAAATGAATTAGCTGTTTTTCATGACTCACCACTCATTTACAAAAGAAAATAAATGAAAGGCACATTGCCCTTTAAACTTGGTTTATTCCAGTACTATACCTGTATTTTGATCTTATTTGATCCTATTTTGAAGTAACATAGATAATGAGTAAGAATTTTGTATTGTTTATTGAAATTTCCACGATATGACAAAGTTTTTGATTATTGATTTATTTTGCACTAGCGTGGTTTTTTGGGTGATCGGAAAATGTTGTAACTTGAGATTTACATTAACAATATATTTGGCTATAATGTATTAAAATTTCATTAACCTCATACAAATACAACGCAAGCCATATATTTTTCCTTTCGAAGACGCCTAAAATCGCAAAATCTGTACCAGAATAAGAAAAAAAAATATAAATTTGACTGTAAAACGAAAGTGCTGCATATAGCCTTACGCAGAATAAAACAAGGAAAATATTGGTGTATCACATTTTGCGATACGTTTATCGGTTCGCTCGTAATTAAAGCGTAAATTCGAGTGTCCATAATAAAAATCCTATAGTAAGAGTAGTCATCAGGAAACTAATCTAATCAGTTTAAACAAATAAAAATAAAATAAAAACAATTGATGTATACATAACATAATAATGTAATATACATAGCGGTATTACTATGAAGAACAATATCCAGTGGGGACAAACTCCGATGCAGAGGCGCTGAGTCGAGCAGGTCGAGCTGCGAGCTGTATTACTGCGTGAGCTGAGACCGCAGAGACCAGAGTGACACCAGAGTCGCTTTGCTCGACGCTCTGGCTAGAGTCGAGACGGTGGGGTGAGCGTTGAGCGGGCGAGTTCCGAGGGTGGGGGGAGCTCACCCGCTCCGAGACAAAAATTAATCGTCCGCTCCCTTGCGAGCAGGTTTTTGTAAGTAGTTCCTATGTTATCCGCTAGGTGGCTCTCTGTCCTGTTGCTGGCATCAACTGCCCAGAGGGCAGGACGTGCGACTGAAACGATCGCCGACAGAGTGCGATGCGAAGTTAAGCTGCGCCAGACACTGCACAGTGCACACGGCAGACGACGCACAGAGACGGCCCGGCATATGTGAAACACAAAATCCAATGGGGCACTGCACAATGCAGGCAGCCAAGGTAGAAGCAGGGCAGAGGCCGGCGCTGGCTGTGCTGTGTGGCGTGCACTGTGCTCTGACCAGCAGAGGCGCTGCTGATATGCTCCGTCTCTCTCTCTCTCTCTCTCTGCCTGGGAAACGTTTGGAGCTACCGTTCTTTTTTTCTGAATCACTGATTGTTCACTCCTTTGAAAGATTGAACTCTATGAATTAGTTCAAGAGCGGATCCCCCATCTCTAGTAAGAGTACGACGGGGTGGAGCTCTCTTCGGAACAGCACGTTGCAAGACATCCCAGATATGCCCTATAATGTTCGCGTCTGGGAAGATTGGTGATCAGCGCAAGTGTTTAAACCCAGAATAGTGTTCCTGCAGCCATTCTGTAGCAATTCTGGACGTGTGGGGTGTTAAGTTGTCCTGCTGGAATTGCGCAAGTCCGTCGGAATGCACATTGGACGCGAATGAATGCAGGCGATTAGACAGGATGCTTAATAACGTGTCACCTGTCAGAGTCGTATCTAGACATATCACGGGTCCCATAGCACTCGTGCACGCTTCACACGATTACAGTGCCTCCACCAGCTTGAACAGTCCCCTGCTGACATGCATGGGTCCATGGATTCATGAGGTGGTCTCCATAACCGTACGCGTGAACCCGCTCGATACAATTTCAAACGAGACTCGTCCGACCAGACAACATGTTTTCAGTATCAACAGTCCAATGTCGTTGTTGACGAGCCCAGGCGAGGTGTAAGGCTCTGTGTCGTGATATTATCGAGAACAGACGAGTGGGTCTTCGGCTCCAGAAGTTCATATCGATGATGTTTCGTAGAATGGCTTGTACGCTGCCATATTTTGATGGCCTAGCATTGAAACCTGCTGCAATTAGCCAAAGGTTGCATTTCGGTCACGCTGAATGATTGTCTTCCGTCGTCTTTGGTCCCGTTCTTGCAGCATCTTTTTCCGGCCGCAGCGATGTCGGAGATTTGATGTTCCATCGTATTCCTGATATTCACGGTACACTCGTCAAATGGTCGTAAGGGAAAATCTACACTTCATCACTACCTCGGAGATGCTGTATCCCATTGCTCGTGCGCTGACTATAACACCACGTTCATACTCACAGAAACTTTGATAATCTGCCATTATAGCAGCATCTAACAACTGCGCCAGATACTTGTTGTCTTATGTAAGCGTAGCCGGCCCCATCTCAGTATTCTGCCTGTTTACATATCTCTATATTTGAATACGCATACCTATATCAGTTTTTATGGAACTTCATAAAAACACATTGGGGCCATTGCCGTTACCGGATCTGGATTCCTGGTTAAGATGGTCGAAAGGAGCGCACGTATTTACCACATTATATCTCCACAAGGGCAATAATTAACATTAGAGGAGACATCAATACAGGTTACCATGCTCGAGACAGAATGGAAATTTTGAAATTGGAAAATAGAGAAAAATGCCAAACACATGTGGGTACTCTTTGGAATCGTTTCTTTGGAATCTGTCAATCAAGCCCCCAGTTGTGCGTTAGCGAGACCAAGAAAACCCAGTCGCATTGGCGGGAGGACCATCAGGATCTTAATCCTTGTGATACTGAGAACTTCAAGAGCAACAGCATCATTTAACAACAGCGTATAGGGATGGGTTATGTGGGCGACATGGAGGTCAAATGCTAAGATACCATCGAAGAATTATGAAACTGAAAAATTGACAGAAATTTCATGCATGTACAGGTATTCATTCCGTTCACTTTTTAATATGTAAAACATCACTGTCACTAGTTAATGGAAATAATGAACATTAGGGCACGTGGGGAGGTAATATTCAAAATTTACCCCACCAATGTTAAAGATGACTCCTCTAAAGTACTGAAAAAATTGCGAATAAAAGCTCAGCACACTGTAAGTGTCCTTCCACTAACTTGGACGACTAATACCGTCGTAAATCCAGCTTTTACTTCAATCTGCTGGTAAATTGTTAAAATTAACATTTACTTCTAAAATACATTTGAATGAAACTTTTATTAAATATTAAAGCAGACTAGTGGCTGCCATTTTAAGTAATTAAGCTACAGATGTTTTTTAAACATTTCATTTCTTTAAGCTGAGTAGAACTTGGATGCCCTTTTTCCGCTGGTAGTTACGCTCATGCTTAACTCCTTGTGATACTAAACGCTTTAGAGTATTGTTGAATGAGATTGTTTAAAACATTTTTACTGTCATCGCTTTTACTGCAGTTACCACGATTTCAAGTAAAGTTGCATTTCTGCTTCTGAAAACTCAACGCAGGACACTTCGAGATTTCGCAACAAACGGAAAAGCAGTCCGAATAACCAGCCATGAGACAGAGCACCAGTTTTGACACGCATCATATAACGGCCACGACCCCAGAGGACGGCCGAACCGGTAGCGGAAAGCAGTCGGAACACCAGCGACCAGAGAGGACCACTGGAGCTGCGCCGGGCGAACGCGGACTGTGAACGGAACACTGGAGGCAGCGAGGACCGGCTATGGAGCGCCCAGCACCATATAGGCATAAATAATGGACGAGATCAACCCACGACCATTCTCGGGTAGCACCTGATGAAGACAGTGAGTTCTTCCGTCGAAATAACGTGCGACAACGACGCGAACATCAGGCAGAAATCCCGATTGATCCACATGTCAACAGCTCGCCGGGAAAGCCTGAAAAATTATGAAATTGCACTTTTTTATGGATCTTGAATAAAATCATTAATAAACGTGTAAGTGTAATGTTAACCTGGAATCAGTCAATCTTTCCTACTCGTTTCTCCTGTGCTCCCAGGACTGCAAGCTACACTGTAAACAATGGTTGGAGCGTTCTACCAAGCGTTTAAATCCACGACGATGGCCTTTCGCTCCTTGGTTGTGGAGCTACTCAAGAACTGCAGTGTCAACGTCCGCATTGCAGGAAAATCTCTTTCCTGTCAGAAATTCTTTCAACTTGCCAGTTGGAAAACACACACCGCGAGGCCATGACCACCGATCAGCACCACCAGCATCTGTGCAGCTTTGAATTACTGGCATCACGTCACTGCAGCTGAATGCGACATTCCATTTGGTTCGTGTATCGGCAGAATTTCACAGTTAACGTGTGTGCAATTTAGGCGGTTCCTCCACAAGAATAGTTCTGGACAGTACTTCTAATCTGAAGTAAGTTTACACTGACCACACCATGTCATTCAACTTCTGTGATGCGTCCATCATCTGCACTGCAACAGAGGTGTGTCAGCGGGAAACCTTAAACATGGACTCTCTTCTGACAGTGAGCTATTCTTGTTGCGCATTTGTCTTGTGCAGTCCTAAAGCATCGACTGCACACCGATCAGCACAGCAATGCAAAACTCTATCAAGGTTGAGCTGCCCCGCGCGCCAATGAGAAGAGTGGGCAGCGCCACATCTCCAGCGCTCCCTGTGAGCATTGATTTAACCAGCCGCCCATCGCTGGTCGACACAGTTCGGTCCCAGTCTTCGAGAGCATCAGAAGTGAGTAATAGGAAGCCGGTACTTATCCGCCATTCTGCGAGTAGTAGTAATAAAAAGTACTTGCATCTAGGAGGCACAGGAAGCAAGTTTAGTAACGGGTATTTTCTTTTCAGAAATAAATTGTTCAATTGATCTTAAAATGTTATCTACAGATCCTTTTGGATTCATGCTCCTGGCCATCGCAATTTCTCTCCTTAACACTCTCCGTACTGATTCACACAGTAGCCAAAACAACAGTCTAAGCATGTGACGACTTGTCACTTACGTCCCCGAGTTGCTGTCTGTCGAATGAACGAAAATTTACTTCAGATATAAAGTAAAGAATAAATACAGCGTATCTGTAACATGTCTTCCGCATGAATATTCCTGAATGGGCTACTCCCTTACTATGGAAATACTCCATCGACGCTAAATGAATGAATACTACTGTGCATTCGAACAGAAGGTATATCATACGACGTGAGACACATAACAACGGTTTCGTCAATAATGAGGATATGGCACTGGGACATCTTGGAAAATACTAAGCTAACGTAATTCACTATAATAATACATAGCTTACACAAACCCCGTTCAAGAGTTTCGAGAGTACTGCTCGGTGATCTGAGACCGTTACCATGTTGAACTGAAAGTGGCAATCTAGAAGATCCAAAGTAGACAGGCTGTTTGCGTCATGGTTTCGATTGCTAAGCACGATAGTCTAATGGACGTGCAGACGCCACAAGTTGTGCACCAAATTAAGACATACTGCTAAAATGTCTTGTGTGAATACTCTGAGAAAAGTCAGCTAACATAATATAAACACATGGCAAATGTGAGTGACAACGTAAACGGGAATATTTTTGTGGGCACACAGGAAAAGTTAGTTTCCTGTACATTAATGGAGGTATTGATGACTGATGGTGATGGTATCTGTTAAACAGTGGCAGTCAGTATTCGTCTAACGAGAAGTTTCATGCGTCTAACCTCTGGCGTTAGCTGCCTGTGTCTACTAGTGCAAAGGAATACGGAGAGTCGAATGCTTATGTCTATCTTCTACAGAATTTCTGGGGGGCTGGGATTGGTTGGTCTTTGTTAGCATCGATGCCATAATAAGTGATGAGCCTATGGACGGCCTCGTAGTTAATTATCGCGATCATAATAACTACAATTTATAACTTTCAGTGTGATAGGATCTGGAGTTGCGATGAATTTTTTTAAAGATTTCGTGATGCCTTCAGCTACCATTCTCTTTGTTTCATGTACGGTTATACAATTTCAGGCTTAGCCCATTTTCAAGTATCTAAAACGGAAGCATTATACAGTGCACATGTGATTTTGATTTAGGGACAAGTCAGATCTGTCGATACACTGTGTGATCAAAAGTATCCGTACACCGCCAAAACCATACGTTTTACATATTAGGTGCATTGTGCTGCCACCTACTGCCACATACTCCATATCAGCGACTTCAGTAGTCATTAGACATCGTGAGAGAGCAGAATGGGGCTCTCCGCGAAACTGTGTTACTCTTACACAGCCTCGAGGCCATTTCTGAATGCTAAAATCATTGTTACACCCATCGAAGCTTTTCGTCTTCTTAATACGAAACGACCTTAATTACTTAATGCGTTATATTACTTTCTTGGCCAGTCATAGCCTGTGGCGGTTTTTAAATGTCTATGTAACAAACTATAAAGACGAATGTACTCGTCTAAATTTGTAAGTATGTATGTATGAGTATCCCATATCTCCTCCTTAACCACTGGATCGATTCCAACAAGTCTGGTAAATAGATTATTTACTGTCTGGAAGGAATCGCTGTGGGGGTAAGACGCAGATTACCTGTCAACGTGGTGGGGATGGGGATGAAAAACCAGTGTATACCATGATGCGAGAACACTCACGCTTTAGTCATCCAGTATTTGAGAAACTGGCACTTAGACACTTGCAGCAAACTGTACACATAATTCTGTTACATCACTGTACGACACATAGTTCGGCAGACACGATGTCTAAAAAAATCTGACAGTGTGTAAAAGCTACTGCATTATGCATGACATTTAAATTTATTTCTCCTTTGCTGTCAACTCTAGTCGTAACTTATTATGCTCACAGTAACCACATGTGCCTCTAAATGTACCTAGGAAAGTCTATCATTGGGCGCCTAATAGTTGAGGAGATGTGACGTCAAATACTTAGATGAGTGAAAAACTGGCACCTTATCAACGAAATTTAAAATTTTTAGTTCCTTGCTTATAGGTGGAAACTCACGGACAAATAGTCCATCATAAACTCCTGGAAAGAAATACTCTATAGGTAAAAAAGACCTGAATCCTATTATAGTGACTGTAATGGCGTAGAGAGGTATGGGGGGACGAGGAGATGGACAGACAGAGAAAGTGAAGGAGAAAATAGACGCAGATAGAAGCAGGTGGAGATGGACAGTGATAGAAGAGAGGAAGTGGACAGAAAAAGGAAATAGGAAGAGATGGACAGAGGGGGGAGGGGCCGGCAGAGGGAGGAATGACATGCAGATAGATGGGAGAGGAGGAGATGAACAACTATAGTTGGAGAAGGAAATGGACAGAGAAACCGAATATGGAACAGATGGACTGAGAGGGAGAGGAGGAGATGGACACAGAGGGGGAGGGGAACAGAGATGGATGGAGGAGGAATTAGAGGGAGGAGAAGGAGATGACAGAGGGGGGAGGAGCAGATTGGCAGTGGGAAGTGTAAGGAGGTGAAGGTCAGAAAGTGGAAGGGGTGGAGGACGTTGACAGAGAGGGGATGGTAGAGAGAGGGAAGAGCACAAGAGATGGGAAGGGACAGGAAGGATGAAGAAAGAGAGGAGAGAGGGGGTGGTGGAGACAGAGGGAGGGAGGAGCAGAAGTGATGGGAAGGGACAGGAGGGATGAAGAAAGAGAGGAGCGAGGAGAGGTGGATACTGAGACTCGTTTCCCAATCCGCCCCCACACACGTCGAAACTTCTGTTTTATATAGTGTTGCACATAACATACGGCATATAAGAAAACATTTTGAAACTTTTCGTATAACTGAATTGGTGTTGACAAACAGTTTGGAGTCTTTGCTTGATCTATTTGGTTACGCAATGTGTCCTTTCGCTCCCACGAACGAGAGCACAGTCGCTATACAAACGCAGGAAGAGATAACTCTCAAATACTACCCTTACATGTGACATTTTACAGAACTTCGATGTGTACTTTGCAGAATGTCGATGTGTACTAGCAAAGAGTACTACAATTTAATGACGACAGAATTGCAGCCGGCCGCGGTGGCCGAGCGGTTCTAAGCGGTACAGTCTGGAACCGCGCTACTTCTACGGTCGCAGGTTCGAATCCTGCCGCGGGCATGGATGTGTGTGACGTCCTTAGGTTAGTTAGGATTAAGTAGTTCTAAACTCTAGGGGACTGATGACCTCAGCAGTTGAGTGCCATATTGCTCAGAGCCATTTGAACCATCTGACAGAATTGTCGTATTATTATTCTTAATGACAAAACTTTACATACCGTAAGTTATAAATTCGTACAATAATGTTACATTCACGGTCATTTATGCCTGTTCTCACTCCACAAAATGCAACTAGTTTCAGTCAATATATCAGCTGTAGAATTGCTTGCATATTGGCATTGCCACAGAGCATGACAGTCGAATGGCTCTAGTAATGACTGCTTTTTCACGCCAATAATGCCACCTTAACGTAATTGTGGAAAGAAATAGTCTCCCTTTAAAAAACGGGGAACGTCTGATTAAACAGGCAATCTTTTTAGTCTTTGACGTCGTGACTTGCAAAGCGAAGCAGCCAAGCTCTTTTGTTCGTCGGACGAAGGTCGTATTTCTCAACTTGGAGACAATAAAGACCAGTTTAATGAGGCCGGTACTGTCTCACAATAGGAAAGGGTTACCACTTTACGGAATTCTCTCATTATCACTCATTGTTTTATTATCTTGGAGGTTAGTCATCCATAATTCCGACGTATAAACTTTCCCCCTCGATAATCTTTCCATCAAACTTTCCTTTAATCTTACGTTTTCTGCCTCTGCAGTTCGTTGTAATTCATGTGTCACAAGGGTTATATGATTACTGCATTTACTCACAGTCTACTTATTTGCGCCCTTTATACTTCAAAAAAGAAGACACATAGCAAGTAAAATTACGGAAACATCAAACACATCCACACACGCACTGGCACATTCAGCACACACCTATACTCCCTACATACACACATGTACACTCACCCAAGCATCACTCACTCATACATGATTAACGAATCCACTGACGGCACTTTTATTTCTACTGCTGTCACACACAGTTTACCTTCTATGTGATACATAGTAACGGACAGCGCTATTCTGCAGGACCATGCTCACGCTGCCGTGATTCAATAGCCAAACAGTTTGCAGCTGCGCCTTTGACAACGCAGCACCGTTACGCTACTCACACGCCTCGATGCATGCGTAAGGCGCAGTTGACACTTTGACGGAACATATTAATATGATAACAGGTATAAGTAATTCGTAATAATCGCTATTAGTACGGTATCATCAACGATAGCTGCTATCAATGAGACTATGGCATGAAGCAGCTAATTACTCAGGTAAAAGCCTCACTCAGGCAAAAGCCTACTCCACATCACTTACATAAACTGTAAGATCAGCTGTAACAGTCGATATGAACTCTCAGTTTTCATTTCCGCTACGTGGTATATTCGTTTCCGATGTGAAATCTGCTGTGTTGGCAGAAGAGCCAACACCGTGTTGCTAGAGGAGGCCGAAATGCACGCGTTTAATTACACGCAGACTGGCGTGACGTCTGGAACATTACAAGGAAATGAGAACTTAGAAAAACGGACGCAGTTGCTGTAATACTTAACTTTAATCCATAATTGGAGTACATCGGTCTGACGGTACAGTAATAAGAAGCGCAATATAAATTGGTAATGGCGCCTTGCTAGGTCGTAGCAAATGACGTAGCTGAAGGCTATGCTAACTATCGTCTCGGCAAATGAGAGCGTATTTGTCAGTGTAGCATCGCTAGCAAAGTCGGCTGTACAACTGGGGCGAGTGCTAGGAAGTCTCTAGACCTGCCGTGTGGTGGCGCTCGGACTGCAATCACTGACAGTGGCGACACGCGGGTCCGACGTATACTAATGGACCGCGGCCGATTTAAAGGCTACCACCTAGAAAGTGTGGTGTCTGGCGGTGACACCACAAAATCCACAACTAATCTTCCTACCGGGGCCCAGTACGGTGTTCGAAATAAGAAGATAAAACGCAAACATGAATGGCTGTCTTAGTTCTCTTAAAAAAAGTGAAGCAAAAAAGAAAGGTGAAGTGCGAGCAGGACTCGCGCAAAGTGGGTTGTTTGCAAACTTAATGACGTAGAAATGCGTGGAACAGCCATCCTGGGAACAGAGATCCCCAAAGATACTTGCCTGTTTTCGATATAGATACTGGCATGATGTCGATCTCTCGGATTCCAAGAGCGTATCAAGATCTCTATCGGATGTACGAAAAGAAGGGAGCAGTGAAAGGTTGATATATGTAGATATAGGAGATTTAATAAAGTATGTTTTATTTAGCTATCAAAACGTAAGTTCAACTTATATATTATGCTTCATGCATTAATGTTCGTCTATTTTGCTTCTGATGGTATTGAATGTAATGTGTGTTCTAATCGCCAAAGCATATTTTCTATGTGATACAATTACAGTTTAAAAATTTTAAGATACATTTTCCTTACTTTTACTGTCAAATTATGCTTTCCGCTAAATATCATGATTCTACGCCTACAGAAAGTACCGTATAGATTTTGATGAGTGAGTTTTGCGAGTATTAAAATATGTGTTGTAAATGGCCGACACTTTTGATTGCTTTGACTTAGAAGCGGAATTTTTCTGCACTGACAACTGAACATAGACGTTACTAAGTAACATAAGTTTGAAACTGATACGCCGTCTACGGGAACATAGGCTCTTAACAGAAGAACAGACGAAAACAGACACAGGGATAAGAACTGATTCAGTAAATATTTGCTCCGGTTGTATAATTACAGATTAATAATTTTCGAATTTTTTTCTTTTACATGTACGGTGACGCCCTGCTTCTGGCCAAATGTCATGGTTCTGAATCAACGGAACCCATCCTATTTTTTTTTATGAGTGAGTTTTGGAGTGTTAAAATATGTGACAAATGGCCGTATCTTTCTATTACGTTAATATAAAAGATTAATGTCTCTTACATCACTGGTGAAACGTAGACCTCAGTATGTGACATTCGATACGCGAAAAAGTTCCAGAGAAAAAAGGGGTTTAACGGACGGACAGACAAACAAACGGACAGATAAGAAAATAACTAAAACATATTTTTTTCGTGTTATATAATTACAAATTATCAATATTGGAGGTTTACCGGTACTTGTACTGTGAAACCTTGCTTCTCGCCAAACATCAGGATTGTAGGTGAATGGGAAATACGCTGTAAAATTTGATGGTTAAGTTTTAAATGACGGTGTCTTTTGATGGATTTGAATTAGAGGGTAAAAATTTTTACACTTTCAATGTACCATAGACCACAATGTGCGGCATAATTTTTAACCTTCCCTGACAAAAAATGGTTCTCAACCGTCGAACAGATAGATAGATAGACACACTGACGGACGAAAAAGCGAAGTAACAGGGATTACGCTTTTACCTATTGATGCACAGAACCCGAAAAATTAGCCAAATGCGAGTAGAACTCGTGCACTTAGGCATTCGAGTAAATTAAATTGCCTGTTGTACATATCGACTCTGGCAAGATATTCGTCCAGAGATTTCCAAAATAGGACCGAAACTCTACACTAGTTCCTCAGACTAGCTCGGACTTACAAAAAGAAGCATGCTGGGGCCCTCAGTTTAAGAATGTACACACAGAAATTTTAATAAAACATATTTATTAGCTTTTGAAAAACAGAATTCAGTAATGTTAGGTTATTATGCTTTTAATGAATTACATTTGGTATGTAGTTTCAAATAGCAAAAGATATTTTTCTTGCGATATAATTGCACTTCACCAAGTGGCAGATTCTTTACTCTATTGCTGCTATGAACCCATGTGTCTGGCTGAATTTCACAATTCGACTTAGACCATAATAACCCTACGTGTTTTGATGAGTGGTTCTGGATGTATCAAAATGTGTTACACAAATGGCCGTATCCTTTGATTTCCTTTGCTAATAAGCTTAAAACCTGTACACATTCACGGGCCCGTACGGTTTAGTACGGTACGTGACATACATTTGAACTGGATATGCAAAATAATTTCAGAGAAATAGGGGTCGTAACAGTAGGACAGACAAACAGATGGCTAAAAAATGACACAGAAATTAACATTTTTCGTTTTTGTTCCTTTCTTCTTCCGTGAAACCTTGTTTCTTGTCAGATTTCATGGTTGTAGGTCAACAGGAAGTAACCCATGGGCTTTGATAACTGAAATGTATCAAAATACGAGTATTTCGAGTATCAAAATAAGTCTTAAATATCACTATCAGCCGGCCGCTGTGGCCAAGCGGTTCTAGGCGCTTCAGCCCGGAACCGCGCGACTGCTACGGTCGCAGGTTCGAATCCTGCCTCGGGCAAGGATGTGTGTGATATTAGTTAGGTTTAAGTAGTTCTCAGTTCTAGGGGACTGGTGACCTCAGACGTTAAGCCCCATAGTGCTCAGAGCAATTCGAACCATTTGTCTCTCTCTTTTGGCAGAAGTGACCTGAAACTTAACAGTTTTACACCACCAAGGGACCAAATACTAGAAAAGTGATGTAAACTTGAACTTGATGTCTACCAGTTCCTGAGAAAAATGCCACTTAAAAGTCGGACAGACAAACAAATCTATACTGTAAGGGTTCCGTTTTTACAGGTTGAGGGAGGAAACCCTAAAATGTTGTCTAAGTGTGAAAAGGACTCACTCACTGAAGGTTCCATACATAATTATGTATATGTATAGTTCATCCATCCTCTGAAAATATCAAAGATTTTAGCCAGTTATCAGCATCGATAATGGTAAAATACTGGTCCCAGGAATTCCAAGACTGTTTCAAAATTTCTACATCATTTCCTCAGAGTAGCAGACTTACAAAAAGAAGCAAGCAAAAGGGTGGTAAATGAGAGACTGGCACACTGACGAAAAAAAATTACAAGAAATATTTTCTCGCATGACATAATTACGGATTAACAATTTTCGAACTCTTTGCTTTTCTTTTCCTGGGAAACCTTACTTTTTCCTGAATTTCATGAGTCTAAATGAATGAGAAGTCCCCTATAGGTTATGAAAATCGGGTTTTCGACTATCAAAATAGGTGATAAATGGCCGTATCTTTTGAGTGCTTTGTCTTAGAAGCCTACAGTTCTTACACCGCCAGTGAACCCTAGAGTAGAGCAGGGGACATGAATTTGATACGCCAACGTCTGCCAGAGAAAATAGTCCTAATAGAGGATAGATTAACAGGCAGACGGATAAAAAAGGAAAAAAAATTCATGTTATGGAATTAGGAATTAAGAATTTTCGTATTTTTTTCTTTTACTGGTACTGTCCAACCTTGCGTCTTCCAAAATTTCATGATTCTAGGTCAACGTGAATTACCCAATATATGTGATGAGTGTGTTTCAAGTGTCAAAATGTGTAACTTAATTGGCCATGTCATTTGATTGCACTGACTTAGATGCTAAAAATTATGTGTCGCCAAGGGACCATTGACCTTAATATGTAACATAAATCTGAACCTCATACGCCAACTTATTGAAGAGAAATCTGGGCTTGAACAGCGAGACAGACAGAGAGACAGACAGACAGAGAGACAGACGGACTACAAAGCTACATGTCAGAAAGATACCGCTTCTGTGAGGATCTACAGCCTCTAAGTGTTTAATAGTGAATACATTGCCCGTTGTAGGTTGTTCAAAAAAAAATGGCTCTGAGCACTATGGGACTCAACTGCTGAGGTCATTAGTCCCCTAGAACTTAGAACTAGTTAAACCTAACCAACCTAAGGACATCACAAACATCCATGCCCGAGGCAGGATTCGAACCTGCGACCGTAGCGGTCTTGCGGTTCCAGACTGCAGCGCCTTTAACCGCACGGCCACTTCGGCCGGCTGTAGGTTGTATTGTGCTCTATTAAAATCGTTCTGTTAGCTGATATCGGCCGTGAACCTTTATCAAGCACATTAGCTATATCATGTATTACATATTGTGCATAGCTGACACAAAATAACGTGATGAGCGCGATATGTAATACATGACAGAAAACGTGCTTGATAATGGTTCACGGCCGAAATCAGCTAACAGCACGATCTTAAGAAATTGTAATACGGTAGATGTGTCTCCCTGCATACACTACCAAGATCTGTAAATATTTATAAATGAATCGCGTATCACTTTTATTCTTTCTTCACTTTCAGTCCTGGTATCTTACTATGGCAACACAGTGCTTACATAGCACATTGACATTCCATTTTCAAAGAATCCACTGAGTCTGTACCATGCGTGTTACACGCATTTCGTGACCTAACATATTGGTAGCGTTTGTTTTACTTCAATAAGTCTGCGGTACCTACACTTAGCCTATAAGAAAGGGTGGAGAAGTTTTGTTTATTTATTCGGCTCTGCACAGCCCGTTCTGTTCCCTCTCTGTGTCATAAATGTGTCGAGTGAAAACAGGGAAAAAGTGTTTCAATTATGCTTTCAGCATGTTCACAGTTCGTAGAGTAGTGTGCTAAGATTCTCAGCCTAATCTTATACATGGGTAGCAAAGAGACTGGAGATTCGGTTCGTGGCCGGGGCGGAATCTAGGCTGAAGCAACACGAGAACACGGTTCGCGGTTGTATGTCGACCCTTCTGTAACGGCAATATCCCCACCATTGAATACAGTGGTGTCCCTTTAAACGGGAGCGCTTTAGATATTGCTCTGTAAGTTTAACGGTACTCTGGTAGCGTGAACAAAAATATTGGTATTTTGTAATTTATCGCAATTTACTTCAGTTGTGTATGATAGGCAAGAACTTGTGATATCGTTCAAATTTTTGCTTAATATTATATATTTGTATGCAACTTTGAGTGATACACTTTGTACTATAGTGGGAACATGACGCGTGTGCCCTTGTCCGAAATGTTAAGGTTAGTGTTGGCCTGTACCTGTTTCTCTATAGACTGTGTGCTGAGTTCTGAGTGGTGATTTTCTAGAACCTTAGAGGAGTTTTCTTTGTGCCTGGCCGGGTAACTTTCGACTGTTAACTCCTCACGCGCCCTCAACTTCATCGCTACTGTTAACTGGTGCCATACATGTTGTAGATCTTAAAATACCGAACATTACATGTACGGGATTTTCGTCAGTTATCCAATTTCCCAACTATTTGGTGATAGCTTACCTCTTAGTCTTCAGGACCGCATATGTCCCATACTCCGATGCTACTCTCCAATGATGGCGCTCATGTTGAAGACCTCAGTGTAATGATCCCAATGAATGCTCACATGCTGAACAACATTATCCAATCTGACATACTATCTGGTCACCACACTCATTGTCAGGGACTATTTCTGCTAGGTAATCACGCCAAAGATGTGGCACATCTCTTTTCGTTTCTAGTACCTATACCATATATGAACATCAGTTAATGCCGTCAATTAGCACTTAGTGAACGTAACAGATTAATAAGTGAAACAAAATGACACATTGATGGCAAAGACGTGATAGACCCAATATTCACTCAGAAACCTGGTTATACCATTAATCCTCTCTGCTAGAAAACATAGTAGTATGCTGAAAAGGAGACCGACATCTGTGACGGATAGACGTCTGTGATAGTGTCCTCCCTTTATCTCTTTAACTATTGGTGAATAGTTGTCTGGATGCATCTCTACAACAGCTACACACTTTCGTCTGTTCGTCATTAGTAATGTGAAGACAAAGGCCTCATTACCATACTCCAAACGTCCCCAAGGCAGACAAGCTGTCTCCGTCCCACTCAACATATACATGAGTCAGATCGAAACCATGTTCCCGGCTGATGAAACAGCGACAGCTGACACAGCTACATCAATAATGAGAGCTTCAAAACTGAACTTCAGCGCTGAAACAAAAGGCTCATATAAATGATGGGTGATTAATACTATAATCGATTAAGTAGCTCAGATGCATTAGTATGACTACTAAAGTGGACATCAGAGGACGAGATATGGTTCTTCATAAGCTATCATGGGTTTAGGGTACTCTGTTACTCTTTACTCAGTGAGGGTAAAATGCAGTGTACAAGTGTCCATCATTATTGTTTCCCACCGTATTATTATACTCCTCTCCTAATGACCTCGTTGTACAACTTTTGTATGTTTTCTTCTACCATCAATCATGTGGATACGTGTCGCCTCCTTGCGACGAATAAAAAGACGAAACAGTCATATTCAGTAAACCGATTTAGGACCGCAGCATTTAGAACTTCCATCTCTGTATAACTGTCCTCTTCCCTGTACTATTATGATCACTTAGCGACTGTGAAGGTGACGTAGGGCCATAGCTTCTTTGAGTATCATGTGAAAAGAGTGTACTGAAAACCCTTCGACTATCTCTCCTTAGGCTCATTTTGGCTGAATTCAGTTTCAGTTCACCATCAAATTTCAGGCTTGTTTTATATGTGTGACATGACTTCGTGTATCAACATAGTTCCCGTGACACATTAGCGAACAGCTTTGATTTATCATATTACTTTCGCGGAGAAAGTGTACTTGAAGATCAGCAGACTGACGCTGAATGATGAATCCGTAGACTATATAAGAGCACTTACGTGCAGTCCCTATCCATGCTCCTCTATGCTCACTACAATGAGATTCCCTCAGGAGGTCGAACATGATTGTGCATTTGCGCTGAAGGTGGTGGATTCATAACCCACGGAGACGATTCGATTAAATGAATGTGTGGTGTCCGTTCTTTTGGGCATCTGTGTAATAACAAACAGACACCATGTATTAATACTATTTTATTCACTCATAGGTTCATCATATGCCACAGTGAAGCTTTTTGATATTGCTGCCTCTTCCTCTTCACTAATGTCTTTCGTTGTTCTCAACTGAAATGTTTCATATCCTTGGCTGTTACCCCTGCCACTGGATCATCTGCATCAACAGCTGTGCTGCATCTGGCTTCCTGTGGATCCCTAAATTGTACTATGGATTCCTCTTCTGCTGCATCGCGGCCGATGCTGCTGTAGCCATTCCGTAGCACACCAGCTGCTCTAACCTCTCACAGTTACGATGGTGCATTGGCAGCTTAGTTTACTTGCTGATCTTATAGTGTGGAAGGCACATGACTTCAGATTTAACCTAAACTTCATCTGGATGAGAGATACGATGTACTACCTATCCATAGCAGAAGTCTGTAGTCAGTACGTATCACAGATTTCTGCCAAATACTTATGGTTTAATGTGTTTCACTGCTCAACCAGTTGATATGATCACCCTCTCAATTGGGCTGTACCGTCTTTCCACCTTATTCGACATCCTTGACGCATACTTGGCAGTTGGTTCACTTCCGATTATTCCCTGACTCATAACGACTCCAACAGATGTGTAACTAGCATCAGCAGTGATTATGAAATTGTTCTGAAATTCTGGATACTGTAGTTTCGAAGGCCTGATCACCTTTTCATCTAGAAGCGAAAAAAGCGTTTCCCTGCTGAATATGAAAGGTATTCTTTCTCTAATAATTCATGTAGCATGAACACGATTCTGCAGAAGTTGCTTGTAAAACACCGATAATATTCCACCGGCCTAGCTACCTTTAGTTGCTTTGTTGTTTTGGCGTGTTGGTAGTCCTTTACCACTGTGATCTTCTCTGGGTCTGGTCAGAATATGGCCCAAATAGCATACCTCTTTTTGCCAAAATTCGCACTTCTTAACCTGTAGCATTAAATAGTGGAGTCTACCCTTTTAAACTACTTCCGTTAGCAGCACACTGAGTTCTCTAAGGATAAACCAAACACCACGTCATCCAGTTAAATCAACTACTTATTACCTCGCAACCATGTGCAGACGGAGTTCATAAAATTTTGCAATATAGCTGAAGAGGTTTTAAGAGCCCTAAGCATTCGTTTGTACTCGTAATGCATGTATACTGAAATCCATCTTTTCTTGATAATGTTCGTCTAATAAAACATGGTAACAGTCTTCCACAAAATCGAGTATCAAGAACTACTTCGCCTTTCTATGTCGCCTTTCCTAGACCGTCAAGAATTTCGTCTATCCTCGGCAAGTCTCGACTGTTCGCCACTTTTCCTTTCCACTGGCATCCACCATCTTGGAATCCTCATCAATGGAAAGTTGCAACAAATTTTTCTCAGTACTATAATATCATCCACGAACGTCTTTCAATTCATTGTTGGAGAATCTCTTTGTGCTTGTGGTACTGTATAGTGTTGTGGGCACATCTGCCTATCTTGTGCCCTTGTAGCAGTTCAATTTCGTGCCTTGTACTATCTGCACAGTTTGTCTCCTGGCAAGTGGAAAATATCGCTGTACATGATACTTGAAGCTTCGCTCTGCAGTGGCTGGCTTCTCGTCCTCATTCGAATGATCACTTGGACACTATCTCTTAGTTTGCTTATTCCCATTTTCAACAGTGGCTGGATCTATCTGATGTAAATCACTGTCAACAATTACCACAAGAATTCAAGCAGCCGGATGGCTTCTGCTACCAATCGTGTGCATTCTACCGACACACTCTCAGCTGTAGTGTTCAGCAAACTTGTTATGCATTCTTTTCCTAAAGCCTCAGGTACACACAAGTCGTTTGTCATCTCCTGTTTCAGATCGGTTCCATTCTCATTCAATTTACCTCTGTGGTATCTTTCTTTCTTTTCCTCACACTGGTTCTTCTCAGGTTGCTATTGTTAGCCTTGTGTCATTTTGTTTCTTTTCTCTACTCACCTACAGCTCTGTGTTTGAGCTTTTGCTGCAAGAACTGTGTCCTTCTGTACCTACACACCGTATTAGCAAGTCCCCGTTCTAATATCTAACTGGTATGGGCAGACCTCATTCTCTCTTTCATTCTCGGTCTTCATTCTGACCCGTTTCCAGCGGATCCACTGGCTTCCCATGGTGTTCTGACTGCAACCCCACTTGCCTTGTACAAGCTGAGCCCGGCAGCCCGTCGAACGGATGATCCACTTCTTCCCCAGTCACGTGGAAGCAGTGCATTCAGCTTCTTGTTCATAATCTGAGTGTTATAACACCCTCTGCCCCTTCAACAGCATATTCGCTTTCTGCAACTTTTTAAACTCCGAACTACGTTTATCTGCGGCCACTACCGATGACAAATTTCAGGTGATTCTTCTTGCCTTCTTGGCACTCCATTTCTGTACACTTATTTCTCTTTTCGCAGTCTACTAGGGCTGTCCAGAAAGTATGTTCCGATTAATCGCGAAATTGAAAGCACAGAGCAAATCGGAAATGTTTTATTTGTAACAGTGAGCTACACCTTCCACCTACTTCTCTACGTAGTCACCGTTCTGACTTACACATTTTTCGTAGTGTTGTACCATCTATCCAATGCCCAAGACATGTTAGTACCTGTGGAAATGAGGCGGCCGATATAGCGGCCAAGGCTGCAGTCTCTCTTCCTCAGCCTGCTATTCGCATGATTCCCTTCGCCGATCTACGGAGTGTTTTATGTCGTCCTGTTGCTCTTTTATGGTACGCACAGTGGTCGACACTTCCCAATAATAAATTGCGAGACGTGAAAGCTCTTCCCCGTGCTTGGACGTCTTCCTCCCGAACTCGTCGTCGGCAGGAGGTAATTTTAACTAGACTCCGGATAGGGCACTGTGCTTTTAGCCATCGACATCTTTTAAGTGGCGATCCTCCCCCACATTGTCCCCATTGCTCTCAACTGTGGACGGTGAGACACCTTTTACTTGAGTGCCCCTATTTTACTCCGTTACGCGCCCGTCTGCAGCTGTCGTCTGATATATCTTCCATTTTAGCAGATGACACGCGCTCAGCCGATCGCGTTCTCTAGTTTATTAATGCCAGTGAGATGACGTCAGTCATTTGAAGCTCTTTTTGAGTACAAACAACCCCCTTCTATAGTGTCTTTTTTTAAGATTTCCTTCTGTTTTTAGTTTCTCCACTTTTTTGAGTTTCGCTCCCATTGTTGCTGGTTTCCAGGTTGGTCTTTTTACCTTTTCCTAAGTCACAGACCGGGCGCTAATGACCGTAGCAATTTTGCGCCCAAAAATCATAAAAAAAGCTCATCATAGAAGACAGCCGCCAGTGCTTTTCCGCCGGTTCACTACGCAGGCCTACAGCTCGTTGTCTGTGCCAGTATGTTGTCTTCATAGCCAGCGGTTCAAGCGAGCAGAGACGAAATTCAGAGGGAGACAATTACGGGCTGTATTGTGGGTAATCAAACATTTCCAATTGAAAACGATGCAGGAGCATCTTCATTACCCCTGCAGAATGCGGCTGAGAATTGTCTTGGAGAAAAAAACTGCACGACAGTTATGTAATGTAGGCTGCATACCTTCGGGCGAAATTTCTCACCAGGCCCTCGTACTTGGCGGGAAACACTATATGCTAGACATTTTTACACGCTCACTGTGAGCTCAGAAATGAGAAGTGCGACGTGTTGCTACCTAGAGCCGTACTAGAAACACTGCCCAACACATATGTGCAAAGCTTTATCGGATTTTCATAGTCGTTTCCATTTCGTGACCGATCGGTACTTACTTTCTGGACATCCCTCGTGTTATTAATGTGTCTATGGTCAGGGCGTAAGGCGATTGCTTTCTTATGCCCTTACTTAATTTTCTTGGTTTTTACTTTTCTTATTGAAATTCTGTGCATGGCAGGTGTTTTCAGGATATTCGGTCGCATAATGACATGTTTTGTTTTTCATTTAAAACGTTTGTCGCCGTTCATCTTCTCACATGGGTCTCTGTGACTTCGCTAGTTACACTGCAACCACCTCACTACAAGTGGACCACCTGTTTCCCTACAATGTCATGATACACTGGCGCTACTTTCCTTATTCTTTGCCTGTGCTACAACCTTGCAGCACGTGGCTTGGTTTACCATACGTGAGGAACTTCGTGGCCTGCCACTGCCTCTGTGATATGCTTTCGCCACGAAGTTGCCCAAGGGCTAGCATCTCGCTTGTATAGATATCCATTGTTCTTTCACCAGCTTAGTCTTGTACTAGCACAGCAGTGAGGCCTCGAAAACTGGCTCTCAGGTCTGTAACAGCTTGCTTCATGCTGATTCAACTATCTCAGTTCTTACAAATTTTAACACAATATCATGCTGCTGTGGGTCGATATGTTCAATTGCAGCAACGCGGCTGTCGGGGAACTGTTTTAGACTACCAGTATTCTTGGTGCCATCGAACGATAGCGGTATTAATGTTAGCGCATCTCATAAACTAATGATTGCTACTGCTGCAGTGCGCCGTCTGCTACGATCGTCACTGACCTTGTACCTCGCGCTGTCGTACTTGTCGTCATTATTGCTACTGCTGCTGCTGCTGCTGCTGCTGCTCCTGCGGTGTACTTTCCGCTGATTCACGCCGTAGTCTGCGACTTGGTGTCTCTGTATGCACTGGTGTGGCTGGTGCCTGCCTTCGCAGTCTGTGATCCTCTCAGTCGCGGCCTGTGCCGCTACATCGTTTCGGTGCGTCGTCTGCGACGCCGCACTGCCCTACATGGCTGCCTCAACAGCTGGCTACGCTAACATTGGCCGCCTGCCGACACCACCGCCTTGCGGCAGCTTCTTTCTGTTACTGGGACTGTTCTGGCATCTTCTTTCTTCTCTCAGCGCCGTCAGGTACTCTCCTGTCGTTCTGCCGCTGGCTGCGTACTGGCCGTTCAATTAATTAAAAGCGTTCACAAAACCGTTGCGTCTTATTGCTTGCCATTCGGCTCAGTAGATTCACTATTTCAATGTAATGTGACTTATTCCAATAGCCCTTAGCGTGAAAACAATCGCACGCTACTGTACCACCAATCCCACACCCTGCACAAGAGCCCTTTGTTGAGTTCAGTGAGCGGTCTTGACGCAGAGTCATAAAGAGACGGAGCAAGATCCTTCCAGTAAGAGAATGTGGCCATGCTTAACTGAAAATTTTGAAGGAACCATGAAACTTGGTTGGAAATACTCGAACGAAAGACAAGACTTACACAACAGCAATGGTTAATGCTCGTCTGAGCAGATAGTGAATGAATGTCCCGAAGAAGTTACACTATTCCAGATTGTAGGTTCCCCTATAAGCACATACGTGCCTAAGTATGAATGCAGCAGAATTAGACTGGATATCAGACGTCCATTCCTCGCCCAGTCCCATGTGGAGGTCTCTCCTGGAGTACTCTCTGCATTTTGCGACTGGCTCAGCGTCCACGTAGCCGCTTCCTCGTTGGTGTTTCTGGTCACTGCTCTGCGAGACCTTGCGTGACCATATATGATCGCCTCCAATGCTCTGCCACTCTGAGCGCCCTACTCACATGAGCTCGCACGAGTTACGCGTCGCATTCCTGCGACCGCATCTTGCTGGGAGCGTTGCCTTTGTACTCTCTTGATGACACCAATAACCTTCACGATGCACAACTTTTCATCATAAGATAGGCCTAACATGTTTTGTGAAAATAACTGTTGCAGATTGGAATTTTAGCTTTTCAGCTAAATCATTACATATGCGTAAATTAGTGAGTGACTCCAAACCAATGGCATTGCCGTAATGGTAACACTGATTTTGATCACATCACCGAAGTTAGGTACTGTCTGGCGTGGCTAGCACGTGGATCGGTTACTGTGCGGTCTGCCGAGCAATGCTGGCAAGCGGGCTGCACTGGGAGCTTGTGAGGTAAATTGAAGGGCCACGTGAAAGGGAAGTGGCCGCTCTGGTCATAAAAACTGACAACGACCTGGAGAGCGGTGTTCTGACCTCTCGCCCCTCCATATCCGCATCCAGTGACGCCTGTAGGCTGACGATGACATGGCGGTAGGTCAGTACCGTTGCATCTTCCGAAACGTTTTCGAACGGATCCGTTTTAGTGACAACATCTTTACAGTATGGGAGAGTGCTGCACCTTAGATCACTGTTCACGTTTTCGCCTCTAGTCAGCCCTGTGACAGAAGCCCGAAAACTTAATATTCCATTTTTAAACGATAGTATTCAATTTTTGTCCACTGCAGTTTTTATCCTGAACTCATCAAATCTAATTTGGAGAAATAAGTTTTTCCCAAATATTAAAAAATTTCACATACAACATGATAATGTACATCGAAACGGATACTCTTTATGAAATGTGAAAGTGTTGTAAATGATACATCGAAACGCATACTCTTTATGAAATTTGAAAGTGTTGTAACCGATAAAATGTTGTCAGTAAGGTTTTACTGTCTATCTCTATCATTAATAATCGATTACACACTAATTAATTAAGTAAAATATTATAAAAAGTTACAAGTTGTTGTGTACATAGTTCCGCGTAGTCAGCGCGTACAAAACTTTCCCAATAGAGCGCGCCCCGCTAAGCACAACAGCGCAGGCGCAGCACTCGTCCGTCTCCACACTGCGAGATGGCGCTGTCTTAGAGACGGACCAAATTCTGCTTCCGCCGATCTGCGTATTAATATGTAACGCAGCCAATGAGATTGCTGCTAACATAGAACCTTTTCTCCTCGGGGATCACACTCGCACAGTGATACCTGAACGCTCGAGGTATTATAACGAGTGTACAGACCTCCGATTAGTCAGTCTGCTTCAGTCTGCATTAGTCTGTAGCCAAGTTTCAGTCAGCGCCTAATAAGATTATCATATTTCTGTACATAGACATTAAGATAAATATATAGACACTGTCAAGTATCAGAAATATGTGAGAATAAGATTAACGTACCAAGACTAATGGAACTTCAGATTGTCAATTGTAAACAGCATCCAGAATCAAGTTACGTAATAGCTATGATTTTTATTATTTTAATAAATGTGTGTGAAATTAATCAAGTTCTGTTTAAAGTTGGTCACCGTCAATCTGCTGTTATAAGCGTGCAAGTAGCATCTCTATCGTCTGAACTAACGGCGGAAGATAAAAACGCCACGATAAGACGAAGAGACATATTTCTGACACTCGGCTACTTCGTTAGAGCGATAAGTCAAATAATCTGGTGGTGTGTGTACCGAAGGTCTTACAGTACGCACACCACACAAGTGAAGTACATTTACAAGTTCTATAACTTTTAAACAGTAACTGTTGCAAACTAACACAAATTTCCATTCTTCAGGCTGGTAAAATGGAAACTTCACGTGCTCCGTGGTAGAATGTCTTCTTCCGTTTCAAGGTACAACATGGTGCATTATCGGCGAAGTATGGTGTATCTTTCCACAAATTACAAAACTAGTATTAAAATTATACAGAATTCTATTCATCATAAAAGCAGTAAGTGAAGAATCAATATTATCTTACAGAATATTTACAAGTGTTACATGAAACATAGCAACATGTCTCAGAACGACAAAAACAGTAAGCAAGTACTGGACGCTGCTTATGGCGGTCTATAGTGTCAGTCCTTCAAGTGATTCCAGAACCTATAACTAGACTGAAACGCAGGCCCAAAAACATCATGTGATGCTAGGTTTCACAGTCTAAGAGGACTTAAAGTAAAATCTCATTGCATTTGGAACTGTTTCACATTTAGCCGCAATGAGCTACGAAAACGTGGATTGATATCGGAATATCTAGATTCCCCTCAAGGAGCTAAATGTAGTTAAACATAAGAGGCTAACAGAGCACTGTAAGAACTTTGTGTCACTTTTGACAAATTGTTAGTTTCCATATATCTTTCTAAAACATCAAAAGTGTTTCTGTTCCATTGCCAGAAACCGTCAGAGTAACTTGTGACAACACTTTATATTATTATTCATAAGGTTGTAACTTAAGAAGCAAGCTTAAAACTAGCATGGAAACCTAAAAAAAAAAGGTGCCGATATTTTGTATGTATTAAGAGCCACAAGAAAGTCTAATAACTGGCTTTTTATGTAATTCACAGTTGTAACCAGATTTTTTTTGTTTTGGCAATATCATTTGGAAATATTGGTCAAATTAAGCACTGAGATTGAAATTTTGTCTTTGCACCACGCCTGTAACACATAACTCTGCCACAAAGCTAATCTTTCTATTCATTCTCGCAGGCGACATAAACCATGGACACGAAGAGATATTTTGTACACAGTATCTGTGTTGAATTAAGTCAGATATTAAAAGTTGTCCTCCAGTACAGATTGGAAATATGAAAACCACTTGAAAAAATTCGATTGTTTGGTAAAAACTAGCTTCAGTTGCTGCTGAGAAGTTTATTTCAACATCATCTGTTGCGGTTTTTCATCATTTAAACAAACACTGCCGAAATCAGTCCATGATGAAACTAATACTTTTGTCTGTATATATGCCAGTTAAGTATGTCAAACCAGAAAAAAAATTAATGTAGCTCCACATAACACAATGTAATAGTGAATTTATAGACTAGGATTTGGTTTCCTGACCGGTACCTAATTGATTCTAGTCAAGAACTTTCGAATTGTCAATCCTGCACTTAAAAATCTACATACATATCGTTTTATTGTCATAAAAATGAGATGATTGGAACGTCAGGCTCAAAACCTAAAAATACACATATGAATCTCTAATCCTTTCTTAGAAACAAGTGGCTATATCTCAGATGTGCTGGTGTCGCTCATGTTAGGATATTTTAACTATATCAATAACTTTAAATATATGCAACAGGCTAATGTATAACTCATATAGCACAAACAATTCTGCCCTTCAAACAGGTATGTAAAAGTAATCATAATGTTATGATACAATTCACGTACCGTCTCCTCCGAAGCAAAACATTCGCGAGGGTGTGAGTATTCTACATTACTGAATTTGAATTGTATAACTAAGAAAAAGTTTCAAATGAGGAGGTTCTGCGCAGAATTGGAGTAGAAAGGACTCCTGTTAAGGCATCAGGGATTAGCTTCCAAAGCGCTACAGAGAGCCATAGAGGATAAGAATAGGGTATTACTTTTCTGGAAATCGTCGTAATGGTGAATTGTGTCATTTTATTCCCAAAACATGCTTCCTCCCATCTGGAATTTCAGTATTCTTTTATAAAATCGTAAATGAAATTCAAATAAATTGAAAACTCGCTAAAACGTACCATTCGTGTCATGTGATTACTGTGACGTCACTGGTTAGGTGGCTGCTCCTACTGTAATAAAACTAATTCACAGTGATGTCTTGTTTTGAAATTTACGTTTCGGGAAATGGATTACAAACGGTGCGCAGTACCACACCGTAGAAATAATTCCATAAAAACTCCTAAAAATGTGTTTGGTCGTTTGAGAGAGTGAGAAGGTGCGTAAAATCTGGTTGCACCTTAGCTGCAAAATGCCACTAAGTCGATGCCCAATTTCCATGACTTAATTAAAAATATCTTGCACCCTGAAGCTAACATTAATTTACCTCCTAGATGCGCTTTACCACTGTTACAAAGAAGTATTGCATCAGGCGATGAAATTAAGCTCTTAGTAAATATTTTCGTTATACCCTCTTCGTTGCACGTAATTGGTAATTGGGTATATATAAAACAAATCCACAGTCTTTTTATATGAAAACAAAATGGCGACAACAAAATTTCAAATGGTTACAATGGCTCTAAGCACTATGAGACATAAAATCTGAGGTCATCAGTCCCTAGACATAAACCTAACCAACCTAAGAGCATCACACCCATCCATGCCCGAGGCAGGATTCGAACCTGCGACCGTAGCAGGCACGCGTTTCCGGACCGAAGCGTCTAGAACCGCTCTGCTACAGCGGCCGGCTATAAAATTTCTCCACACCGTTTACAGGGTATTATTGTCTTTTCTTTGACGTTTGCGTGCGCTTATATTTGCAGTAGCTGCTCACACACGCCCCGTTCAAACACATATTTTCTAGTCAATGTGACCACGCATTTTATCATCGTAGTGTCCAGCTAGGATCCTTACTGTTTAAGCTTTTGAAGTAAAATCATCTTACATAAGATGAAGTTAAGTCTGCTTCCGACGCTCACGTTAGTTTGCATTCACAAACAGCATAGCACTTACGCTTGTGTTATCTGCATCTTGTACATGCTTGATATCTCTCCGCATACAAAACGTCATCGTTCTGTAACTCGTTATACTGTGGTAACATGGTGATATCTTCACTACTAGCAATGCTCTCCAAAAAAGGTTATTATTTGTAAGTTAAGTAGATGCATTTATCCCGAGTTGTCCATTTCTTAGTCCAAGATAGATGTGAAGCTATACACAACGAATCGCACCATCGAAACAACTGCTGCAATGAGTTATTGCTAACGCTCTTCTCATATTTCGTGTAAGACTATTAAAATTTTACGACCCTTCCAGGATTTTAAACTGTGTTCTTTCCATCTGTAGTCCTCTGCGCTATCCGTGGCGCTTCAGAGCACGTATCTCCGTGGGTACCTCTGCTGAGTGCCTTGTACGACGGAAATCAGCACTAAGATATTCCAAGATTGATTTTATTGCGCTTTGGGTCGTATTTCATGACTGATAGTCGCCAGTCTACATATATGCTACGGATCCATGTGCAAAATTTCCGCAATTCATTACTTTGAACGCGTTTAATGATGTTTCAAGTAGCAGGTAAAAGGATGTCCATCCTTGCTCATATCGCCGGCTCTAAACGAGTGGAGCGAAAACACGTCGATTTTCGTAAGGTTTCCACTATCAGCGTTCAGAACAATTTTTTCTGTTGCTGCTTTTTGCTATGAATGCTTTTACCATCACTAAATAGCTAAACAAATTACAGGCAAAGTACGTAAAAACCTAGTAATTCGGCTAACACTCATATAACACACGTATAGTTTCGTCCTAAATCTAGTCCGAGACGTCACTAGAGCTTCAGCCAATAACAGAGTGTTTTCGTACAACAATAAACATAGCTGTATGAAGCAACCGTGAAAATACTTTTTATAGTAATGAAGCCCACTGGTTGCAATGGATTTTATAGTGGAATTGACCATGGTTTCGACTCCTAAACTCAGGGAGCATTCGTCAGAGATTATATATTACCTAAATAAGAGGGATACAAAGTTATTCATGAATAAGAAAAGTACGAGACAGTAATAGTTAATATTCGTATATAACGATGTACTTACACACGTAAGAAGTTGAGCATAACAGGTATCGTCATACAATTTTAACGCCAAACGGCCACGTCACATAATAAAACATCACACGTAAAAGTTTTACCGTCATTTTTAGTTAAATATTAAAGATTGCCCGCTTAGGGCTGCTTGTGTATACTGAAACAGGTGGCATCAGACTGGGTGGTGCGTGCGCCGGCTAAACTACGATATGGACATGAGGTGTGACGTCATATAGTGTTCAAAATTGGTAACATCTGCTTCACGTGATAGAAAAGTTACAGCAGTTTGTATAGCAGATGTGTCTTCAACTTTTAACCATTTTGTAGTATAAAGACATATTATAATTTAAAAGTAGAAAGAAAAAAATTTCGGTAATTTGTTACAGTAAAATACAGTAAATGATTAAACAGCATTGAGAGTATTGGGAGGAAAACAACATTTCACAAAAAACACGAGGAAAGATTGTCACAGGTGAAAAATATCTTTAAAGGATCCTTCAATAAAGGTTTGGAGCCATTGAAAAAATTCTTGTTAAGTAGTTGTAACTGTTCACTAAGAATAAGGTTATCATTGAGAGAGAAGTGTTTGAATATTTCCATTTCCTCAAGAACATCAAGTCTACGACCGTTTTTCTCTGTGTGCTGAATATTAATATCATTAATTTCCTTAGGTTTGTGGCTATGATCAGCAAATGGTCAGCAAAAGATGAATTATGAATGTTAGTGCCTTTTCCCCCAATAGATGCTCTTTATATCTGACTGAAAAATGTCACCCTGTTTGTCCTATATAATCAGACGTGTCGCAAATGATTGTATAGACTCCTCAGTGTAACAAAGAGGGACGTACTGATATTAATTTGTGAAGGACATTGGTTTTCAGGTTATTATTAGTGGAGAATGTAACATTGCAGTTACATCTGTTTTTAAGGAGGCGCTGGGTTCTGTAGGAATGGAAAAATATTTCTTTTCTTGCTGTTTCGTGTTGGAGGAACCGAGAGTGGTAACTCTGTTGTTAGTTTTCTGCTTGAAGATATCATCTACTATAGTGGGTTCGCATACTTTATTAACTGCGATAGTTTTAATCAAATTTATCTCAGCACTGAGGCTTTCAACAGATAAGGACGTAGAAATAGCTCTGTGTACGGAGGAATGAAAAACGGCATTTTAGTGAGACTGTGGGTGTGTAGAACTAGCTGGTACGATTTGATCTGCGCAAGTTTCTTTTCGGTAAATGTTGAAAAAAATTTTATTGTCGATTAAAGTTAATTGACGGTGTTCATTTTCTAGTTCCACTGTAAAACTGATTTTCTCGTGAATTTCATTGAAGATCTTAACTTTATTGTCTATACTGTTAATAGGTCCTTTGTAAAGAATTAAAATGTCATCAACGTATCGGGAATAAGAAAGGATGCCTAAGGTGGCAGCTGAGAAATTTTCGAAATAATTTTCTTCTAAGGAGTTAACGAATATGTCTGCAAGGATACCAGCTAGTGGGTTACCCATAGCTAAACAATCAGGGTGCTGATACAGTCATCCGTTAATTTCAAAATAATTAAATTTCACTACAGTTTGAATGAGATTCATGAAATCGGTAACTTGCTCATCAGAGATATCTTTATTGAAGAAACGTAAATTATTTTCTACTATATTCAGCGTTCCCCTCACAGGTACATTCGTATAAAAGTTATGAAAGTCAAGTGAAAAAATTCTATATCTAGATCACAATGCAAGTCGTTGATTCATTTGAATAACAATTTGACTGTCAGAGACCGAATAATTGTTCTGAAAAACGTATGAACTTTTTTTAAATTTATCGTGTAAAAATTTTGCAAGGTCGTGGTAGGAATTGTTCATACTGTTTGAAATTAGTTTTCTTTGTGAATTTTAAATTGTGACAGTAATTTAGGAGTTGGTGATTCATGTTAATCAATTGCTTTTTGTGATAAGGTTTAAGTAGAAATTTTGCATTATTAACGGCAAACTTAGTTTCTTTTTGCAAATACGGAGTCGGATCCTCGTTTAGTTCGGAAATATAGTTTTCCTAGAAAAATTGTAAGGCTTTAGTTACATATTTACTTTTACTGGTAACAATAAGCGAACTACCTTTGTCGGATTTTGTCACTAAGGCATCATATTCTTTAAGCTTCGTATTAATAGCTGTAACTAATTTCCTCTCATTGCTTGCAGTATTTTGTACAGTGGTTAAATTTTTATTAATAGTGTTACATACATCATAGGCTATTCTGGTTTGTCGTGAATTTTCGCCTTCAGTATAATCAAAACCAGTTTTAAGCTGTACAATCAGATTTTCTACGACTTTTGTGTCTGCTACATTAGGCGAAATATTGTATTTAAAGCCTTCTTCTAATAAGGATATTGCGTCTTTAGTAAAACTGACGTCAGTTTTATTAACGATTCTACTATAAAATTTACGATCACTTTTTTGAAAATTGTTATCAGATGCCTTCTTTTGAGGTAATACACAAAATAGTTTTGAAGCTTCTTTCGTGTCTATTGAGGATAGTTTTTTAATAGTTATCTCGGTTTTCATTAATATGTCTGCAGAAATCATCAACTGGAAAATTTTATTGCATGCGAGATATTTTTGTAAGCTCCAGATACAGATAATATACTTCTTCATTTAAAGCATCTTTTTTAGTATAAAGAGAACAAATTTTGTCGAAACTGATTTTTAGCACTAATGGATTATACATTTTAGGTTCTTTTTTACAATGATTGAAATTCAAATAAGATTTTACATAACTGACGACAAGTCCCATATTTTCATAACGTTTGTTAAGTTCTATAGACAAACCTATGTTCAGGATTTGATTGATATAAAGAATATAAAAAAGAAAATCCGGAACACGCCCTTATCTGTTGAAAACGTAAATGGTGAGATAAATTTGATTAAAACTATCGCAGTTAACAACGGATACGAACCTATTATAGTACATGATATCTTAAAGCAGAAAACTAACAACTGAATTACTACTCTCGGTTCCTCCAATACCAAACAGCAAGAATAGAAATATTTTTCCATTCCGTTTTTAGGGCCTATCTCTTACAGACTGCTGTAACCTTTCTATCACGTGAAGCAGATGTTACCAATTTTCAACACTATATGGCGTGACACCTCATGTCCACATCGTAGTATAGCCGGCGCACGCACCATCCAGTCTGATGCCACCTGTTTCAATATACACAAGCAGCCCTTAGTGGCAATCTTTCATTTTTAACTAGAAATGACAGTAATACTTTTACGGATGAAGTTTTATTATGTGATGTGACCTTTTTGGCGTTAAAATTGTATGACGAGAGCTGTTATGCTCAACTTCTTACATATTTAAGTACATCTTTATATAAGAATATTAATTATTACTGTCTCGTATTTTTCTTATTCATGACTAACTTTGTATCCCCCTTATTTAGGTAACATAAATTCTGATGAAGACTCCTTTAGCTTAGGAGTCAAAACCCATTGCAACCATTGGCCAAAACTTCACATTTAATGATTTATATAAAGAAAGTCATATTTCGCGGAAAGTTTGGCCGTAAATGCAATTTGGATGTTATTATCACTCCGAATATCAACAGTAAAAACAATTTTTTTTATACAGGAAAATTGCCTATTGTATTGGAAGACAGAGGGAGTACATCCAAGAATGGCCCAGGACGTAGTTAGCATGAGCTACTCTGAGATGAAGAAGTTGACACAAAAGGGGTATTCGGATTAAGATACCGCAAACTAGTGATGTTCTCTACTTCGATATACTCACTTCAGACATCCGCCCCCCCCCCCCCCCCTCCCCACTACCCTTGCACGACAATGTTGCGAAAATATAAATTCAGGAACTGTATGCTGCAGTAACGTTTGCGCACCGTCTATTACCTCTTATCCGAGAAGGAACCTTAAGAAGTAATTGTGTTTTTTGTTTGCCTTCGATTAATACAGTTTCATAATATAGCGGATTAGCAGATTAACGTATTTTGGACACCTTCAAGCAATGCTGCCGTTTCAAAGAACAGATGAGGTGTACACCAGCGTAAGAAAAGGTAAAGGTGGCTAACACCTGCGCATACGCTTACTTGAGAGATTTGCAGTTAATGAAAACTGTCTCATGCATTCATTTTCACGGTGTAATTACCAAACAGATAGATGGTACGCTCTTGGATAGCACAGATTATAAGTAGACTAGAGATGAGTATTTTATTGTCAGTTCAAATACATCCTGAGAATTGAAAAAAAAATTATTAAAGGACAACCCTTACGTTAGGAACTTCTCTGTGGTTGAGAAACTTTGTGTGAAATGTTAGACTTCATTGTAAATACGACAGCAAAACTTATTGTTTCGTGTGTTTTTTTATTTCTGAATTTTTATTATTTGTGTGTGTTATGTAGCGACTAATTACATGACCTTGTAGTTCTAGGTCATATCGTATAACAGAAAATGAAAAGAAAGCAACAGTCTCTCGACAGTAATAATTCTACCAGGTGGTACAATACTATTCGGCGGCGGTCATTATAATGATCCTAACAGCCGTTTCATTATTATAAGGAACACCTTCTTTAGCTATATCCTCCTGTCGTCTAACAGCGCAAAAGGTTTCACTTAGCTAACTGAATTTCATATGGTATTGACCTCTGTATTACGTCTGTTTCAGCAACAGAGGAAAGGAAAGTGCCCTCAGAACCAATATAAATATTGTGGATGGTCAGATATTCGGAGCTTAAATGGCACATAACTGTAACGCACTGCGTTCGATTATTCAATTACCCTTCATTAACTTTCACTTTTGGCTTCTTTCATGGCACGCCCATAAGCCCTCCCCATCGTGAAATTGAGCTATAATCTCGCCGAAACTCACATTAGCTCTTCGATATTGTTTACCCATAGCGTTACCTCAGTATAAAAACTAGCTAACTAGATTTTTTGGCACTTTCGAGTTATCTATGTGACTCTCGCCTACCTATACTCTAGTCAATGGTACGAAATGATACTTACCAGAATTTGCTCTTGGAATTCAAGAAATACTTAACTATTAAATGAAGGAATATTTCTGTGCTGAAATAGGTGCTGTAGTGTAAGCAGTCCAACATGAGACATCTATATTGCTAGAACTAGATATCTTGAGGTACCTCGTTGTGATACTAACTAGCGCACATTTCTGTAACGTTTACGTGACTGGTGTGACAGTAATATTTCCCAACTTAGCGACACTGACTACCATTTGACCGACCATCTTTGCGTGTTTCTGCTGTCAGTGGCGTAAAGACTGATGAGATCAGATATGTATGTTCGTAACAAAGGTGCAATGTGCCATTCAGTTGTGTGTGTTTCGCTTTGCTGCATATCTATTGATGTGCAACAGGCTATGTTTGTGCCCACACTAACGCACTCCAAGGTGTTTAGCGCTGCCACTTCTCTTGTTACAATATGGCAGTATCTATAGGTGACACCATTCAGTCTTACATGTGCATGTGGGAGGAGAATATCGGTGGTAGGTGTGGAAATGAAATAGCGTCATGCATTCTGAAAGTGTTAAACACTGGGATAACAACGAACATAGACCTTATTGTTTGGAGTGACTACTGTGCTGCACAAAACAAGAATTGAATGATGGTGTTTATTTTTCTTTTTCTGGTGGCAAATGGGTTGTTCACAACAAAAGAATAACGGTTTCTTGTTATTGGGCACAGCTTCCTCCCCTGTGCCTTGATAAAGAGAATGATGTCGGTGACGAAGGCATTTGTACCTAGTGACTTATGCAATATGGTCGAGGAAGCGAAGGTTGTTAGACCTATCAAAGTAATGTCTATGAAGACTTCCGATTTTTTTCAAGGTGTAGCCGACGAGATACTCTCTACAAAAAAGCTGAACATTTCAAAGTCTGTCAGCATCACATAGGATTCAACAGATGTAATACGTGTAGCAATAAGAGAATGTTACACCGACATGGAAAGGATCCCTAAGGGGAATGTGCTAAAAATAGGGAAACCTGCATGAAACATTCAATCTGCTACATTTGAATCTATTTCCTCAATCCATTCAATTAACGATAAAAAAAAAAAAAGATTTAAAGGCTGTTATGCCTTACCTGGAAAAGAATGAGCGTAAAGAATATTATATACAGAGCTCTGGAGAGTGACTAAGAACAAACCACCTTCAGCACCAAACAATTCCAACTATGTCATGCAACCACCACTAATATACGACAAGATAATCTCATTTGTGACATGGAGAAGTTTGAGGAATAAATAAAACAATTCACTACAAACAGTCTTTTTGTAATAACTTAAGTTTATAAATTTGGCACTTTGCACCTTTCTACATTTAAGTATCTAATTGTGAACAGGTGTAGGAGCAGCATGGCTCAGTATTTCTGCAGGTTACTTCGAAGGGATTTGTTGAGTCCATGCCAAGTTGAGCGGGTGGACTATGTCGGGCGAAAGAAGGTCCGACGTGTTGTTACGAGGCATCGCACAAGTTTTGTCACCCCAGTGCAAAAATTACTACAATACTGTAACACACGTAACGGAATTGCAAGTAGGAAAACATTTATGCAATTAGGATTCTACCAATTTCTATTTTCCATAAATGAGTATATCTTCTCCTCGATGGTGTGTACTTTTTGTCACACATGCCTTCAACTCAAGATGAATGTATGACCTGTGTTCTCTACTTTCTATTTTCTACCAACTTTAGCAAATGTACGAGTTAGATTAGTCCGTGTGTCTTCATTGTGAACTATTGCAGAGGATTCAAAGTGAATTTAGTCTCTGTTTCTAATATCGCTGAGAAGGTCTTGATGGGAGGAAGTGAAATCCGATTGAAAATTACAGGACACTTTTTATAAAAGATGTACATCAGATCGTGTCCTCGTAAACAAAACGTTACAGGAAAGGGAACCATTTTGGTAAAAATTCTTCATGGCAGTTAAATATTTCCTATATAAATTTTTATTTTACGCTACTGGCCATTAAAACTGCTACACCAAGAAGAAATGCAGATGATAAACGGGTATTCATTGGACAATTATATTATACTAGAACTGATATGTGATTACATTTTCACGCAATTTGAGTGCATAGATCCTGAGAAATCAGTACCCAGAACAACCTCCTCTGGCCGCAATAACGGCCTTGATACGCCAGGGCATTGAGTCAAACAGAGATTGTATGACATGTACAGGTAGAGCTGCCCATGCAGCTTCAACACGATACCACAATTCATCGAGAGTAGTGACTGGCGTATTGTGACGGCCACCATTGACCAGACGATTTCAGTTGGTGAGAGATCAGGAGAATGTGGTGGCCAGGGCAGCAGTCGAACATTTTCTGTATCCAGAAAGGCCCGTACAGGACCTGCAACATGCGGTCGTGCATTATCCTGCTGAAATGTAGGGTTTGGTAGGGATCGAATGAGGGGTAGAGCCATGGGTCGTAACACATCTCGAAATGTATCTTCCACTGTTCAAAGTGCCGTCAATGCGAACAAGAGGTGACCGAGACGTGTAACCAATGGCACCCCTTACCATCACGCTGGTGATACACCAGTATGGCTATGACGAATACACGCTTCCAATGTGCGTTCACAGCGATGTCGCCAAACATGGATGCGACCATCATGATGCTGTAAACGGAACTTGGATTCATCCGAAAAATGACGTTTTGCCATTCGTGCACCCAGGTTGGTCGTTGAGTACACCATCGCAGGCGCTCCTGTCTGTGATGCAGCGTCAAGGGTAACCGCAACCATGGTCTCTGAGCTGATAGTCGATGCTGCTGCAAACGTCGTCGAGCTGTTCGTGCAGATGGTTGTTGTCTTGCTAACGTCCCCATCTGTGGACTCAGGGATCGAGACGTGGCTGCATGATCCGTTACAGCCATGCCTGTCATCTCGACTGCTAGTGATACGAGGCCGTTGGAATCCAGGACGGCGTTCCGTATTGTCCTCCTGAACCCACCGATACCAGATTCTGCTAACAGTCATTGGATCTCGACCAACGTGAGCAGCAATGTCGCGATACGATAAACCGCAATCGTGATAGGCTACAATCCGACCTTTATTAAAGTCGGAACCGTGATGGTACGCATTTCTCCTCCTTACACGAGGCATCACAACAACGTTTCACCAGGCAATGCCGGTCAACTGCTGTTTGTGTAAGAGAAATCGGTTGGTAACTTTCCTCTTGTCAGCACGTTGTAGGTGTCGCCACCGGCGCCAACCTTGTGTGAATCTCTGAAAAGGTAATCATTTGCATATCACAGCACTCACTTGCTGTCGGTTAAAGTACGCATCTGTTGCACGTAATATTCGTGATAGCAGTTTTAATGGCCAGTAGTGTAGTTGGGGAGAAAATATCATTTGGTTGCTCAAGGTTACGTTGGATGTAAGTGTACTATCAGTTTAAGAGATTAGCGCTAGAGGGGAGAAGCGTACATGAAACGAATCAGAAGACTGACGAATTCAGAACCCTCACCCCCCCCCCCCTCCACCTCCTCCACACACACACACACACACACACACACACACACACACACGCGCGCGCGCGCGCGCGCGCGTGCGCGCAAAAGCAGCATATTTACGTCAGAAAGTTTCGCACTGTTGCCTTGGTGGAATACGCACATGGCCCGAGCTACTCCTGTTTCCTCTTAGAGGAACCGTAGAAAGACTACTCAACAGCACGTGCGCCCTGCACTGTTACATATCTACTCCGCCATTGATAACATTGCTAGCAAAAGGATGCAAGCTAGCAAATATTATCCTCTTCATATTGAGTACTGCAGAGTAACAGCAATACCGCAGTGAACCGAATTATGCAGATAAGAAACGCAGTGCGCTCGGATGACCTCCGTATGCGCTCTGGAAATGGCCTCAACCACTCTGGGGTTATATTGACGGTTTGCCCACAGACTCTTCTTCATGAAATCACCATCAGCGAACTACGCATTCAGTAGTGATTAAGGACGCACCAGACCATCCCAAGGTTTAGTGCCGCTATTCGTCCTGAAGCCATGCGTAACGAAATGTCGGCTTTGTGAGAACTTGCATCGCTTCAGTCTTCGTTGCTTTCCGGGAACCATTATTATCTTTGTATGCGAGGCGTAATTTGAGATAACAGCAATACGCTGACACCGAACAACAAACTACGGTCTCTGTTGTGTCACTGGCACTAAGTGACCCACTTTCCTATAAGCGAAGTTGAGACATTTATACCTAAGCTTGATGATTTGGTGTGAATATTAGTGTCAAGAACATATCTGTATATTTTCGACTCTTAACAAACAATCTTACCTCCTCATTGGTAACACAAAATTCTCGGTGGAACCCAACATATTTAATTTCTCTTCAAATATCTGACGGTCAAGTAATATGTTATGCTGAGCCACCAAGAAACAGTACGAATATTAGACATTCATGGATATACACTATGTGATCAAAAGTATCCGAGCACACTGAAAAACACGTTCTTCATATCAGGTCCACTGTGCTGCCGCCTACTGTCAAGTACTCCATATCAGAGACCTTAGTAGTCATTAGACAACTTGAGAGAGCAGAAATGGGCCGTCCGCGGAACTCACGGACTTTGAACGTGGTCAGGTGATTGGGTGTCACGTGCGTCCTACGTCTGTACGCGAGATTTCCACACTCCTAAACATCCCTAGGTCCACTGTTTCCGATGTGATGGTGAACTGGAAAAGTGAAGGGACACGTACAGCACAAAAGCGTACAGATCGACCTCGTCTGTTGACTGACAGACACGCCGAGCGTTGAAGAGGGTCGGAATGTCTAACAGGCAGACATCTACCCACACCATTACACAGTAATTCCCAACTGCGTCAGGATCCACTGCAAGTACTGTGACAGTTAGGTGGGACGTGAGAAAACTATGATTTCATGGACGACCGGCTGCTCATAAGACACGTATCATGCCGGTAAATGCCAAACGGCGCCTCACTTGGTGTAAGGAGCGTAACTGAACAGTGGAAAAACGATGTGTGGAGTCACGAATCATGGTACACAATGTGGCGATTCGATGGCAGGGTGTGGGTATGGCGGATGCCCAGTGAATGTCATCTGCCCGCCTGTGTAGCGCCTACAGTACATTTCGGAAGCGGTGGTGTTATGGTGTGGTCGTGAGTTTCTTTGTTGGTTTGCGTGGCACTATCACAGCACAGGCCTACATTGATGTTTTAAGTACCTTCTGGAGTCCCACTGCTGAAGAGCAATTCGAGGATGGAGATAGCATCTTTCAACACGATCTAGTAACTGATGACAATGCGCGGACTGTGGCGGTGTGTGTACACGACACTAACATCCCTTTAGTGGACTGGCCTGCACAGAGTCCTGACCTGAAGCCTATAGAACACCTTTGGGATGTTTTGGAAGGCCGACCGTGCCAGGCCTCACCGACCGGCATCGATACCTGTCCTCACTGCAGCATTCCGTGAAGAATTGGCTGCCATTTCCCAAGAAACCTTCGAGCACCTGATTGAACGTATGCTGCCAGAGTGGAAGCTGTCATCAAGGCCAAGGCTGGGCAAACACAATACTGAATTCCAGCATTACCGATGGACGGCGCCACGAACTGCTAAGTCATTTTGAACCATGTGTCTAGAAACTCTTGATCAAATAATGTATCACCTGACAGCTGCTACAAAAATTTATTTTCCTGCCACTAGTTTCTACTGTTTGATCACCGCCGTCAGACCTCGACATGATACATGGTGAGAGCATATATATATACAGGGTTATTACAAATGATTGAAGCGATTTCACAGCTCTACAATAACTTTATTATTTGAGATATTTTCACAATGCTTTGCACACACATACAAAAACTCAAAAGGTTTTTTTAGGCATTCACAAATGTTCGATATGTGCCCCTTTAGTGATTCGGCAGACATCAAGCCGATAATCAGGTTCCTCCCACACTCGGCGCAGCATGTCCCCATCAATGAGTTCGAAAGCATCGTTGATGCGAGCCCGCAGTTGTGGCACGTTTCTTGGTGGAGGAGTTTTAAACACTGAATCTTTCACGTAACCCCACAGAAAGAAATCGCATGAGGTTAAGTCGGGAGAGCGTGGAGGCCATGACATGAATTGCTGATCGTGATCTCCACCACGATCGATCCATCGGTTTTCCAATCTCCTGTTTAAGAAATGCCGAACGTCATGATGGAAGTGCGGAGGAGCACCATCCTGTTGAAAGATCAAGTCGGCGCTGTCGGTCTCCAGTTGTGGCATGAGCCAATTTTCCAGTATGTCCAGATACACGTGTCCTGTAACGTTTTTTTTCGCAGAAGAAAAAGGGGCCGTAAACTTTAAACCGTGAGATTGCACAAAACACGAGATGGTTTGTAGGGTCCCTGCACGAGTCTCAATGAAGATCAGTTTGCTGTCAGGAAAACATAAGAGGTAGTAGAGAAAATATGGAAGATCTTAGAGAAAAACAGGTTACAGAAACCTTGTAACTATAGAACCTGAAACACACACCTTGCACATGTGATAGTGGCAGAGATGAAGTATGGGCACCGATAAATTATGAATTGTTTTTGTAGAACAAATTACGTGAAAGGTGGGCAGTAGCTGATAACAAATTTAAAAAAGGGTTCTTACGTTATTCAATCTGTACATTGTGTGAGTAGTAGGAAGATACGATCGAGACATTTTGAATGTGTTTTTAAAGTACAGAAAAGAGAAATATAATTTACGGTTTGCCGAAGACATTGCAAGTTATGTAGGAATAAAATATTTCGGGAGTCATTTTAACGGAATGGATAGTTACTTGAGAAGCAGTTATGCCTTGAACACCAAAACATGAGAAAATAGCCTGATGGAATGATGCTCCAGTAATTATATTAGTAGGATTTGTTCTGCTGTTTGGGCAGTACAATAACTAATGTTTGTTCAGAGAAACAGATTGTAAAAGCCGGCCGTTGTGGCCGGGCGGTTCTAGGAGCTCCAGTCCAGAACCGCGCTGCTGACCTAGAGACAAATAATTGGGTGCACATGCTGATAATACGTGAAATATAATTACAAAGTAAATTGCGTTTAAAGGTATACCCGTTAAGATATATATATATGGCGTCATCTATTGGCTAGACAGTGTTCTCTAGTGTGTATTTGAAAATGACGCCATTGTCAAGACAACACAGAGGCGATGTTGGTAGCCCTTATATCAGATAAACGTCTACTCAAAGGGACGCCGCAGTCATAGCAACATAGACTGCAATATGGCAGCTCAGACCAAATAATTACACATATATTGTAGTGGAAACGATCCACGTGGACGTCTTCAAGGACGATTGTGTGGACGAATAATAAAATTGTTGCTGGAAAACTTAAAAAGATCATTACCACGTGACGGCGTGTGGCGGAAACATTTCGTAACATTACCCAGCAAATGAATGGGAAGCTGGGTCCTAGAATGGAAACAAAGACATTACAAAATGCTATAAAATGTTACATACTACGTTCTAGCGATACCTTAAGCACTAGACGAGATGCACTTGTCTGAATTCCGTGGTGACAAAAAATGGCTTATTTGAAAACAGGAAAACACTAAATCGCACTTCGTAATGCCGATTTTGGACATAGTAAAGGCAGACAGTCGATATCCGCAATCACCTCTGAGTGGGCGATTTCGTTGTACGGGTTGCTAGGAACAAAAATACATACCTAAAGTCATGTCGTTAGTAATATATCTGATAAAAAAATAGAATAAAAATACAAAGGCCAGTCTGGGTTTAGTAGAATTTTGTAATATGCAGGAATGTAAAGATACAGTGTCAAAATGATACACCACTACATATTAATCTAAATGGTCCCAAAATAATGAAAAGTGTATGTGAGATGGAAGGTTCGTCCATAATACAAAGAAAAGGTAAAATACATGAAAAATGGGAATAAAGGTAGTATTAGAACCTGCATTTTAATTGAACACAGGTTAATATGGAATACAACGCAGGAGTCAGAAATAAAGAAGATAAAGTAGCAGTCTTGGGTTCAAACGATATTCTCAAATAGATCAAATGTATTTTATCCCAGAAGTCTGTATGTTCGTTAAGGACAAGTTACGGGTGGTTTTCTTGGTGAAGACGTGATTCTGACAGTTTTCTGTTGCTGCAGTATTTCAGAAACTGCATAGAGAATATTGAGACCAGTTAAATTATTATTATTATTATTGTGAGCGGTGTAGAAAAAAAAGATGCAGTTTCCTGTGAATATAGACATTGTTTTTAATCAGTGGTCATATACAGGATGCACAACATCAACAATCTCAGCATGCACAACATCAAAAATCTCAATTAGTGTCAGGTCAACAAAGCAAATATCTGGGGGAGTACGGGGTGGATAATACATAGAAGTCACTTCTTGATTGATGTATAGTTCTGCATTAAGAAGTACATCACATTCTAACTCCAGAAACCACACTTTTAAAGCTTCTTAGTGCATCTTAGCTATCTAACAGAAAATGCCATTCACTGTCCACTGACGCTTCGATATCAATATTTAAAACCATTGATGTTTTAAGTGTTAAATCATAAGTAAAAATCTCTCGGTGTACATGCCGCGTCAAATCAGGATAAAACTCCAAGCTTTCGACCACTACCTCCATGGTCGTCGTCAGGGCTAAAACTGACTGTCGTGAACTAGCGAGGTTTCCGCTTTTATATGCAAATGACGGCTTCTGATTGGCTGGAATACGTCAGCGATATGGCGTGTAGTGAAGTGGTGCCCTCTACTTCCGTAGATGTAGTTGCTATCCCGCGTTGCTTGCAGCGCCATCCCTTGAATCAGGAGGTAAAGTGCGAGAAGTTTTTCTCCGCGATTTTTCTTTATCCAGTGCACTCTTCCAAGTGTTGCTAAGTGCATAGCCGTTGTCTCTATTAAAGTTATTATCGCTAAGTCTAATTTCGACTCCTTCCCGGATCACAGAGTCCCAGTAATTCGATGTGTGGGCTATTACTCTGGTTTCTTCAAATAAAATCTTATGCTTGTTAAGCAGGCTATGTTCAGCCACCGCTGATTTTTCCAAATACCCGTATTTCAGGTGGCGTTGGTGCTCGATGCAGCGGTCGGCAACAGTTCTTACAGACTGGCCCACGTAATTCTTGCCGCATTCGCAAGGAATAGTATAAATTCCCGGCACTCTTAAGCCGAGACTATCTTTGACTGGTCTCAAGATTTCCTTAATTTTCCTAGGTGGTCGGAAAACTGGTTTTATTCCTTGCCTCTTCAGGACTCTGGCTATCTTGCTCGTTGTAGCACCGCAAAAAGGAAGCCGCGCTATGTGTTGGTCCTCTTCTTGTATGTGGCCGGCATCGTGTCTTACTTTCTTGGACAATACTGATTTAATTTCACCGGCAGAATAACCATTCCTCTTGAAAACAGTCGTCAAATGGTTAATCTCGGGGCCGAGGTGGTCCTTGTCAGAAATAGTCCTGGCTCTGTGTACTAAAGTATTCAGCATTGCTCTCTTCTGAGACGGATGATGGAAGCTATGGCTATGCAGATATAAGTCTGTATGGGTTGGCTTCCTGTACACAGAATGGCCCAGTCGTCCATCCGGCTTTCGCTCTACCAACACATCTAAAACAGGTAACTTCCCTTCCTTCTCTACCTCCACTTCACTACGCGCCATATCGCTGACGTATTCCAGCCAATCAGAAGCCGTCCTTTGCTTATAAAAGTGGGAACCTCGCTAGTTCACGACAGTCAGTTTTAGCCCTGACGACGACCATGGAGGTAGTGGTCGAAAGCTTGGAGTTTTATCCTGATTTGACGCGGCATGTACACCGAGAGATTTTTACTCAAGAAATACGTCGCGAAAGACTTCGTGGCCATGTTAAATCATAAGTTGAACTAGAAAGCACAAGAGCACTGAGAGGAACTGGCAGCTTCTCATCCACCAGACAAACACTCTTTCCTTTCATTGACACTTAAACGTAATGGTATGGTGCATATGACAGAGACCAGCACTGATGGGGCCACACTCATCTGCATGTGTACTGTAGTACCTCCAGCACAATATTTAAATATTTCTGGAAGTCAGAGACTGGCTGGGTGTCTTCATTACACATTGTTCTGCTCCTACATGCCGTTCAGGTGTACTACAGAATCCCAAACAACTGTTGTGAGTCCCAATAGGCCGGAGGTTGCTTCAGGTTCCGACAGGATGGTGATGGCTGCTGCTGCACTAGACATGCTGGAGGTCACTGCACATCTCGACATGCTGGAGATTGCTACTGGTCTGGACAAGACAGAGGCCACTGAACAAAGAAGAGGAGGAAACAATAAGCATCCACGCACAAAGTCGTGGAGTTCAGTAAATACATGTAACTAAACCACATGTACTTTCTTTTATGCTTCTTCTGTGAGGGAAAGGTAGCGGACAATCTCAATTGCAGTTGGTGCTTCATGGTTCTTTCACCGACCATGACTGACACTATATCCTCTTTTTATCACCAAATATCATGATCACATCACTGGATGTAGCATTTCTATTGGCTCCTGTCCATTTTCAGATGGTAGAGGGGGAATGCCGTGTTCCTATTGGTTCCCATCACTTTTCCCCTCTGACGTCATACTTTCGAGCACCGTCTGGTGGCAGAATTGCCAAGTTGGCCAGTCAGTCTGGAACTGCTGAAGAGGACGCATTGCTGCAGACCTGTCTGTTGGACTGCAGTGGCAACCGTTATTAGTCTACTATCGGTGTGCTGCTCACTATAAAAATGTAGCACATACAAATAACGCCACTTACCTGCTGGATTGGGGGCAATCGCGTCTTGCATGGTGGAAGAGGCAGTCTGAAGCTATTTCAAAGGTGGAAGTTGCCAGTTCGAGTACCAGCAACTGTCTGTTAGAATTGTGAAATGCAACCTCACCCAATCCTACTGCATCGCCATTACGTGGCGAAAAGAATTATTTCTCCACTCCTCCATCATCTCATTTTTCCAATCTTCAGGACACATGCTATAGATGTAATTATCGACTGCATGTTTACATGTACTATAGTAACCAATCTCCTTCTGCTAGATGCCTACACCTCATCAATTGTACACACACACACACTATCTCCTACACTAACAGCTCAATGAAGACTGAACGTTTCCCAGCAGTTCACAAGTGGGGGAGGGGTAGCAGCCATGGGACAATTCAGAAATCATTGTAAATAACGGTAGAACGTTACATCCTTCCTCTCCAGTGGCTTAGCAAATACTATGTTTTTCTCCCAAAAATTCGCCAGTGGGGGAGGTGTGGGGAAGTGAGGGAGGGGATGGTGAAGAGGGGAAGGGCCTGTAAGTGTAGGAGGGGGGAGGTATAGGGTGGCGACCAAAGCGTACCATCATCTTGTATACAGTTGGCAACAATGCAGACTGGCATCTATTTGGCTTTATCCCCATAATGAAATACTTCCTTTAGTTTCATATTTTCTTTAGTTTCTCCTCATTTAACTAATGTTAAGATAATACATGAGAAAGCTGATTGGTTCGTAAAAATTCTGTGACAAGAGACATTACTCCTCGAGGAACTAAAGAACTTTTTTGCCCATGTAAATACATCGAAACTTCTAGAATATATAAGCAGTGAATATAATGTCGATGAAAATGAAACAGATACTATTGGGACCTCGTGCTAAGCTGTAATATTTTTGCCTAAATAATTTTCCATTTCGTTACATTCTGTCGAGTTCATTATTTAATAAGATTAACCATTCTGCCTCATTAAACGCATAACCAGAATTAATTTTAATGCATGTACAGGAGCCAGGTAGTTGAGACGGGAGGTGGACTGTTCGGAGGCCAAACACAGAGCAATGCCAATGTTCATCCATCAACTGCTTCACTATCCGGAGCGAGAAACTCTACAGCCTCTGAGATATTTATTCGATCATTTCTCTTGCGATCATAGCGTTCTGTTGTGAGAATTGTGTGGATGTGATCGGCCGCCGCTTCTAAAGCATGACGCCTGCCTGCCTATACAAAGGGCTGTAGGTCTGTTACAAACCCTAATGTGAAAGCGAGTAAATGATAATGTTGACATGTACAGCAGATATTCAGAAAAATACCCTTAATGGCACTCTGATGAAGATAAAACTTCATCATCAATGTGGGTCGCTGCAGCTCATTCATGTAAAGAGGATTTATTTTATCTTTTGCTGATATATGCCATCCCCCGCCCTCCATCCCTTGATATAAAATCAGTTACGCCTTCTTGTTCATAGGCTGGCAGGAAACGCCATAGGGTGAATAACATTTGTGATTAGATGGTGTGTTATAACTGCCCATGAATGGATTCTTCGTTTTGGTAACTTTTGATTGTTCCACAGCTACGAGGAAACACTGAGTGACTTTGAGAGGGTAGGCGGGTTAAGGGTGTGATAGGATAGCATCCATCAAAAACATACGGAACACTACAATCACAACATGGATCCAGGTATGTGATAAATAGCGTACTGACGGCCCAGGAGAGTCCAAAATCAAGATATCATGGATATTTGGTTCTTTACACAATTTGAAAACGTCATGAACAAACTACTACCGTTGAAACGTCCCCTTTCAATAATAGTACACTACTGTGCTTAACCTGACACACAATATTTTTTTTTTTTTTTTTTTTTTTTAGCGCAACGCAATCTGACTTTCAGAATTCCCTACAAAAGAATGGCCCTGACTAACATTAAACTATACCTTTCACAAATCACTTACCTCACAAAAATCTTGGTTACTCCCACTACTGCAATACAGCGAGCGCCACTACTGCCAGCTAAATAAAAGATTCAAACTACTGAAGGCACTAACTACTGATAGGCATAGTTAGCAAATGAAAGATTTTGATAGAGAACAACCAATGTATTTACCTCAATAGTCATAATATATATAGCAGTTTATGACAAATTTCAAAACTCCGCCATCTCTCTCCCCACATCCACCACTGCTGGCGGCTCACCTCCAACTGCGCAACGCTACGCGCTGTTCACAGCCAGCTGCCTAACACTACAATGGCGAGTATTACAACAATGCAAAGCAGCCACAGACTGCACACAGCACAGCCAGTGATTTTCATACAGAGGTGGCGTTACCAATAAAAAAACCTAAACAGCCTACTTACATAGCCCCCATGCTCCCCACAAAAAATTTTACAAATTGGTTTGCGCAGTGGCCAATACAGATTTGAAAAAAAATTTTTATAATTACAATAACAAAGAAATCAAATGCACACACTTATTGATAGAATGTTGGTCAAAAGCTAAAATTTTCTCACAGTCCATAAAGACAGTCCTGATCATTCATCACATTGCAGTGTTTTTCTCAAAGTCTGAGCAGGAAAAGAAAATGCACACGGAAGTAGTGGATTTCCAGGCAGTCTTGAAGAAGTAGCGTTGTCCTTCCAACGGAAAGACAGTGCTGACTCTCGACATGCAGACAGGTCATGGGCCACAACAGAGCAAACCCACAGCAGAGTCAGTCGAAGTTTTGAAGAGTATTGGTAGGTAGGTCATCACAGAGCAGACCTACTGTAGTCCTGGTAGAGATTACGGTACTGGTGGGCCACCAGAGGTGCAGACCCACTGTAGTCCTTGTAGAAATAATGGTACTGGTGAGTCAGCAAAGACGCAGACCCACTGTAGTCCTTGTAGAGATAATGGTACTGGTGGGCCACCAGAGGTGCAGACCCACTGCAGTCCTTGTAGAGATGGCCAGCAGCCATCTGTTGTGACTGTGCAGGTGCACAATCACCATCGAAGATTCTTGCGGAGAATATAGCAAGTCCATAAACCACCACTTGTGCACGCACAGAAAAATTTTTTTTTTGAAATGTCCTTAGAACCAGCAATGCTGTTATCCAGTCCCTTGCTGAATTATTAACACACATGCAAACACTAACAGTCCCTACTTCTCACATATTGTCCATATACTATGACCAACAGAAATGTGTACAGTGAAATGTAACTTACAAGTTACTTAATTTGATGACCTGGTAACAATTACAATTTGATAACATAAAAACACAATTACAAAGGTAGAAAATACATCAGTAAAGAACATAACAATACAAATAACATTTGTGGTAATAGGGGATTTACAAAAGAATAGAAATAAACATATACATCAGTGTTACAGGAATTATGACATAAGTTCATACATAAAAGATCAGAATAACTTTTGAAACATCAACTTTACACATGAGCATTAAAACAAAACAGAATAAATAATGTCTAAACATCTTTACAAAGTAAATAACATATTATTAATGCCAATTATATTTGAGGATAACAGTATTCCTCATCATAGTGAATGTAGTTTAGTATTAGAAGAGAAAAAAAATTCTATGAAACAGTACACAGAGACAGGAAGAAAACAAATACACATGGGTACATAAACACATAGTGGGATAACACAAGGAAAGGACAGGGTTTCTTTTACTGCAGTATTTTGCAAACAAAACTTTCTTTACTTCTCGGAGATCTCCCTAAGTTCTTCATTATTTCCCAAAGTCATACCTGCTTTCTGTATTTTTCTCGTATAGCCTCTCAGTGCATTTCTTTCCATTCATCACAACCTTTTCTCTTATATAGCCTACCCCATCTGAAGCTAACTTAAAGCTACTGAGCTCAGATGCTAAACTAAGGGACGAGGCAATGCAGCAGCACATGAAACAATTAACGCAAACAGCAATGACAAAAAAGTGCAGATTTGCAAAGGAAGCAACATTTTAGAAATTAGCGAAGCAATTGCAATATTACGACTAATATAAGGCAATGTGCACAAACAAGAAAAATAAATCTGGCTTAGCGGAGTAACACAAATTAAAATTCAGTAGCACTATGCCTGGCAAACAGCATAACTTATACCTAAACATAACAAAGTTCAAGCAGAAAAAGTATGGCCATGTCTAATACCTATGTCACATCTTAACACTAGAGTGATGCATCACAATTTCTTCTACAAAAGAAATTAACAAGTACTTGAAAAGAAAACTATGATTGCAGTTCCTGTGAAAGTAAATGTCTTTTTGTGCTCCCTCATTTTTTTTTAAAAAAATTATTATTTACTCGATCTGTAGACAGAAAATATTTATATTAGTACATCTATAAAATTTTATTTTAACCAATGCTGCAGTGCAGCTAGAAACTAGATATCAAATGAAATAAGCAATTACGCAAACCAAAGCATAAAAATATCATTCAATAGTCATGTGACGTTTCATAAGTTAGTAGACATTCTCTCAACTCTCGTAGAAAGACGCTTGTCATAATCAGGTGTGCAGCTGTAAAAATATTTCTCGTCATTTCATTAGGCATTTCTGTAAATATCATAAATTAAGCGCTCCACAGTGTCAACATATGTTTTCAAGTTCGACCGTGTCGTTTTTGCGATGCTCTCTACAAAGGAACGTCAATAGCGAGGATAATGGCCTCCCCCCTTTTTTTTTTACCTGTGCCGCTGAAAAGGGCTCGCAATAATGGTTTTTTCTCCAGGCGTCTGACACACCTGACCGCTCACAACGAATTACTTCACGGTCACTTACCTTTCTTAACGAAATATTTACGACAGCAGTTTTCGCTACAGCGACAGTCTCATATAAAAATTTCATAGGTCAAGAATTTGCGTTACAAATCTGTAGAAACAAAATCGTATGAATATAACAGTGTCCAAAAAATTTTCACCGGCATTGTGACACATTCACGCATTTACACACATTTCATAACTCTTAAAGTACGATTCTCGGTTTACAACATCCTTTTTCACCAATCAGAGTCCCTACCTTCTATTCATTATTCATATACATATAAACACGTAATCACATTCCTTATATAGCATCATCTTATTGATCATAAACATACCGCAACAGCATAATACACATCGTCGTCGTAAAAATAACATCATAACACCTCAGTCAAATGTCAAAATCGTCGTAGCTTCCTCCAATAATTTCAAAACCTAAAAAAATTCTCTGCTCATGTCAAAAGTGTCATCTGCCTCAAACGTACTTTAAAATCATGATCCCATACCAAATACATCATTCAAAGCTCTCATAGTACCACAATGGCTCCGAAAAAATATGAACAGTTCACAAAGTACTGACAAAATGCAATTTCATAAGTGTGAAGGTATCCAACTGTGTAATTGCGTAAACATCTGTCACTGACGTAGTAAAAAAAATGTTTGTCTCTCAGTTAAATGATCTGATAGCTGTGTAATACTGTGTTGGAGAAATATGGTACCGATGTGTAAAGTTGTATAAGCAAATACCATATTAGCTAGGGCTCCTTGTGCTTGCCAAACACATGATACACAAAGTAAGTGTGTACCCCCCTGAGGATTAATGTAATTATACCCTCAGGTGTTACAGATTACAGCAATGGAATGAAATATATCACGGAAAACCCTTGTATCATTGTACTTCAAATATCTTAAAAAAATAAATGTTTTAAGTGCGAAATTAATCACTCAAATATGTGTCCTGTAGCGCTAAATGTGCGTCTTGTTGCAACATAATATCTGTGGAAGTGTCGTAGTTATCGTCCTCCAAAAGCTAAGTTCTGCAGAAGTAAATGTACTTACCTCATGATACACAAAAGTGAAATGCTTTGCGTATAGATATCTTAGTTATTACGCTTATTGCCGTGATGAGGAAAGTACTGTGCTGTAACGTATTGTTGTGCTACGGAAAAGGCAGTCTCATTGTAGCTATACCACAAAAGTTACTACTAAAACATGTTTTACTTTCCAGAATAATACAGAAAAACTGTGCAGATATAAAACAGATACACCGCAAAAGCAACATTGTAAATTGTCACTCATTAGTAGCGTCGTGGTAAAACCATGTAGTTGTCACATAAACTAACCACTGTGTCGTCTGGTGTCTCACAGAAAGTACTTTAAACCCAGACTGTATTTTCAAGTAAACCAAAATGTTGCATTAAAATCTCAAGTTAAAAAAGCACATTATCTCTCAATAAACGGTTTTACGTGTGAAATGTGGTGTGAACCTTTGCTCTTCCTAGTACGCAGAGTTTCAACTTCAAAGCAATTATCATGTTGTATGCATCGGTAAAGAATGCTAAAATTTTTCTCAAGGCTAGCGTCTTATGTTATTTTTCTCGGAGCCAGCGGGCGCACGCGGCTGCCCGCTTGTGCGAGTCATTGTCTGTCTCTTTGTTGGCGCGCGCCGTTATTGGGATTAGGAGACCCAACTTCTACAAATTCGCATTGACGAGAAGGCCCTGCCCTGTTTAAATCCCGCCAGTTCTGATGCAATTCAGGTCTGTCGTTACGAATATATCGTCTGTCGTCATGTCGGTAGTTTACACAGTTTCTTTCTTGTCGGTCATGTGGTGGAGAATTTCTCCCGGAATAGTAACTGCGCGCTGAACTGTTGCGTCTGAAGTTATTCTGTCTCGCTTGATAATAATTGTTTTTGTTCCCGTATTGTCTGTTTCTATGGTAATCTCTGTCGTATTCATTACTACAGAAATGCGATCTTTCACTGTAATTATTACTACTCTGCGAACGGTTGTCATATGGGTGGTGTCTGTTTCGGTCACGATTTACATTGAAAGAATAGCCTTGTCGTATATTATTTCTGTCATCGCGGAATTGTGACGGATGTGATCTGTAATTGTTGTGCTCCTGTGTCCAATTCTTGTAACAGTCCCTGAAATGCTTCAATGTCGTCTTTGCAACGTCCTGCCAAAATAATGTGTCGTAAATGTTCAGGCAATTTGATTAAGCAAATGCGGATGAGTTCTGAGGGGCTGTATGGGTTTGACAGGTACTGATTCTTGTGCAACATGTCTTCAAAATATTTCGCAAGACTGGAAAATTCAGATTGTTCGAAATGATTCATCATTATGATGCTATGTTTTACTCGGTCTTGTGTAGCTTGAGACCAATATGCTGAGAGGAAGGCATTATAAAAATCTCCTTCACTGTGACAATCGTGAATGACCGATCGCATTCTTACAGCTGGTTCATTCTCCAAGTAGCCACACATAAATTCTAACCTGTGCTCCAATGACCAGTTGGGAGGAAAACAATGAGAGAATTGATGGAGCCAGGCTTGTGGATGAATGTCGTTGCCAGAATTCTTAAACGTTTTGAATTTACGTGTAGTAATGAACAGCTTATAGTCAAAATCATCGTGTCTGCGAGTCGCATGTCGGTCATTGTTACGTCGTGTCGGCGGTTCAATCTCAAAATTCGGTGCACATTGCCAATTTCTATCATAACTGCCGAAATGCCCTGTGTTATTATTTTGTGGCTGTTCCGTATTTCTATGTCCCTCTTCCCGTATTGGGGCGCGAGTGTCCTCTGAAATACGTAATTCTTGTACTACTTGTGCCAACTAATCTTGCACTTCCCGGATTTCTCTTTTGAACTGTGTATTAAATTGATTCTGATTTTGATTGAATTTCCTAATTTGTTCGCACTCTTCTGTGTCAGTGAAGGCTACAGGTCTTGTGTCATTCAGATCATCATCTACCTTTGTAGATAAGTTAGTGACCTGATCCGAAAGTTCGGCTACTTTCTCCGATAGTGAACACATTTCCTCAGTGTGTTTTTCTGAACCAAGTTTCAGAGTGTCCATTTGTGTTGAAATCGAATCTACTGTGTCCTTCAAGTTTTCCTGAGTTTTTGCAAGTTGCGTAACCGAATCGCTAGATGCAACTGAGTCAAATTTAGCTTGCAAGGTCTCATGATTTTCATGAACAGTGGTTTGCAGTTCTTTTATGGCTGCTTCGTGATTCTGTAGTGCATTTTCATGACGCGAAAAAATAGGTTGAAAATGCTCACAAATTTGTGTTTTTACGTCATTACAGACTTTTTGACATTTCGATTCAATGTGATGTAACTCAGTAGTTAAATCCTCACGTGTTTGTTCAAGAGTTTGCTCCAATGCGTCTAACTTTTGAAGATTTTGTTCCATTGCGTCTAACTGTTGCTGTGTTTGTCTCTGGTTTTGTTCCACTGTGTCTAACTTTTGAAGATTTTGTTCCATTGTGTCTAACTGTTGCTGTGTTTGTCTCTGGTATTGTTCCATTGTGTCTAACTTTTGAAGCTTTTGTTGTGTTTGTCCCATTTGTTGTATTAATTGTAATAACAATGCATTGGTGTCTGGAACATGTTCCTCAGTGCTTTTCGGCAGTGAATTTGCACCAGCAACACTCACATTTTGACAAGCAGAAAATGTGTCTTGACTTATTTGAGAAAACGGTGAGGACGCAAAACCTTAATCTACAGTATTTGCAAAATTGTGTCCTGTCATTTCGGATTCCTGAGCCGAGCTATTGCCGACCGATCGATCGATAATGCTTCCCTGCTCACTAATTGTTTCACTGCCTACGCCATTGTTTGCAGCCCGCTCCATTTCCCTATGCACAGTTACCAAATTACTACTTTGAACGTCTGTTAATTCATTACACAGTGGTGCTGGCAAGCTACGCTCGTCGTCACTATTGTTTCTCAGTTTGCTTTGGAGCCTAGTGTTACGTTTTTCACACGCCATTATTGTCACAGTATTTCACACGACAACACAGAAAAACACAATTAGATGAGCAAAAATAAGAGAACACATTAACATAACACTGAAAATAATATGTAGTTAATCGCAGCTGCGAAATACTTGGTGCAAATCTACATGCATGCCACAACTGTTTTACTGTACAACAATGAAAGACTGCAACTACAAAGGAGATTTTCTCTACAATTACGCGCTAGCAATAAACAAAAGCTACACTAATTACACAAACTACAAGAAAAAACAATCAGAAGATTCCAGTGAGGTATCCTGGCAGGGTCGCCATATGGTTCAAATGGCTCTGAGCACTATGGGACTCAACTGCTGAGGTCATTAGTCCCCTAGAACTTAGAACTAGTTAAACCTAACTAACCTAAGGACATCACAAACATCCATGCCCGAGGCAGGATTCGAACCTGCGACCGTAGCGGTCTTGCGGTTCCAGACTGCAGCGCCTTTAACCGCACGGCCACTTCGGCCGGCGGTCGCCATATGAAACGTCCCCTTTCAATAATAGTACACTACTGTGCTTAACCTGACACACAATATTTTTTTTTTTAGCGCAACGCAATCTGACTTTCAGAATTCCCTACAAAAGAATGGCCCTGACTAACATTAAACTATACCTTTCACAAATCACTTACCTCACAAAAATCTTGGTTACTCCCACTACTGCAATACAGCGAGCGCCACTACTGCCAGCTAAATAAAAGATTCAAACTACTGAAGGCACTAACTACTGATAGGCATAGTTAGCAAATGAAAGATTTTGATAGAGAACAACCAATGTATTTACCTCAATAGTCATAATATATATAGCAGTTTATGACAAATTTCAAAACTCCGCCATCTCTCTCCCCACATCCACCACTGCTGGCGGCTCACCTCCAACTGCGCAACGCTACGCGCTGTTCACAGCCAGCTGCCTAACACTACAATGGCGAGTATTACAACAATGCAAAGCAGCCACAGACTGCACACAGCACAGCCAGTGATTTTCATACAGAGGTGGCGTTACCAATAAAAAAAACCTAAACAGCCTACTTACAGCGTATATCTTGTTGCAACACGTTATTCACTATATTAGAACATTTTGTAAGATATCTTTGGGTATTAATCCGAGTCATTGCGTAGCACTAAAGGCAACTTACATTTCGACCTGAATAGGACCGCTGCAGAGAAGCTCGACGCTTCGGTATTTAGTGATATTACTGTTTCATACTGAAGCGGCGTTGTAAACCCAAATAATGTCATCGACGTTGACGCCGCTTTTGGAAGCTTATGAACTGATATTTTCAAGAGATTTTTGAAAGACGTATGACTGAAACAATGGAGATAGCCAGGCAGTAACATAAGGGTCTCGCTTTCTGGAGGACGACGGTTCGAATCCTCCCAGGTTTAGGTTTCTGCTGATTTGCGTAACTCGATGAAGGCAAATGGTATAGTTCTTTCGAAAAGGCACTATCGATTTTTTCCCCGTCCTCCCACAACCAGAGTACATGCGTCGTTTTAGTAATATGTCAGTAATATTCTGTCGATGTGATGCCTGGATGTGCGTTTCGACATTTCTTTCAAAGGAAACGGCAGTGATTTACCGCAATCTAGGTGGGGATGAACGTGGTTTCCTCTTATGGGGTTTCAGTGTATGGTACCCGAAGTTGTTTTTTTCGAACTAAAATGATGTACAGTTTAGTCGTCATTCCCGAATAGTGAATATTATATGCATGTCCTAACCTGGTGACGCTAATAACTGTGTAAAGTAAGTTAATTGTCAAAATCTCTTACTACATCATGACTTTAACGATACTGAAAAAAGTTAGGAGAATCATTATCGACTGACGGAGCTAACAGAAAGTTGCCTCTGAGGACTGTTTACCGAAAACCTGTAACGATGGGTAATGGCACCCATTTAATTAATTTGTTCTACATTATGTATTACTACCTGCCAGAAGTAAATGCAACAAGCGAGAGTCCTCAGCAAACTACGAAAATGAGGTTTAATATTTCTATAGAACAAATCACCAGATATCGAGAACAGCTCATGGAATTTGACAGTATTTACAACTCTTGTATCTGGCACAATGACTGCCTCATAAAACAAAATTTACCTCGTGTGTAACAGTACATTCTATCGTCTGTCAAAGGGTCATTTTGTCATTAGCACTGGTGCAAAGAAAGTTTTGTAACGAAGCGTTGCCTCCAAGTAAACCACATAACCAACCAAATTATATAAACAACATATGTTAAGGAATAACTTTTAAGCGATTGACGCTGTCAGACGGAAGTGTGAGACCATGAAAGTACTTACGTATCATATTACGTCAGGATCGAATGATAATTACAATCATTACATGTTTGGGCATTTTATTGTCTTCAGATGGGATTAAAGCGCCTACATCATAGTCTAGATTTATAAAAGTTCAAGGTACGAACTACGAACGTCATAAAATAGTGTTAAATATAACAATTAATGATACGTCATACACATTCTGTATGTGCCGACGTGTTCATGCAGGTATTTTAAACGAGTTCATGATCCTCAAAAAACTTGAATATTTATGTGTCATGATAAAGCCGTTAGTGGATTAATCACAGTTGAAGTGAGAATAAATTGCTGAAACTGATAATTAAAACACTATAGTAACTAGGCGATCTTGTCATACGAAATTATTATTTATTGTTGCTTTTGTGCAGTGCCCTCTTTCCTCACGATAAAAGCATAACATAAATATTGTCTGCTCTCCGAGACGACGACTTATTTTAAAGTCACATTTGTACACATTTTATGTAATCCTTTTTTATTATATTTTTTATTGCAATTTCTCCAGCAACTTCGTAAGAGTCTATATTTTATTAATTGTTGTGAAGTGTATATTATTTCTGCATGACTTATTTAACCATTAACACAGAGATTTTATAGTACAGGCAATGTAACGTTAAAAAAGAGAAGAAAGGGTAAGTGCCTCTACGTTTGGTAGATGTAAAGTTGCCAAAGGGAAAGGTGGACAGCAAAAGTACTTCCCTACGTTTACGTGGGACTCCCAAAACAAGACTTCGTAAACCGATATCCCAGTACCGTTCACGATAGATATAAACACTCCAGTATCGATTCTGGAAATACTGTTCTAACTGCAGGATATTCTCTCCAAAAATTGACTTTCGCTATCATTTAAGCTGTCAGCCATCTTGAATATTGCTTGGATTTTCATGTTACGTCTCATTTTCGGATAATCTGGAGGAAATGACTTGTTGCACGGCGGCGAAGGTGAAGCAGAAATATTGAATAGAAAGATCACTGTGCTTGCAATGTCAGTAGCCGGGACGCCTGAATTCCAGCGGATGTTTGTGGGAAACAACTGAAGATCGTGAAAACAATATTTGACGGATCTAGCGAAACGGCTGTAATCCTTAATATGTAAACACGACAGCGATGAATGGTTTCCGAAATTCGGGTTTGGTCTTTCGAAAACTGTGCCTCATGGAAACATAATGTATACGCTACAAGCCAAAATATTCGAATCGTCGCCACAGAACTATACAGATGGTCAAGTGCTCGTTACCAGCCAGTGACATTATTCTTGGGAGCTGCAGGCCAGCATAGCCATATAGTGACATGTAGCATGAAAAATCATCTGTTACGGCAGCGTAGATAAAGAAAACCTCGGATAGAGGTTACTATGTGTCCCTGCAGCAGAAAGAAGACAAAGAAAGAATATTTTGTGCTGAATAATTGCCATACGGGAGCTATCAGTGGGAAGAGGCTAAACTGAACGTGTATTCAATCGATACTATACTCTTGTTTTCAGATAAAGTAATAACTAGATTTTTATATTTATGTATCAGAGTTTCAACAATTAACAAATGTTATGTGAGTTGGTGTTAAGCATTGACTAACCCAAGAAACCTCATCTATTATAGGTTCTCTATTCGTCTCCTAAGGTAAGAACTTTACTGTCATAACAAAAGCATCAAACGCTATTTTACTGACGTGAGGATAAGACTCTGGGCAGCGAAACTAAAGAGAATACTCAGGTCGATGGTGCTGTGTGTCAGTGTAGTAGGAAGAAGACAGACTAACAAAAAGAATTAATATTTTGTTAAAAAAAATGCTCAGACTTGTGTGCGTGAATTGTGAAGGGACCAAACTGCTGAGGCCATCAGTCCCTAGACTAACACACTACTTAAACTATCTTATGCTAAGAACACACACACACACACACACACACACACACACACACACACACACACACACACACACCCGTTGCCACTCCCAGTGGCTTATACTTTGTATCAAACTATTGCCGTATAGGAGCTGTCAGTGCAAAGAGGCTAAATGGAATTGGTATTCATTATATATTGTACTCTTATTGCGTGTCATTACCTCCAGGCAAAGTAACAACTAGATTTGTATATGTATCAGTGTTTCAGGAATTACCTAATGGTATTTCAAATAGTTCTTGAAGCATTGACTAACTCAAGGGAAGTCACCTAGAATAGGTCCTCGATCCGCATCCTCAGACAAAAGCTTTATTATCGTAACAATAATCACACGAAATAAACGTAAGTCTACTTATTAACGTGCGTTCTCAAAATGTTGATTATAATATAAAAATAGTTGCTCTTCACAGAGCCGAACTGTAAAGTAAATAATTGTGGCCTCGTTAGTAGTTCCAAAATGAGACACAATTTATTATTATTAGAAAATGATTAATTTTTTTATAAATTATTTAACATTTAAATTTCGTTCATTATCTATGGTATACTTTTAATCGTTATTCTGAACAGTGCTTCGTTAACGGTATTGCTATCAACGTTGCTTCCAGTGTTTCCGCGTGTAGTTTCTGATTATTGTCTTTTGTAAACTATGGCGTTTGATAATGAGGTTGTGGAAAACCATAGAGTACATGCTGCCACGAGGGAATGAATTTTCGGTGACGGCCGTTAGTATGTTGTTAAGTGACTAATATTTTTTGTCTGTGAAATAAATGGCCAAAAATAATTGTCTTATTGAAAGAACGGAAGAGCCCTCTATTACCACAGTAAACTATAGAACTCATCTGATACTGTTGAGCGAGGATAGATAAACATGAATGTAATAATACGAATGATGACCTTTTCTATTTGATATAAATCAAGCAAACGACCTTTTCCTCGTGAGTGAAGTTGAGTAAATTCATATTCGTGTTTAGATTTATAATATCATAACTTTGAAATTCTATTTGCATCATCAATAAAACTAAAATCTGCTTTTCCTCATCCATAAGTCGGCGCAGCACGCGAACGTTTCGTATATGCGGTAGACAGTCTTCTAAAATTGTATCACTTTCAGGCTCTTTTCCAGTAATGATGTGTACAAAAATAATAAATCACACTGGTAGGAAAATATGACGTAAAAGGAAATGATAATACAGAACTGGCAAAAAGCATTACAACCTCCCAACTGTATCGGATACGTTACTATTTCACCAGTTCCGCGCTTTCGGCACTATCATGAAAAAGAAAATTTATCTATACAGTGTGAATTTTCGTTACACAACTAACCTGATGTAATTCGGTCGTGTGAATAATATGTATGCTGCTCATATAAGTAAAATAAATCGTATAATTTCTTAGTAGGAACAGCATGTAGTATGTCAGTTCTAATCTAACATATCGATTTCCGATTTCGATAGCCAGTACGAGCTGTGTAAATGATCCTTGTTTGTGTTCAACAGCAACCAATCCAAACCGAACGTGGTTTCTTGTCAATGCACTTATTTAAGTGTTTGAGTTTTTTATGAGATGTACTGCGTGTAGATTTATACAGGCTGGTGTAACGTATATTTGTGGAGGACAATCATTTGGGCCGTTATTTACTGGCAGTGAATTGTTAAAATTAAGAAATTTTTTACATATAATGTGTATGTGTATCATTCACATTTCTCAGAAGTTCATGGCGTGTATAAATTCTACCATATGATTTCTCCAATGAGAATCCATATCAGACAGATATTCCTTTTTCTTTTTTCACTTTTGTGAGCCAAGTCTGAAACTGACAGCAGAAGAAGGTTTTTAAACGACATGAGACGTGCTGCAAGTTTTTGGAAATTCAACCAAGCATCAGAGCATTGTGGTTGCAAAAATTTTGTATGGTGATGTCTTGACCTGCCGCTCCGATTATACTATTATCAAGACCTTCAAGCGTAAAACCGCACTGGCTAACTACGTGACGTCACTGCCCCACGACTATCTCTCTCCGTACCGTACTCTCTCCGTACCGTACTGACCTCAAAGCGGATTAGGGTTTATCAGACAGACACATCACAACCAGTTCCTGGGAATTTTTCCGAAGGAGTTCTCGAGCCAGTGATGATGTTTTCCCTTTACAATTCTCTTCCTTTTTCATTGACTGATTCTAATGCACAAAATGTTTGATCTCACAGCGTAGATAGTTTTAGCAAATTTCCTGATTCGATCGAATAACATCAAAGCAACAGCAAACATGAGTGCTGATGTGCCACAAATGGTTTATTATTAACAACGTCTTTAAATTTTAGTAAGTCACTGCTTACAGGTTTTGAGTTTCAAATAGGGTGCTGGCACGCATCCTAGCAGCAAAGAGAAGAGTTCCAAGGTATTTAAAATATTAACCTTTCCTTGCCTACAGGTTTCTGTACTGTTAAAATGCCCATTCAAGACTGTTCCTTTTAGCATATTTCGGAGCGTAGTCCGCTGTGCTAGAGGTTTCAACATAGCCCTCTCACTATAAACTGCAATGCAAACATTCGTGTACTTCCTGTGTTGGGTACATTGAGAAATTAAGGTTTGGTCTTCTTCAAACGCAGCAACTAGTGAAATAACCCACTTATTAAAAGCACACATACGACAGGATTTAAAAAATTATGTTAACACATTATCATGGCAGGCCACGTAACGTTTGATGGATGCTGCACGAGACCTCAAAACGACGCCGTTACTTACGCTACATTCAGCATTGTCAGCAAGTCTGTGTACACAGCTGTCGGAACGTTCTACAAATCGTTCAGTTCCTCACGATAGAAACCCTCACCTTGATCACGTATCCATTCGAGAATCGCATTGTGAACGTCCCCTTTGCTGCAAAATCTTTCCCGCCAGACGTTATTCCTCGATTGCCAGGACATCGTCCTCTGTAGTCGATTCGGCTTCCTTGGCGACTGGCACTGCACATTTATGTGCGGACTAAGTCGAATATTTGGCACCATTTCACAGCGACTAGACACAACATTGGGTTTCGTCTATGTACCGCCAGAATTTAACGGTGAATCTGTGTGCAATTTAGACGTTTTGCACACAAGACTCATGCTATTTCATCTTTGTAGGACGTTGCTCTTTGTCATGTCATCTCACTCCCACAATGTGGTGTACCTATTACCTATACCGTATCAGAACTGCATGCGGAAAACCTGCACATGTACAATATGTAACTCTGGCCCATTCTTGTGGCACAACGTGGGTAAATTATTGTATGAAGTTCCGACGTAGAAGCTATGAAAGAAAAATATGTTCATACGGATAAAACTGTAAGTATTGTATGTTTTAAAATTACTAACGAAATGCGCTCAAGCGTACGAAACAAAATCCGTACGTCGCTACGATAGGTAACTATTTTAAGGGCCATAACTTTATTTTAAGGGCTACAGTGCCGCCGTTTGTGTTCAGCACAGCCTTCCGCTGTGGCCGAGCGGTTCTAAGCGCTTCAGTCCGGAACGTTGCTGCTACGGTCACTGGTTCGAATACTGCCTCGGGAAAGAATGTGTGTGATGTCTTTAGGTTAGTTAGGTTTAAGTAGTTCTAAGTCTAGGCGACTGATGACCTCAGATGTTAAGCCCCAAAGTGCTTTAAGCAATTTTTTTTCTGTTCAGCGTAGCACTGGACGAAGTGATCAGGCAGCGGAGAGCAATAAACGAGGAAATGGCAGAGACACATCAGGCGGACAAAAAGGAGAACAGAATCCAATTGGACTGCCTAGCCTTTTCGGTCGGTGTAATGATATTAAGGAAGACAGGAGAAGGTGACCCATTTCGACAACCAAAGCAATGTAACGAGAAGGGGAGGACTGGGACGTGCCTACAGCAAGGCAAGGACTTTGAATACAATTGGGAATTAGCAAACACCAGAATGTAACTTGCAAAAGATGGGCACATTTAAATAACTGGGAGAATATATAACAAGAAGTAATAGGAGCAAGAACAGAACAACAGAGAGGATAAAGAAAGTGAGGACAGCGTTCTGTACAAACAGTGATATATACTATGAGACAAGAAACAAAAGAAAAAAAAAAGACACTTTGCGAAGCAATTATTCGAATGGGAGGGAAATCGATATTTGTGATGTACATGTATAGACAAACAAATAGTTACAATTTTACATAGTAACTGGATGATTTTTCGAAAGAGACAGTTTCACAAACCGAACAAGTCAAAAACCTGCTGGTCCACCTCCTTCAAGTCTGCAATCAATCATAACGCTTAGCATTGATTTACAGAGTTTTCGAATGTCCTCTTGATGGACATCGAGCCAAAATAATCACAATCAGCCCGTCAGACCATGGAAATGTAGAAATGGTTGGAGGTCTACGCCCACAATGCTCCAAACGTTCTCAAATTCGGAGGGATCCGGTGACCTCGCTGGCCTACGTAAGGTTTGGCATAAGCTCTAGCCATGTGCAGGTGACATGTAGGCCCAGAATGGCTTACCACAAAGCACAAGAGACCGGGGTGTAGAATACCATCGACGTACCGCTGTGTTGAAACGGTGCCGTGAATGACAATCGATCCGGTGCTGCTACGAACAGAAATCGCACGCCTTACCATGTCGGGTTATACGACGGGCTCCAATCACGTTCGTCTCTCACCGCTGTGTCGGGTGTCTCTAGACACGGGTTCAGCTGGGAAACTCAATGTCTGGAATCGAATTGTCTTCACTGATGAGTCTTGCCTTGAAATGAGACGCTATGATGAACAAAGACATGTCCGGAGATACTCCAGAGAACAGTGGGACACCAACAGGACTGTTGCCCTCCATTCGACCCGACAGCCAGGGTTCATGGTCACGGATGCCACTTCCGTTCATGGCCGGAAGCCTTTGGTTGTCATCCGCAGCATCCTTATTGCACAGTGGTAAGTCGACGATATTCTACACCACGACTAGTTGTCCCTCCTGGAAAGCAATCCTGGGCTAACATTTCAGCAAGATAATGCCCGCCCACACCCAGCCAGAGTTTCTACTGCTTGTCATCGTGTTTGGCAAACCATACCTTGTCCAGCAAGGTCGCCGGACCTCTACCCAGTTGAGAACGTTTGAAGCATTATGGGCAGGGCTCTCCAACCAGCTCGGGATGACGACCTAACGCGCCAGTCACAGAACTTGGCATGTTATCCCTCACGAGCACATCCGGCAATTCTACCAATCGATGTCAAGCCGAGTAACTACTTGCATAAGGGCCAGAGGGGGGCCAACATATTATTGACTTGCTCAGTTTGTTTTGAATAAATCATTAAATTTTTTTGCAACTGTAGCCATTCTTAGACCATCGTTTTATTTACTTGTTTATTTATTAATTTACCTTTTTGCCTAGAGAATATAAAAGGAAATGTTCTGACTTACTCAGCACAGCCCAGCCGAAACTGCTAAGGAAAAAAACCTGATTTCTTGAAAGGGTCTTGATCTCTGACTGTAGGTGTCGTTTAAGAAGCGATATTTCGTAAATCCACCCCTAAGGGGGTGAAACAGGGAATTATAGAACTTTTGCATATGAGAGATAGTCGGAACATTTAAAAAATCTGTTCAAGAAAAGAAAAACTGTGAAGCAGACCATCCAATGTATGCGAGCGAAGCTGCGGGCGCTAAGCTAATGTACGGTAAAGGAAATGTATATAAGACGCAGAGATAAGACACTCCAAGGCAATGGTGAGTAATGTGGTGTTATGTTCTGCTGAGACCATAACACTAGGATGGAATGGTGCAGGAGAATAAGGGAGAAATATACCGAGGAAAATACTGATCCCTAACAGAGATGGTGAGCGATGGATGTCATGACTTAGGGAACAACTATACAGGAGCATGTGGACAACAAGAGGAGCAATCAGACTGAAAAGGGCAAGGTCTGCTGTACATCTAATCATCGTGGAGATGAACCGAATGCCTAAAGGAGTACAGGAAGTAACATTGAGGGCAAGGGAATCAAGTGGGCTGGTGAACTCCGGAAGGAGAAGACGGAATTGGATATCAAGGGTGAAGAAAAGGAAATGTGGAGATGTAGGTACTTACAGACCAATATGATAGGGATCCATTAGAGAAAAGGACACAGAAAAAAGAGTCCAAGTGAAGCAGACAAGGTATGAGGTTCCTAAAGATATCTGAAGAAGAGCTGGAGAGAAGAAATGTAAGGATGAAAAAGCTCTGGGTTGTGGGAGGAGTGTAGGTTAAAACAGTCAATGGAGGGGCTACCATTCGTCCTACAGAGGTTTTAACGCAAGCAAAAGAGGAAGGAAGTCCAGGAGATATTTTTTTGATCGCGCAATCATCATGTATGAATGCATTTTGTGCATACCGCCACAACAAAACTTTCTGTCAATTTTGTTTCCATTTGGAACAGCATGTTTTTGAAATGAGCCCCAAGATAGGAGAAAGGGCAGCATCCATGGTAAATTTTTAATCTGTTTATCGCAGATCGATTTCAGCTATTGTATAACTGTCTTCAGAGTAATTATATCCGGGTCATGAGGAGTCATTGTAAATAAAATCGCACGTTTTACCACACGGCCGTTACAGATAAGAAACAATTATCTCTGGTGACAACATGGTACGATGTACGATTTTGTATCAGTGTGCCATCACGGCCTAGATATAATTGCACTGAAGATAGCTAGAGAGTATCTGAATTCGATCTGCGGTAAACAGATTAAAAATTTAACACCGATGCTGCACTTCCTGTTTGTTTGAAATCTTTGACAAAGAGGTATTCGAAAGATTTGGAAGGATACGAAAAAATTATCTTATCACAACATAATCCATTAGAATGGCTGGAGGTTAATTATATTATTTTTTTAATACAGTGAACTCTGATTAAGATAACTGGCAGGAATCAACACGTATTTTACTAACAAACATTTTCATTGTTATGCATGATATCTGCGCTCGACTTGTCAAAATGACTTGTAAGCTGCAGGTGAATTCGATATGCTATATACGCAAACTTGCCTGTGACTGTTTCCCAGTGCACTGTAAGCGGCTTACTTCTAGCATGTAAATGGGATTTCTCATGTCGCCAGAACGAGTTGTTCGTTCCTACAAGCTGCCTGCAAGGAACTGTGTCGCGGATGAATTCGTAGGGACGAGATATCTAGCTCGTCTGGGAGACAAAGTCACGGTTACAGATGAGGGGATTTGTGGAAATTTATCGCCGCTGGGCAGGCTGTGAATTCTTAACGTCGCCGTCCGCAGCGGCCTTGTGATGCGGCGAGCCCTGTCGGCGTTAACGCAGCACTGAATGGTACGATTGTGATACGAGACAACAGAGACAGACGAGCACTAAAGTCACAATGGGTAACTACTGCTGTAGAGAGACCGCAGATAGGTATAACTGTCTATTCTTTCAGAACTAAAGGCAGTCTAGGTTTTTCACGAATAACAAATCGATACGGCGAAATGCCTTAATCGGTCCCTTAACTGGTTAATTTCCCAATAGCTGGAGGAAACTTGGCTTCAATCACATAACTTAAACACACATGCCACATTCATGTGTTATCACGATGTAAAACACATTGAAGAGGAAAATTAGAAACAATGCGAATTTCCGCTATGACGATCTCCAATCTCTTACGAAGCAGGTACCAGCATTCGTATGGTGCAAATAAAATTTTTTTGACCAGTCACCAATTTATGCACAGAGCTACCTCCTAAACATATTTCTTCTCATTAGTCTTCCGACTGCTCTGACACTAATACCCGCCACGATTTATTCCCTCGAATCACAAACCGTGTCTCAGGATGGCATTTACATGCAATACCCTCGATTATTTATTCTGTATAAGCCCCGACTCCTCTATAGTGTTTTCACCGGCTTCGGTTCCCTTTAACCACATGCAACTGTTTCACTGATGCGTTAACACGTGCGCTCCTGCAATATTGCTTCTCTTAAGTTTCACAACTTATCCATTTTGTAGCCGTTTCTGCAGAAAACATCCCCATTTTTCTTTCCAACGTCCTTCTTCTACATCACAGCTCCTACATTTAGGTTACTTTTTTTCCTACTTTCCCACATTCCATGGTTCTGTTCCATAAGAAGACCGGCCCACCAGGAGACTAACTTCAGGTATTTATTTCTATAAATAAGATTTCCAGTTCATACCAGTAGACGTCTTTTGTTGATCAATGTTCTCTTTAAGTTGGGTACGTTTCCTCTTGTGATGGCTTTGTTTGTTGTGTAATATTTTGTTTCCAAGGTATCAACGTTCTTTAACTTCGTGTGCGAGATGGTCCCTGAATTTGGTGTTACGTTTATGCCTAGTTTCTTCTGTTGGACACTTTCGTAGTCCATATTCTGTGATCAGGAGAAAGTTCATTCCAAGCAGCTGATACTTTCACGCCACTGTCATTAAGGAATGGTACCGCTAATATTGTCTCAACATAAGTTTCAGTCCCAATGAGTTCTCCTCTTATTTTCTTCAGGGAGTCTTCCATTAAAAGTAATGGAGGAAGACAACGTTTAAGCTTTATGTTCTTTTTAAGTGGGTTTTCTGGTCTTGAAACCTTAGTTTATGCTGATGTTTAATATTTTTCCTGCAAAAAATTATTTTTTATACATATCATTATCAACAAGCAAAATTACATATCTTAAATACTGCATAAACAGTTTTTGACCAGTAAAATGAAGGGTCTGTAATGGTGGTCAAAACAGCTCTATGCGAATTGTGCAACTAAATAATTCTCACAATTGAAGATGAAGTATAGGTCTGCAATGAAAATGTTCATTATCAGAATTTCCAGACTTATATTCGCTATGGAGTAATTCTCGGAAATCGTGTTTCCTGAAGTGCATTGCAAAATAGTGGCCACTTGAAAACGTAGGTAAAGAAAATCGACTTATTTTGTAGCAATTAAATGTAAATAAATAAGAAACATGATGGAAAGAATATTGTTTGTTGAGGTTCCCGCCAAAGTTAGAATTGTATACTTTATTCAGTTACTAGAAGCATTAATTTTACCGAGCTGCATTTTTAATCATGCGAATCATTTTAAAAAAACATTATCTCGAGAAACACGTATTTATTGTATTGTTCTATTTTTGAGCATATAGTGTACTGTTATTTTTACGGTATTTTATAGTTTTATGGACAGGAATACCATTTATTCTTCGTTTCAGAATATGACATTGAAATGTGCATTGAAACTGAACTCGCCTTGTATGTGTTTTGTAGTGTGGGTAAAATGATGGTAAAGAGTAGTGGCGGATTTCTTGTTCCGTGCCCTTGAGTCTTTTGAAAGTCGCCGTGTTTATTTGCATGTTCGTTCACCAATCTCTCAAGCGTCAGTCCAACTCCGCGTCGACGAAGTGTTACCGAAACTTTGTTTAATAATTGGTATGACTAGGAAGGGCAGTATTTACGTTCAACTGTCACCTGTTATTCGTCAGAGATGAGCACTCTTTTTTTTTCTTCCTTGAATTCAACTTTTGCTGTCGAACCGTAAAACGCAGTATTCAGAATTATAAGTTCCCTTCGTCTTTATCAGAAGAAGAACAAAATCAGAACCATTAACATTACATTCAACACCAGAGATAATGCAATGATAATTTTCGCTTATGCAAGGAGTAACATCTTTGGTTCCTACACACAAGATATTATCTGCCACAGTTATTTCCATAATGAAATGTGGTATTACGGACAGTAACATTACAAGTTTGCAACGTACCATTAATCTGGGTCATACAATAGGTCTTCTCGTTCTTCCAAGATCTCATCTCTAGCTGCGACTCTAGCTTCAACATTCCGTGGAATGAGCCTACGCATGAACACTTGGGGCACTTCTCGTTGCTTTTGGTAGCGAATGAGGAAGCCGATAACGACTCACATGATCTTCGTGTTATGCAGGACACGACCGAATACGTTATTCAGAATTACGAGCGCGCGATTCTCTCAAAATCATAAGTTTTGGAGTGTAGGTTCCAATTAATGAATTCAGTACTCCATATTACATCTGCGTGTAGACTCCAAGGCTGCTGTCAACCACATTTTCGTCAGATATTTGTACGTATAAGCAACACCTTCAGTAATGTCACTCCTCAGCGGAGGCTTATCATTAGAAGAATCCAGGGTCCCGTTCAACGCTATTTGTTTCCATTTACACCAACTTTCAAGAGAGTAAACGTGCTACGGTTTCTCGTCCGTTGAACTCCTGGAATAGAGTCTCGCATTACCGCTTTCTTCGTCTCAAGTTTTTCGAAAGTATGTAGTTGAGGCAAATACGACGACTGTATCGATATTTTCTTCAATCTATAATGTTATAAAATCTTTACAGAGAAAGCGATAACGATCAGAGTCGTCAGCACCACACACACCGAGACCGGCTGGAGCGAGCGTATACGAGCTTCCATCGAAACGTGACTTTCTGGTATGAAGAATAATATTCCGACAAAATCCTTTTGATCACAAATACTTGAGTGTATAAGGAGTTAAAATATGCAAAGGAAACGATTTTTGGGAAACTCAAGATCGGAAAATCACCTTAATCAAATAAACTCACTATTCGACTGGGATTCTAATTGTTATTTCTTGATTTCTGTATACATATTAGGATGTCCATTTCCCCCTTAGAGTATATCTATTCTTCGGAAGTTCTCGAAAATATTGTATAATTTTATGTTGTACATCACTTTTTTAGTCTAAAAATAGCATTATGTGCCAAACTTTCTCTTCAGTCTTTCTTGCACTGACAAGCGTAACGTCAGAATTGCACTTGTATCAACCTTAGCTTTCCTAAGGCTATAAAGATCATATAGGAGTCCCTCAAATTTCTTTGCCATTTGTTTGCGTAAGACTGTTGTCAGCACGCTGTGTTAATCAGGTGTGAAGCTGATTTGGAAAATAATTCTCCCAATTATATCTTGTTCCTACGTTTGAGATTCTATTACTATATTTACTCATAAGTCCAATAATATTTTTCACTCACAAGCGTTCCACACACTTACTTGAGTTGTCGGTACATTAGCACATGGCAACGACTGAAATTCCGAATTAATGTTATTTGTTATTATTCACTTGGCCGATCACAAATTGTACAAAGCTTTGTCAAACTGTAACACTGAGCTGTCTTCCCAATCAAGAAACACTTCACATCCTACCGTGTCTACCAGTAGAAGCTTTTAATGTATTTCCGTATAGTATCTATAAATCTTTTTTACTTTGCTGCAGAATGAATGAATGTAAACCCACAGCAAAAAGAATCCCCTGCGAATAGCTTCTTTAGCCACCCCTAGTTTACATGTTCGTGGCCTACTTGCAGATATTACACGATGATAAGAGACAGACTGCCAATGTAATGATACGCGATTCTCTCAAGAGGAGGGCGGATTAGGATGACATCCTTAGAGACAGGTCACAAGCCGGATTATGGAAGGATGGGGAAGGAAATTAGCCTGTCCTTTCCAAAAGAACAATCCTGGAATTTTTCTGGAGCCACTTAGGGAAATTACGGACAGCCAAAATCTGGTTGGCCGAATGGGTTATATGAATCCACGGTGATAATCACTGCGCAGTCTCGCTGGTCTGTTGCTGTAGCCAAGAACGCTGCCGTACGACTGGAATACAGTGAGGTGAAAAAAAGTCATTGCATATCCGTATGCATTTATATACATGAGAGTAGTATCGCGTACACACGGTGTAGAAGGGTAGTACATAGGCACAGCTGTCATTTGCTCAGGTGATTTCTGTGAAAAGGTTTCCGACGAGATTATGGCTGGACGCTTGAGCATTAGCAGACTTTTGATATGGAATGGTAGTTGGAGCCAGACGCATAGGACTTTACATTTCGGAAATCGTTTGGGAATTTCATATTCTCAGATCCGAAGCGCAAAAGTGTGCCGGGCATACCAGGTTTCAGGCATTATCTCTCACCGCGGACACCACAGTGGCCGACCACCTTCATTAACGACCGGGATCAGAGGCAGTTGTGTAGAGTTGTCAGTGCTAACATACAAGCAACACTGCTTAAAATAACCACAAAAATCAATGTAGGACCTGCAACGACCATAGCCGTGAGACAGTGCGAGCTATTGCAGCAGACGACTCGCACGGGTGCCTGTACCAATAGCACGACATCGCCAGCAGCGGCTCTCCTAGGCACGTGACAATATCAGTTGGACCCTAAACGACTGAAAAATTGAGACCTGCTCAGATGAGAGCCGATTTCAGATTCTAAGAGCTGATGTTACGGCTCGAGCGTGGCGCAAATCCCAAGTAGCCATTGACCAAGTTATCAACAACATACTGCGTTAGCTAGAAATGGCTCCACAATGGTATGGGCTGAGAACCGATCACTGACTGGCATTGTTTATGTTCGGATACTTGGAGACCATTTTCAGCCAATGATTGACTTCAAGTTCGCTAACAAAGATCGAATTCGGTAGTGCACCACGTTACCGGGCCACTCTTGTGTTTGATTAATTTGAAGGAGATCCTTGACAGTTCGACCGAATGATTTGAATATCCATATCGTACGTCATGAATTTCATAAAACATTTTTCGGACGTAATGGAGAGGTTGTACACAAAACCCAGCAATGGCAATACTTTCGCAAATATGGACTGCTATAGAGGCATCACGGCTAAATATTTTGGCAGGGAACTTATACAACGACTTGTTGAGTCCATGCCACATGGAGTTGCTGCAGTACGGCGGGCAGTAGGAGGTCCGACACTACCTTACGAGGTATCCCATGACTTTTGTCGCCTTAATAGACAACCGGTATGAATACCATCCCTCGGATATTTTCCAGTCTTTAGAGGAAGTGACAATCAAAAGACTATTCTAGCTGGTTTTTAGAATGAATGAGTCTGGTGATCCCAAAGAGAACAAGGGCGGATAAATCTGACAACTCTGGGTCAATAAGCTTAACGCATCATGTGTCGATGTTAGGGCCTAATAATGTCGAAAACAATGGAAAAGAAAATTAGGGATCTGTTAAATGATGATCAGTTTGGCATCAGGAAGGGTAAAGCTACGAGAGAGGCAAGTTCTGCCGTTGCGCTTGATAACGAACATATTGTTAAAATTTGGGAACCTAATATAAGTGTTCCACTTTGTACCCTGCTACAAGATGTTCCAAGTTCTGAGAAAATAGTAATAGTTGTACGCCATAGGGAAAGACATGTAACATACAATTTCCAGCAAAACCAAAAGGGAAAATTAAAAACGAATTCGAAAAGCTACAAGCAAGGATTGTAATTTTTCGCCCCTTCTGTTCAATTAGTACATCGAAGAAGCTCTGATGGGAATGAAGATTCAGGAGCCGTATTAAAATTTAGATTTTAAAGGTATCAGAAATAATACTTACGATTGAAAACTAGGGGACCTTTGAACGGAATGAATAAACAGGAACGCACTATAGATTAAGGAAATTCAAGGAATACGAAGTACACGATATTGACCAAGAGGAACCCGAAGAAAGACAAACGTAATGAGGAATTAATTATATGACGTGAGCAGAATACTAAGCATCTATATTGGGGACCACTAAGTGGACGAAGTGAAAGAATTCTTCTGTCTCGGAAGCAAAATAACACGTGCCGTGCAAAGAGGACGTAGAAAGCAGACTACCACACGTAAAGGGGAAAAGAAGAGAATCGAATCGTCTGAGACATTGTGCTGCAAAGAATGTTCAAACTAGATGGACAGACAGGATCAGAAATGAGCAGCAGTTGATAACGGAGACAGTAGAAAATTCAAGCCAATACTCTCTTCCTGAATCAAAAAACGCAAAGGTATAAGAGGAAATTAACAGGAAGCAGTGGAAGACTTCATTTTGTCCACTAGTGTATTTTAAGGCGTACCCAGGAGCAGTGACGATCGGTGTGGCCATAGGAAATGCTAGCTAGGGTTCCCGGTTTCCCTTAGAAGTTGAAATGAGATTGTCTGGTAGTTGCAATAAAAGGATAAACTTCAAATCATAAGAGGTCAAAATTTTTTATTGAAAACATATTCTAACTATTCACAGTAAGTGTTAAACTTGTTGTTGTGCTCTTCAGTCCAGAGACTGGTTTGATGCAGCTCTCCATGCTACTCTATACTGTGCAAGCTTCTTAATCTCCCAGTACCTAGTGCAACCTACATCCTTCTGAATCTGTTTGTGTATTCATCTCTTGGTCTCCCTCTACGAGTTTTTAGCACTCACGCTGCCCTCCAATACTAAATTGGTGATCTCTTGATGCCTCAGAATATGCCCTACCAACCGATCCCTTCTTCTAGTCAAGTTATGCCACAAATTTCTCTTCTCTCCAATTCTATTCAATACCTCCTCATTAATGATGTGATCTACCCATCTAATCTTCACCACGTTTCGAAAGCTTCTATTCTCTTCTTGCCCAAACTATTTATCGTCCACGTTTCACTTCCATAAGTGGCTACAATCCATACAAATACTTTCAGAAAAGACTTCCTGACACTTAAATCTATGCTCGATATTAATAAACTTCTTCAGAAACGCTTTCCTTGCCAATGCCAAGTGTACATTATATATCCTCTCTACTTCGACCATCATCAGTTACTTTGCCCCCAAATAGCAAAACTCATAGCAGGTAAAAAATTGTTGAAAAGATATTATGACTATTTATAATACTTATTTCTACAAAAAATATTTCATTTCGTTTCCCGGTGTACGTATGTACAAATTTTTCGAATCTCCTACTCAAGAGAAAGCTATGTATAGCTGACCGTGAGAGAAGCAGGAATCTTTGACGTTTCCATAATATTTTAAAGTTTGTCCATGCGATTTGTTAATTGTAAAACAGTATGTTAATTTGATGAAAAATTACAGTCTTGGAATTGGAAAGGCCAGTATATATCAGTAGTATTCTGGAGGTGAATAGTGAATGCCTTCGATGATGTTACTCGACAACTGTTTGACGATTATAGTTGTTCCATTAAACAGTTTTGGTCGGTTGAGATTTCTGAGTAATGTGATCGGAAGTCCAATTTTAAGTCCAAGACAGTGTAATGGCATCCTGGTACCTGCAAAGAGTTTAGAAACTCTTTAGGGAAGTTCACACACTGTTCAACATTTACCATCGTGTCGATAGATTTATATACTCTCTCTTCACCGGGAATATTCTTTTCAGCATTAAATTTGATATCGTCGACATTACTTTTAGTTGCCTACACTGGTCTTCCAAATAGCCAGTCCACATTGGTATTGTTATGAACAACGTTTGGATAAATTTGGTCGGTGAGTTCGTTTTCATGAGTGGATTAGTTGCAGAAATCACTGTTGAGTTTACCGAGGCCGGTCGTCTGGTTAGTAGGATTTGTGCCTTTAGATATTTGTAAAAGCTGTTGAGCAAAATGTGCTATTGTTTCGTCTTTCGATCATTAAACTCCCATACTTTTATTGGTCGTAATAATTGTATGTGCGGCCAGAGATGAGGATTTCATAAGCATGCATTGATCTCATCTGATGATGCTAACTTGGGGACAAGTGCAAATGTTTGTCGGAAATCTCCTGAGAGAATCAGTACAGCTCCTCTCATCACTTCAGCGTTTCCTCGCAAGTCTTGTAATGTTCTGTCCATGGCTTCGAGTGATTTTTTATGTGCGATTTTGTGTTCGTCCCAGAAGATAATCACTGCCTTCTCTGCGCGTTAGAAATGGACGTACTATCGAAGACAGTGTTGCCAAAGCGGAGTTGCTTAACACAGCCTTCCGAAATTTCATAACAAAAGACGACTAAGTAAATATTCTACAATTCGAATCAAGAACAGCTGCTAACTTGTGTAATGTAGAAGTAAATATCCTAGGAATAGTGAAGCAACTTAAGTCACTTAATAAAAGCTATGCTTCTGTTCCAGACACAATACCATTTAGGTTCCTTTGAGTATGCTGATACAAAAGCTCCATACTTAACGATCATATAAAACAGTTCGCTCGACGAAAGATCCGTGCCCAAAGACTCGAAAGTTGCGCAGGTCGTACCAATATTCATGATGATAGTAAGAGTAAACGACTATACGAGGTGTGGCTAGAAAAAAACCGGACTAGTTCTGATGAAACAATAAAACGAATGCAATAAGGCTGAAAGTCGCGTGGCCTGTCACGTGACTCTCGCTCCGCCCACTGCTCGAGTTTCATCTGCCTCCTGCACTCAGTCTGCCCGTGGCGTCTGTTTTAAGTGGTTGACGTTTTATCTGTGCGTCGGAAAATGTTAAGTGTACAGAAAGAACAGTGTGTTAACATCAAATTTTGTTTCAAACTAGGAAAATCTGCAAGTGAAACGTTTATAATGTTACAACAAGCGTACAGCGATGATTGTTTATCGCGAACACAAGTGTTTGAGTGGTTTAAACGATTTAAAGATGGCCGCGAAGACACCAGTGATGACACTCGCACTGGCAGACCATTGTCAGCAAAAACTGATGCAAACATTGAAAAAATCGGTAAACTTGTTCGACAAGATCGCCGTTTAACAATCAGAGCAGTGTCTGAGTTAACAGGAGCTGACAAGGAAAGTGTCGAACAAGTTTACCGATTTTTTCAATGTTTGCATCAGTTTTTGCTGACAATGGTCTGCCAGTGCGAGTGTCATCACTGGTGTCTTCGCGGCCATCTTTAAATCGTTTAAACCACTCAAACACTTGTGTTCGCGATAAACAATCATCGCCGTACACTTGTTGTAACATTACAAACGTTTCACTTGCAGATTTTCCTAGTTTGAAACAAAATTTGATGTTAACACACTGTTCTTTCTGTACACTCAACATTTTCCGACGCACAGACAAAACGTCAACTACTTAAAACAGACGCCACGGGCAGACTGAGTGCAGGAGGCAGATGAAACTCGAGCAGTGGGCGGAGCGAGAGCCACGTGACAGGCCACGCGACTTTCAGCCTTATTGCATTCGTTTTATTGTTTCACCAGTACTAGTCCGGTTTTTTTCTAGCCACACCTCGTATTACAGGCACATATCGCTGACGTCGATATGCAGCAGGATTTTGGAACATATATTGTGTTCGAACATTATGAATTACCTCGAAGAAATCGGTTTATTGACACAAAGTCAACACTGGCTTAGAAAACGTCTTTCTTGTGAAACACAACTAACACTTCATGCGCTCGAAGTGTTGAGCGCTAATGACAATGGGTTTCTAATGGATTCCGTATTTATGGGTTTCCGGAAGTATTTTGACGCTGTACCACACAAGCGGCTTCTACTGAAATTGCGTGCTTATTGAATATCGCCTCAGTTATGTAACTGGATTCGTGATTTCCTGTCGTACTAATTGACGGAAAGCGATCGAGTAAAACAGATGTTCTCCAAGGTATTGTTATAGGATCTTTTCTATTCCTTACCTATATAAGCGATTTGGGAGACGATCTGAGCGATCGTCTTAGGTTCTTTGCAGATGATTCTGTAGTTTATCGACTAGCAAAGTCATCAGAAGATGAAAACAAATTGCGAAACGATTTAGAAAAGATATCTGAATTTAGGAATAGTGGCTGTTGACCCTAAATAATGAAAAGAACGAGGTCATCCACATGAGTGCTAAAATAAATCTGTTAAACTTCGGTTACACGTTAAATCAGTCAAAACTTAAATTGGAAGCGAACACATAGAAAATGTTGTGGGGTAGGTTAACCAGAGACTGCGTTTAACTGGCAGGGCACTTAGAAACTGTAACAGATCTACTAAAGAGACTGCCTTCACTACGCCTGCCGTCATCTTTTAGAATACTGCTGTGCGGTGTGGGATCGTTACCATACATGACTGACGGAGTAAATCGAGAAAGTTCAATGAAGAACAGCACGATTTGTACTATCGTGAAATTGAGGACAGAGTATCACTGAAATGATAGAGAATATGGATGGACATGATTAAAACAAATGCGGTTTTCGTTGCGGAGGAATGTTATTTTGTTGATGCCGACCTACATAGGGAGAAACGAACACCATGATAAAAGAAGGAAAATTAGAGCTCGAGCGGAAAGATATAGATGTTCGTAGTATTCGCGCGTTATACGAGGCTGAAACAATAAAGAATTGTAAAGGTGGTTCGATGAACCCTCTGCCAGGCACTTAAATGTCATCAGCAGAGTATCCGTGTGGATGTAGATGTAGATCATGCGGTTTCCCTAGCACACTCTATGCAGTTCTGACAACATTCTTCACTGTCAATAGTATAGAGGAAACGAACAATGGATATTGTTGAAATTATGTGAGAGTAAGACCCAAGACTATTTATGGGTGTGCAAAGTTTCTGAATAACTATATTCCCTGACAGAATGGTTTTGTATAATTTCACGAATAAACGTCTGAAATTCTATGATGAAGGAAAGAATTAAAAACTCATCATTTACAGAAATTTTTTTCATCGTAGACGGAACACTAAAGGCAATCTACGATGCTCAGCTTTTACGCAAATGGACCTGTGATACGGTTTATGTTGATCGACTACCAAGCTCGTTCAGTATACAGACAGGTCAACTCTCAAAAGTTCACATTCAGTCAACCGTTGAATTCATCGGAAGACATACGGACACTATAACGCCGACGGAGACGACAGACCTGTAGTAAGAACATAAAAATGCAGTATGGGGGTAAAGAATAAAACGAAAAACAGTTTAAAGAACTAATGGTAATACGTCAGGTACTTTAAAAGAGCTCAATATATACTTGACACCCAATGAAAATTCAGGCAGCCGAAATGAGATTTTGTAGGCGTATTTTTGAGACAGTTCACAAATACTGGAACAAATTTATGAGCAACACGCAAGTTACAGGTTAGATTCGTCACCAAAATTATGTTAAAAACACACTACAAGTCACACACAACACATCGCTAAATTACTGGGACGGTAGAAAATTACAGTGATACCCCTTGTTTACAAAGGTGCTTACTTATGAGTCTGTGCCTTACCACTCTTGCATAGGATGGAGGAACGGGCAAATTTGTACGTGTTTTTCAGCAAGCACGACCCTTTTAAGTACAGACTACCTGCCTGCCGATACAGATCATCAGGAGATTTTGCGTGCAAACGGATGTTCCACCGTCACGTCGCCATGCTGCTGGCTGGCCATTGCTGTCACCTGTGTTGTCCTCCAGTGCTACAGCGCCGCTTCGCAGCGTGACAAATACATTCCTTCCTCTGCAACCGCAGCCACATCAACGCACTTGCTGGAGGCTGCAGCCAATCCAGCACAGCGCCGAGACGATGTATGTAAATGAGGGACTCCGCGTCCTTCCTTGCTGCTTTTGTGGTGTCACAGCCAGACACCACACGTCCTAGGTGGTAGATTAAATCGGCCGCGGTCCTGTAGTACATGTCGGACCCGCGTGTCGCCACTGTGTGATCGCAAACCTAGCGCCACCACAAGGCAGGTCTCGAGAGACTGACTCGAACTCAGCCCCAGTTGTACGGACGACAGAGCTAGCGACTAGACGTACGAAGCCTTTCTCTCTCATTAGCCGAGAGACAGCATAGCCTTCAGCTAAGTTAATGGCTACGAACTAGCAAGGCGCCATTAGCCTTACAGTGATTGTAATTAAAGTCTCCTTTGTGCGATGTACCACAATGAGTTATTAAAGATAAATATTTTAACAGCTACGTACTTTTCTTCATAGCATTAATTACGTATCCTGTTCCAGTACTTCACGCCCGTCTGCGTTAGTCTAGCGTGCATTAAGCCACCTCTATCTACAAGGTGTTGGCCCAGCTGCCGACACATCAGCTTTATTGCTCTGGACCACACTCCCTGTAGGCGGCCGTCTTATATCCCAACTCACTGCCCTGTTCGCTATTTCACCATGCCTTAGTATGGTGTGCGTCCACATAGGAATGCCTGACTTACCCTCATTAAAGCCTATTATTTTTTTAACTTTACAAATGTATTGTTCGGGCCGGTATCAGAGGACGTAATAAAATACTGCATAAATGTCTTCTTTTCGCACGGTTGTAAGCCATAGATATTATTGTTATATGACAATAAATAATAATAGTGACGTTATAATGATGATAATACACAACTTCGCTAAAGGAAGTTTATTATTTTATATTCACACACGACAAATTACAAATAACCGTCATTTCCATCAAAAAGTTATTCTCAACATCGATTCTTCCGTTCGTCCGTCAATATCACTTTCTTTTCTTCTTAGGCGTTGCCATTTGGACTCAGGTGGGTTATGCATACGTGTTTTCCTCGTGATATGTGTGTTTTATTGTCATTGCTTGAAGGACAGAATTTACAGCACTCACGTGGAGGAGGGTCTTTTGTTATTGATTTGGGAACACCTGCTAGTCTTTATTGATCTTTGAAGCTCCTGACCAATCTCAGAGAATCTTCGGTTCGTGAAATATGCTTCCTTGACGCAATGTCCTCTGCTCCCACTGACATCCATGTTCCTCCAGAACTATTTTCCTTCTTGCCAATTTTCTTGCGGTCCAATTACGGACAATCGAAGTCTACAAGACATACGCATCATATAGAGCAACATGAAGAATATTGTAGAAATCAGTTATGGGCCATCCATTGGTTTTGCGTTTGCATATACATGTATCTAATAGCTGATCGAATGTGTCTGCTGGCCGTTTGGTTGAATTACAATCTAAAATCATTTTTGGCTCATTATCAGCCCCCGTCATGATGCTCACACCTACAACATTCTTATTTCTCTTAGGAATATAGTTGACCACTGTAGTGCACATTTTGTGGAAGTTGTGGCAAATTTTTCCGTATGATCCTAAATTTGTCAGTTTCCTTTCCAGGAGCAGCTATTCCAGATTGTATAACGTAAAAAGTTGTCACATGCTCCATTCTGACTTCGCAAATCAGAGGCGAGATCACCAACTACTCTCATCCCCTGATTTTTTTGTGATGCCGCTCCGCTCTCCTTTCATGTAGAATTTGGGCTTTCAGTACATATGAAAATTTTCCGTCAAACACAGTCCATATTTTGATCCCAATTTTTTCCGGATTGCTTGGAATGTACTGTTTGGATGGACAGCGGCCTCTGACTTCTATTAACTTCTCGTCGAGAGTCACATTTTTTCCTGGACGATACGTTTTAGGAAGGACTTCTAACATCTTTTCACAGGTTCTACGGATTTCTGCAATTTTATCAGTACATTTTCTTTCCTCTCGTGTGCATTTGTTATCAAACTGTATGACACGCGATATTTTACAGAATGTTTCAAAAGATAATGTTGCTCAAAACATGTCCCACCCAGTATGCTTATCCTACAAACTTTTGTATATTCCCCATGTGCTCGATATACACCACAGGATGCCTCGCCTGTTGGGCCAGTGGCCGATTCTCCGGCAAGGTCCCGACAGTCACAGAGGGCGGGCCTATTAGTTATAGGGAGCTCCAACGTTAGGCGGGTTATGGAGCCCCTCAGGAAAATAGCGGGTAGGTCGGGGAAGAATGCCAGTGTGCACTCGGTGTGCTTGCCGGGGGGTCTCGTCCGTAATGTGGAGGAGGCCCTTCCGGCAGCTATTGAACGCACTGGGTGTGACCGGCTGCAGATAGTAGCACATGTCGGAACGAATGACGCCTGCCGCTTGGGTTCTGAGGCCATCCTTGGTTCCTTCCGGCGGCTGGCTGATTTGGTGAAGACAACCAGCATCGCACGCGGAGTGCAAGCTGAGCTTAATATCTGCAGCATAGTGCCCAGAGTCGATCGCGGTCCTCTGGTTTGGAGCCGTGTGGAGGGTCTAAACCAGAGGCTCAGACGACTCTGCGACTATAATGGTTGCAAATTCATCGACCTCCGTTATTGGGTGGAGAACTGTAGGGCCCCCCTAGACAGGTCAGGCGTGCACTACACACCGGAAGCAGCTACTAGGGTAGCAGAGTACGTGTGGCGTGCACACGGGGGTTTTTTAGGTTAGAGGGACCCCCCCTTGGGCGAAACGATAAAATACCTGACGGCTTACCAGAGAGAACATTATCATCGTTGATAAAGAACGTCCATCCTCAGAGACCAAAAACAGGAAAAGTTAACGTAATATTGGTAAACTGCAGGAGTATCCAGGGCAAGGTTCCTGAATTAGTATCTCTTATTGAAGGAAATAGTGCGCATATAGTATTAGGAACGGAAAGTTGGTTAAAACCGGAAGTGAACAGTAACGAAATCCTAGACACAGAATGGAATATATACCGCAAGGATAGGATAAACGCCAATGGTGGAGGAGTATTTATAGCAGTAAAGAATTCAATAATATCCAGTGAAGTTATTAGCGAATGCGAATGTGAAATAATCTGGGTTAAGTTAAGTATCAAAGGTGGGTCAGATATGATAGTCGGATGCTTCTATAGGCCACCTGCATCAGCAACCGTAGTAGTTGAGCGCCTCAGAGAGAACCTGCAGAACGTCGTGAAGAAGTTTCGTGATCATACTATTGTAATAGGGGGAGACTTCAATCTACCAGGTATAGAATGGGATAGTCACACAATCAGAACTGGAGCCAGGGACAGAGACTCTTGTGACATTATCCTGACTGCCTTGTCCGAGAATTACTTCGAGCAGATAGTTAGAGAACCAACTCGTGAAGCTAACGTTTTAGACCTCATAGCAACAAATAGACCGGAACTTTTCGACTCCGTGAATGTAGAAGAGGGTATCAGTGATCATAAGTCAGTGGTTGCATCAATGACTACAAGTGTAATAAGAAATGCCAAGAAAGGAAGGAAAATCTATTTGCTTAACAAGAGTGATAGGGCACAAATCGCAGAATATCTGAGTGACCACCATCAAACGTTCATTTCTGAGGAAGAGGATGTGGAACAAAAATGGAAAAAATTCAGAAACATCGTCCAGTACGCCTTAGATAAGTTCGTACCGACTAAGGTCCAAAGCGAGGGGAAAGATCCACCGTGGTATAACAATCATGTACGAAAGGTACTACGGAAACAAAGAAAGCTTCACCATAGGTTTAAGAGTAGTCGAATCATAGCTGATAAGGAAAAGCTGAACGAAGCGAAAAAGAGCGTAAAGAGAGCAATGAGAGAAGCATTCAACGAATTCGAACATAAAACATTGGCAAACAATCTAAACAAGAACCCTAAAAAGTTTTGGTCATATGTAAAATCGGTAAGCGGATCTAAATCCCCTATTCAGTCACTCGTTGACCACGATGGCACCGAAACAAAGGACGACCGAAGAAAGGCAGAAATACTGAATTCAGTGTTCCGAAACTGTTTCACTGCGGAAAATCGTAACACGGTCCCTGACTTCAGCCGTCGCACGGACGCCAAAATGGAAAATATTGAAATAAACGATATCGGAATTGAAAAACAACTGCTATCACTTAGTAGCGGAAAAGCATCCGGACCAGACGAGATACCCTTAAGATTCTACAGTGATTATGCTAAAGAACTTGCCCCCTTTCTATCAGCAATTTATCGTAGATCTCTGGAAGAACGTAAAGTACCTAGCGACTGGAAGAAAGCACAGGTCGTTCCCATTTTCAAGAAGGGTCATAAATCAGATGCGAATAATTATAGGCCTATTTCACTTACGTCAATCTGTTGTAGAATAATGGAACATGTTTTGTGTTCTCGTATTATGACGTTCTTAGATAATACAAATCTCCTTCATCATAACCAACATGGATTCCGCAAACAGAGATCATGTGAAACCCAGCTCGCCGTATTTGCCCAAGAAATTCACAGTGCCGTAGACACTGGCGAGCAGATTGATGCCGTATTCCTGGACTTCAGGAAGGCATTTGATACGGTTCCGCACTTACGTTTAGTGAAAAAAATACGTGCTTACGGAATATCGGACCAGGTTTGTGATTGGATTCAGGATTTCCTAGAAGAAAGAACACAACATGTCATTCTTAACGGTTCAAAATCTGCAGATGTAGAGGTAATTTCGGGAGTACCGCAAGGAAGCGTGATAGGACCTTTATTGTTTACAATATACATAAATGACTTAGTTGACAACATCGGTAGCTCCGTGAGGCTATTTGCAGATGACACGGTTGTCTACAAGAAAGTAGCAACATCAGAAGACTCGTACGTACTCCAGGAAGACCTGCAGAGGATTAATGAATGGTGCGACAGCTGGCAGCTTTCCCTAAACGTAGATAAATGTAATATAATGCGCATACATAGGGGCAGAAATCCATTCCAGTACGATTATGCCATAGGTGGTAAATCATTGGAAGCGGTAACGACCGTAAAATACTTAGGAGTTACTATCCGGAGCGATCTGAAGTGGAATGATCACATAAAACAAATAGTGGGAAAAGCAGGCGCCAGGTTGAGATTCATAGGAAGAATTCTAAGAAAATGTGACTCATCGACGAAAGAAGTAGCTTACAAAACGCTTGTTCGTCCGATTCTTGAGTATTGCTCATCAGTATGGGACCCTTACCAGGTTGGATTAATAGAAGAGATAGACATGATCCAGCGAAAAGCAGCGCGATTCGTCATGGGGACATTTAGTCAGCGCGAGAGCGTTACGGAGATGCTGAACAAGCTCCAGTGGCGGACACTTCAAGAAAGGCGTTACGCAATACGGAGAGGTTTATTATCGAAATTACGAGAGAGCACATTCCGGGAAGAGATGGGCAACATATTACTACCGCCCACATATATCTCGCGTAATGATCACAACGAAAAGATCCGAGAAATTAGAGCAAATACGGAGACTTACAAGCAGTCGTTCTTCCCACGCACAATTCGTGAATGGAACAGGGAAGGGGGGATCAGATAGTGGTACAATAAGTACCCTCCGCCACACACCGTAAGGTGGCTCGCGGAGTATAGATGTAGATGTAGATGTAGATGAAGAAATAAGACTCTCAAGTGTGCGGGAGAAACAGACTCTCAATGTTTGTCCATTGTTGACCATGAACTCGTTGCCCCTTAATGTTTTACACCTGTCTTCTTTCATTCTGAAGCGCTGTACTAACTGCTACTGCAAATGAACTTTTTACATCACTTATTCTGCTGCTTGCATACCTGGTAAATCCCTGGGGTACTCTTGGTGACTTTCGAAGCAGGAAGGTGGCCGTGTCATGCTAGTGGTTGCAAGTGTTTTTCTGGGTCACCATTTTTAGAAATGGAAGTCCACACTTTATTTGGAACAGGCCGTTGAATGTCGTCACTCTCATCAGAACACTCGCTTTCAGATGCAAGTTGGATAGCGACCATTCGCCTGTTGAAGTATTTACTAATTCTTCCAACTCAGCATGAGTCAATGATTTAACTGTATTGATGCTTCAATTCAGACTGATTACAAACGGTAGAGAATCCAGTGTCACAATTCAAACTGAGTAGGCTTATTCCATCAGTTGACAAGTGATAATGATTATTCCATTGTTGTAAACTCAGAGCCTGTGTTGATTTGTTGAATGTTGAGGGTAAGTAAGAATAATGTAAGTCATGGCTACTATAAGATGTAATAGACAATTAGAAAGTATTTGATGTTAGAGTAATCAATTAAATGTCGGGTCACTACGACCCGAACGTTACATACGTAACTATTAAGGTTTATTGCTAAATGACTTAAAATAGCTGAGAGTTTTTTAAACACATACTGCCCTTGCATTTTCAGACAAGGGCACCAAATTTCATATAGCTATATTGATATTTAAAGAATAGGGAACGAGATTAATAAGCATTTGGTGTCACATAGGTCCAAAGAGAACAGCAGCGTCAAGTTCTGTAACGCCACCATTAATTTAAAAAGCAGATATATTATTCGTACCTTGTAAGAAACTGCGGGTTCATTCTCCGTGGTGTTTAGGCAAATAACTGCAATTTTGTTCCTGCAGTGTGTAGCTGGAGTCGGTGAAAACAAATGCCACTCACCCCTTTTTTGATGTGATACCCAGTGCCGACGGAAAGCAATGGTTCATTTCTCTTTAAAATTAATGACTTTTAAAGCATTATTCTACGTACAATTCGACAGAACAGTCCCAAATCAGTACATTGTAATAATCGTTTACCTGATCGTTATTAACACGGACATTAAAACCTGAAGAGTTGCCAGTACCGGTACTTCAGCAGTGATAAACTGGCTTCCCTCTCAGCTCGTTGTAGTCTGCTATACAATTTGCACTGTACATACATTGATGGACTAATATGTGGACTCATACTACTGGGCATTAATAAGGGGCGTGTTTACTGCTTGAAATGCATACAATATTTATCTCTCGTGCCACTGTCTTCAGTTGATTGCAATTTGTAACTCAGTTTTGGCAGTTTGTAACTGGTGTCGGCTCAGATTGATGCTGCTCATATCATCTTTCATGTGACAACAAGTGTCGATGGAAAGCAATGATTTGATTCCCATTGTGAATAAACGGTTTTTAAAGCAGAATTTTGTGTATTAAAAGCAAAACAAGAACACGAAGATTAGGCAGTCCTCTACCAGTGAAGAACTTGCTTGACTCATAGATGGCTGAGCTGGTTGTAATGCACTGAGCGATCTGCACTGAACATACAGTACATGATCAGAAAGTATTTGGACACATAGAACTGGACGTTTATATGCGGCGTGTATACGGGGGGAAATGCACACCGTATTTCGGTCCTGTGGCACTACTTCCAGCTGACGGTGAATATTACTTACGTGTATTGTGAAAGAGGTACTTACACTGCTCTAAATTATCAATGCCTTCTGTAATTTTATGAATGGGATATTAATCTGTCATTGTTCTACTACTTTCCGCGCGGGATTAGCCGAGCGGTCTCGGTCGCTGCAGTCATGGACTGCTCGGCTGGTCCAGCGGAGGTTCGAGTCCTCCCTCGGGCATGGGTGTGTGTGTTTGCCCTTAGGATAGTTTAGGTTAAGTAGTGTGTAAGCTTAGGGACTGATGACCTTATCAATTAAGTCCCATAAGATTTCACACACATTTGAACATTTTGTTCTATTACTTAGGTAGCTATAATCACAACAAAATCTATTTTTCTTCATTCTGCCCGATTTCTTTGATATATAGGTGAGAGCAGCTCCTCAGAGGCAACTACCTTCATAAATAATCCCATTGTTCAGTTGCTGGGTGATAAATGCTTACGTAATGGGTAGTGAGGTATGAGGATCCTATACAGTTTTCATGCAGGCTTGGATTATCTCCATTCAGAATTCAGTACTTTGTTACGGGCGCCGCCAGCAACTGAAGATGAAGACTAAACAGATCCCCGAATTCCAACAATTTTTCCATTACTACTCTCTCGGGTCCTTTCAGATGCTCCTCTCTTATGCGTAATGCTGCTGACTGTTGGTTTTCTTCTGGACACGGTCCATACCTGACCTGTCTGGATCATCTTCCTCCTTATTGGTAATTAACAAACCATTACCCAAACATACTTGACCGGCATCCCAATTATCCACGCTGTAGGGATCTCTCTCTTGCCATGTGTATCCTCCATACGTAGGATAGTAAAAAGTATGAAACATAGTGTAGCTTCAAGTGTAAAATTCTCCGGTAGTGGTTCTACTAATCACATGTTGACAAGAAGTACCGTTCCCACACTCATCCAAATTAACTTGCAGCAGCCTTAAGGCATTTTATTATGTGAATTGAACGTTTGTGACTTTGTCTGCAGTTTAATTCGTTTGTCCTTCATGATAACAAACTTTGCAACAGTATGTGGCAACAATGTCCCCCTACCTGGGACAATGGTCGTTGATCTATTTTAGAATCATAATCAAAGAGAAAATCTAACTATAGGATTGCATATATCCGTTCCCTGCAAGAGACACAACTTTCACATTTTTCCAGAGCCGCTCTGTCCACACTTGGAACCTCAGTTTCACTGAACATAGTAAGTCGACATCGCTGCCACCTACCCATAATAAACTATAATACTGAGTGTTCAAATCTTTTTCACCTACGTGGTCCACACTCACCACAAACACATCTGTCCCTGTGGACAATAAATATTTAAGCCTATTACAATTTGGAAATCCTAATAAGCAACTCTCCACCACTACATAAATTTTCACAGCGTTGATGCTCGCTGCGAACGCTCACTGGTGGATTCATCCTTTCCATGGTGTTCAACACATGATTATTCTGCCGATTCTCTTTTCATTTTGCATTCCTGATATCCTACTGCATGTGCACATTACCCAAACTGTGGTTAACGAACTTGCCTCTGACTGTAGCCCAAATGGCCACGTTTATTACCCAGACAGCTTCGTATGAGATACTTATTCATGCAATACCCCTGTTACTAAACCTCTCCCAGGTCGTAGTTAACCTGATGGTAGAAGCCAGGTCATTCGGATATTCTGTCCATCCCCACCCTGACGTGTCAGATGGCAGCACCCTCAGTAAAGCATCTAATCTCCTAGGTCCCGTGTCCTCCAGAATTACTTTGTTCTCTTCGTCATTCTCTACCAATTCAAATGTACCAACATTAATTATCCTTATTTCCTACGGACTTATGTTACCTCTTTGATACATCATTCAGCTGTTCCCCAAAGACTCTTGAGCTATTCTGCAGTAAAAAGCGTTGTTTGAAACCACCCATAGATCCAAGGATATATGTGCGTTCCTTGAACACTTGTGATACCTAACACAAGCCTTTGCTTCCCATGTCAAACACAGCAATAATAGCCTTGCAGCTACCACTGTGACATAAATGGCAACACTTCCTCCATTGACTTTCAGTAAAGGGGGTAACCAGTGGCCGTGGTTAAACTGTATTAGGCCCTATCCTCTCATAGCAACTAATATTCTGGGCGGATTTACAATATCATTCACCTTTATTTTCAATGTGTAATTTAAAACGATGACAGAATCAACTGATTCTTTTTCCAGAAAGGGTATACTCTCGAATTCTAACGAATATTTACTTTTATTTGTTTAAAAGGTAGCTTTGTTCCTTCTTACCGTTCTTCCAGTTGAAAGGATTCGGGGCTTTTAGTATTTCCTTCTATTTCCTGCGTAACGTTACCGTCAAAACATTCTGCAACTTCCTGGGAGCACGGTACCGGCATGTCTCTTCCACGTTCTTGCAAAATTTCCATTTTGATCTTGAAGTTTACAAATTTTCCAAGCGAGTAGGTATTAAATGTTGTTATTCCATCCGTGATAAACTCCGCTAACGGCTATTCTGATTACAGATTCCCAATGTCCCATTCACAGTAATGAGGTACGATGTAACCATTCTATTTCAGCAGATTCAAAAGGGAAGGGATCTATATCGACTTTTTGTGTGTCCTTTAATATAATAAACGTCCTTTGATCCACTGATTTCTGCGAGCACTTCAACACATGACCATATTCCATTTCTGTTTACAGCAAATACCAATATATCATATTCCGCAACCAAATCCAGATTTTCCAAATACAATTTACAAAGTAATATGTAATCATTGGTAGCACATCTGCAGTGGTGTCTTCTTACTCCAACTGCAATTTATATTCTTCAGTTGTTTCCACCATAAAGATCAGTTTTCTTTGTTTCTTTTTTAAATTTTTAACTTAGTCAATTATAGTTTTATTTCGCAGACATATAACACGTTAACTGCACTAAAAGCTGTAATTTCTTTAACAGAGCACAGTTTCAGTTTGTGTGATGTATTCTTCTTCTTAAGATCTGTGAAATAACATTGTATGTGGGAACCAGTCCTAATGCAGCAACATCTACAATAGATGCGATTTGCGGAAACTTTATCCTGCTTTAATATAACATTTTTGTGTGTAATGCTTATATTGCATTCTTTGGAATCTCTGTCATGAACCTCCAAATAGGTGAGTGGCAAACCGATTGGTAAAGATATTGTTACTCTACACGACGAAACATCTTCTTAGGGGTGACTATTTACTGGTGTGTATTAATTAGTCAGGCTCAATGTCTTTTTAATATAAAATATCATCCCAATCGAACAGTAAATCCCAGTATTGTATACAACAACTGAAGTAAAATTAAATGAAAAAGACAAACAACAAATAACTTCAGTTGGAGGATCACTGTAGTGTAGGTATGACTCCGATATCAGTATTCGTAGAACTAAGACCAGTAACTTGACGAAATAATGCAGACAACTTAGAATTTTCTACAAGATTGGAGATCATTAATTATACCTCCGTATTCTAATACGCAACATGTGAGTGTTTTATGTGCACAAAAGTAAACTCTACCACTCTACCACCAGAAAATATCCGGTTAATGGGATATTTAAGATTACATATTCGTTGAAGTACACAGATACACATTGTTTAAAATAATTTTTAAGCCTTGTTGCTTATCAACAATGCTATATTTCTTTCTAGTAACAGTTCATAATTTCTCGTTTGCCTCAGTTGTACTCGACAAATGTACCAGTTTAATTAGTAGTTTCGACTCCGACCTCTTCCAGTTCCAGTTTCCCACAATAATTCATTTAAAGATATAATTTATTTATAGGGACAGACATAAATCTGTTCAGTACATTGATTTTTTTCAAAACCCTGTGGAAGAATGCTATTTGTGGGGACACTAGGAGTTTACACTCCTATTTCTTAAGAACTACGGAATAACGTTATTTGTAGAAAGCCACTTTTAGAAACTAGAGGAATTATATGCCATGTATTGACAATTCCGCCAATATATGAGTAACTGCCTATCTCTAAACAGTAAAACGCAGAATATCAAAAACATCTGCTTATATTGCCTGTCCCTGATGTCCGAAGTATCATGTAACCAAACGTCGTTGCTATGTGTCACATTAACAGAACACTTTATTACCAGAACACGTAGAACATTAAATAATCTACTAAATAAATTGCAAATACCGTGACTACCAGTAACTGAAAGCATTTGGAGTATTTCAGTTTCGCCTTTCGTTTACCATATTTTTTCGAGTTGATCCTAATGGGAATGGAGGCTTGTGAAGAAATTCTGTGTCACATATAATGTCATGTTGTATAAATCATGAAATTCATCACTTTCAACAACTAACCGAATATGTGATCACTCTCTGGTAGTATTTACAGTAAATTCAGATAACTTCTATACCTCATTTACGTACAGACATCATCCATATACTGTGTTCAAAGTAGTTTGGCAGTAGTTTATAGCTTTCTCGTATGGCAACTGTCTTCGCCAGAATCGTGTGTGTGTGTGTGTGTGTGTGTGTGTGTGTGTGTGTGTGTGTGTGTGCGTGCGTGACCACGCTCGTGTGTGTGTGTGTGTGTGTAGCTTTCCCATTTCCAGATTACCACATTAACCACAGTTAACAGAGTAATTTATTTAATGGACACTAGCCTATATCCATTCAGCACAATGCTTCTTTCCCTTCAGACACGTGGAGTAACATTATTAATTGTGGAAGCTGTTACACTTTACAGCAAATTTTTCTTATAACCTAGGAAATTGCAAGATTCACAGTCTAGTCCTTTACATGTTGACGTAATAAACCATCCTTTTTTCCTAAGTAGATCCAAACGGGAATGAAGAATGCTGGATTGTCAGATGTATATACAGGACGTGTGTGCCAATAACAGCAGTTTACAGAAGAGATTAAGTTGCCATCAGTTTGGTTACTCACTTACCGCCAACACAACAGAGAATGTTTGGTCATTTCTAGATGGCCCTAGGAGCAATCGCAAGGCTGTGTTTCTAGATGGATGAACAGTTATTGCAAATGAGCAAGATACGTTTTTCATGGGAAGCCTATTATTTTTCGGTAACACGGGGTACTAAGGAACACAATTGCCTTTAAGTAACTGAAGGACGGTCTTGAAAAGCGTTATAAGAAGCTGATAAACTTAATTATCTCTCTGGAACAGCTGAATGGGGTATCAGAGATGCAGAACGATCCAGTAGAAAATTTTGTCTGTAGAATTAGGAAACTTAGTGCGCACAGGTACGAGGTGATGGAGAATGCCAAACGAAACAAAATTATTCTCCCCCAGAAGTGGAACATGGGGAATTAGGTGCTTTTCTTGAGGTCTGCCATCTGATATGTCAATGAGAGCAAGGCATTAACCCCAAACTACATGGCTCCTTCCATCATATTACCGTCAGAGCGTGAAGAGATAGTCGTAGTAACATGAGTATCGGATTAATCAGGTGTGTTCTCTTCTGACGTAAGCTGCATTAACATGGACATTCGGACTACATTCAGAAGAAATTTGGTGCAGCTTGGCACCAGCAGAAAGTTTACAGATATGCAGAACAAAACGGACAGCTGATTAATAATCAAGAGTTAAACACCAATAGAGACTCCAAATCCGCCAGTGGTCGTTCATAGTAAGTTACAATTCTGTAAAAGCATGTACACAGGCGCGGTGTTGATAGCAGCATTGGCCGATGTTAAAAAGCAAAAAAAAAATATTGGACAAAGTGGGACACGCGTCAGTGATTATGCTTGATCTTTTGGGTAAAAAACAATTGCTCAGTGTTATAGATTACTTGGAGTAGACGGCGGTGACGTGCAGTTACTATGTTCAGCATTACTGAATTAAATTTTGTGGCAGAACAGTTCTGGGTGAAAGTAGGACATGTGTTCCTTGCAGGGGAAGGGTACTGTGCTGTACTAGCATAGGCTTTTCTGTTTAGTCGTAATATTAAAACCGCATTTCACACGGTAGAACTCGGCTGAACATTGTTCCAATTGGGAGAAACTGACGCCTGTGACGTACTGTCACATGGTCTGTCAGTCACAAATGCCATATCCATGAAACTGCTGGTAAAGTCACAAAGGCTTTACGTAATAAACTACCAAAAGGCAACGGTAAAATACTTTGGATGAGCGTGCGAACTGTTAAGGAGTTCTTAGTTGCTAATAGGATTTGCACATGGAAATAAAATCAGGAAGTAAAAGAGTGTAATATGTTCGAAATTATGAGAAAAACAGAAGCGAGCTGTAGCGAACAACGGATATTATAATATGTGAAGAGGAAAAATAAGACTGTATGACCAAGAACCAAGTGCACAGTTTAAAAATATGTATGACAGGCATTCATTATTTCGCCCCTCCTGTTCAACTTGTTCCCGAAGAAGTAATGAGGGATAGAAAAGAAACGTTCGAGAATTGGTTTACAGTTCATGGTGAAAGGATATCAGTGATTTCGCTGATAAAATTTCAGCCTTCGAACAAGTGGAGAAGAATTACACGAACTGTTGAATGGAATGAGTAGTTTAATAAGTACAGAACATGGCCTGAGAGTAAATCCAGCATAAGCTCGAAACCAAGAGATGAAGAACTATCGTAACAGTTCTTTAAGCATTTTACCAAGGACGAAAGTTTGCAAGAAGAGGGAGAAGAAGTTCTTATGACATGGGCAAAAATTTAGTTTGCACTCCGGAAAAGTCTGGTCAAAGGTTTCGAAACTCTCATTTCATATGAATGAGTATTATGTTCGGTAGCACTATCGCCAGCACACTCTTTCATGTGAAAGTAAGGATGATTTGGAAAGGCAATAAATATATATAAATGGAAGTTCAACGTAAAGGTCTCTCAATTCAAACGACTTTTGCGCTCTCTTGGTGGAAAGTTGTTCGTGGAAAAACGAAGAAAACGAAATCAGTCGTACTGGGACATATCAGCAGCCTAAGCTGTATCACCGCAACAAGGAACACAGCATGTAATGTGTAAGCCTTCGAGTCGTCTTTGTAAGTATTTCGTTTGTCAATGCATTACCTTCGCACTCACTCTGTAACATCCTTCTACAAACGTAATTCAGGGTAAAATTAGGTTAGTTAGTATATAGAATCAGTCACATACATCTCTTTCTGATATATATTGAAACTTATAGTTGTTGGTAGGAAAACGTTATCGTAGTACTGAAATGAGCAGAACTTGCTAGCATGGTGTGGCAGACGTGTGAAATCTGTTCCATTTGCGCAATTAAAAACAAACGCGCAAATAAATAAAAATATGTATCACACCCAATCGTTTGAACGAGAGCTCTTAATTACAACGGGTTCGCATCGATTCCACGCGACCTGACAGCTACCAGAAAAATTCGCAATTAACCTTTCGAGAGAATTTAAAATTTAATTTCCACAGCGGCTGAAATATTTTGTAAATTTACGGAAACTGGATTTTAGTGTAGAATGACCATTATCGGAGATTTTCTTCATGTAGCTCGAGAAAAAACGATGTACTAATCACGCAAACAAAGCTGATACTTTGCGCAGTGGCTGATAGGACCGATATTATATGGGAAGTACCGTTACGGTCTCCCTCCAGCCACCACGCTAAATGTCAACTTCTGCTTTTGCGGATAGTAAGCACATATTTTGCAACATCTATCTCTGTATTGTGCAGTCTAGCCTGAGATCCGTGGAATACGCACATGGTGTGTCATTATCACTTCTATCCCTACCAGGAGATTTTTGCCAAAAATCTGTTGACACATCGTTGTGTAAGTCCTAATTATGCAATTGTTTGCATTCTGCGTGATGTAAGCTGGAAGAAGTATTACTGTTAAGTAATGCATTTCTTGGTACATTTTATGAAATTATCAGCAGCTACTTTGCAAGTAAAGCTTACCCTAATGCACAATATAATTCTTGTAATGTCTCCGTATGCAGTTTACTTATCTTTGAGGCTATCTCATGAGCCCATCACACAGCAAGCATCTCATCTTCGAACCTGCTCGGCGTCTTTGTTGATTATAGCCTGGTATGGGTTGTAGATCGCCAATGCGCTTCAGAAGTTAGGGCTCTCTCATTAGTGTTTAAAATAGTATCCGCTAACGTCAACACGATTGCGACAGTGGAATTATATGGACCTTTGGAAGCCCTTGTTTCTAATAAGTACACACTCGATCACAACAACACTATCCTACAAGATTCGAAATAAGTACCAGCAAAAGAAGAAGAGCACCACACAAATTCCAACATATCTCCTCAATTGCTTTCTGAATGTATTCCAGTCAGTTTTCCTCTAGAGTTTCTACCCTCTCCAGCTCCTATTAAAATATGGCCAGTCGTAATGTCCCTTATTCTTGTCGGTGTTTTTCATGTATTTGTTTCCTCGCCGATTGTGCGGAGAACATCCTCATTACTTACTGATTAGGCCACCGAATTTTCAACATTCTTCTGTAGCACAATGTCTCTTTTGTTTCGATTCTCACCCGTTCCGGGGTTCCCACAGTTTTCTTCCTCAAATTAAGGCGTATATTTCATTCTAGTATACTTCTGTTGGGCACGAACGCCATTTTTGCGAAAATTAGTCTGCCGTTTATATCCTCCATGTTCCAGCCATCATATATTATTTTGCTGACTCGGCAGCTGCCTTCAATTCATCTACTTCGTAATCACCAATTCTGATGTTAAATTTCTCACTGTTCTCACATCTGGTACTTCTAATTACTTAACTCTTTCTTCCATCTACTCTCAGACCTTATTCTGTTCTCATTACATTGTTCATTCCGTTCTGCTGATCATGTAATTCTTCTTCACTTTCACTCAGAATAGCAATGTCATCAGCGAATTATATTATTGTTATCCTTTCACCTTGAATTATAATTCTACTCCTGAACCTTTCTTTTATTTCCATCATTGTTTCTTCGGCGTATAGATCGAACAGTAGAGGCTGAAGTCTACATACGTGGCCGGCTGGAGTGGCCGAGCAGCTCTAGGCACTACAGTCTGGAACCGCGCAACCGCTACGGTCGCTGGTTCGAATCCTGCCTCGGTCATGGATGTGTGTGATGTCCTTAGGTTAGTTAGGTTTAAGTAGTTCTACGTTCTAGGGGACTGATGACCTCAGAAGTTAAGTCCCATAGTGCTCAGAGCCATTTGAACCAATTTTTCTACATACTTGTCTTACTTCATTTTCAATCGGAGCACCTCGTTCTTCGTCATCCACTCTTGGTTCTTGTGCATATTCTGTATTACCCTCATTCCTATACAGTTTACTTCTGTTTTTCTCAGAATTTTGACTATCTTGTACCACTTTACATTGTCGAAAACTTTTTCTACATTCATATACCCTATGAATGTGTCACAATTTTTCTTCAGTCTTGTTTTGCGTTATCAGAACTTTGTGAGCATTTATCTTTCCTGGAGCCAAACTGATCGTCACCTAAGAGATTTTCAATTTTATTTTCCATTTTTTTATATATTATTCCTTTTATAAACTTGAATGCATGAGCTGTTAAGCTGATTATTTGATAATTCTCGCACTAGGAATATTCAGAACGGTGTGGATTATGTTTTTCAGATGTCTGATGGTTTTTCACCACTTACATTCTGCAAGCTAGCATAAGGTGGCAGCAGTTCTCTGTCTGCCTAACGACTAAAAAGACGTAACCACCACACCCATTGGTGCCACGTTTATCAGTAGCGCAAGGTAATCTGAGATTCGTTAGAAAGTGGCCCTTGTGTGGATTACCCAATGACTTGACTAGGTTGACATAAAATTAATTCAATTTCCTCCAACCCACAACAAAATGAAGGACATTGTAGGGAATGGGAATGGGTGTCATGAAAAAATTAATAACATGGACCTATGGTATAACAAAGAGATTCATTAACAAATGTCATGGTCAAGGGAGAACAAACATACACTCCTGGAAATTGAAATAAGAACACCGTGAATTCATTGTCCCAGGAAGGGGAAACTTTATTGACACATTCCTGGGGTCAGATACATCACATGATCACACTGACAGAACCACAGGCACATAGACACAGGCAACAGAGCATGCACAATGTCGGCACTAGTACAGTGTATATCCACCTTTCGCAGCAATGCAGGCTGCTATTCTCCCATGGAGACGATCGTAGAGATGCTGGATGTAGTCCTGTGGGACGGCTTGCCATGCCATTTCCACCTGGCGCCTCAGTTGGACCAGCGTTCGTGCTGGACGTGCAGACCGCGTGAGACGACGCTTCATCCAGTCCCAAACATGCTCAATGGGGGACAGATCCGGAGATCTTGCTGGCCAGGGTAGTTGACTTACACCTTCTAGAGCACGTTGGGTGGCACGGGATACATGCGGACGTGCATTGTCCTGTTGGAACAGCAAGTTCCCTTGCCGGTCTAGGAATGGTAGAGCGATGGGTTCGATGACGGTTTGGATGTACCGTGCACTATTCAGTGTCCCCTCGACGATCACCAGTGGTGTACGGCCAGTGTAGGAGAACGCTCCCCACACCATGATGCCGGGTGTTGGCCCTGTGTGCCTCGGTCGTATGCAGTCCTGATTGTGGCGCTCACCTGCACGGCGCCAAACACGCATACGACCATCATTGGCACCAAGGCAGAAGCGACTCTCATCGCTGAAGACGACACGTCTCCATTCGTCCCTCCATTCACGCCTGTCGCGACACCACTGGAGGCGGGTTGCACGATGTTGGGGCGTGAGCGGAAGACGGCCTAACGGTGTGCGGGACCGTAGCCCAGCTTCATGGAGACGGTTGCGAATGGTCCTCGCCGATACCCCAGGAGCAACAGTGTCCCTAATTTGCTGGGAAGTGGCGGTGCGGTCCCCTACGGCACTGCGTAGGATCCTACGGTCTTGGCGTGCATCCGTGCGTCGCTGCGGTCCGGTCCCAGGTCGACGGGCACGTGCACCTTCTGCCGACCACTGGCGACAACATCGATGTACTGTGGAGACCTCACGCCCCACGTGTTGAGCAATTCGGCGGTACGTCCACCCGGCCTCCCGCATGCCCACTATACGCCCTCGCTCAAAGTCCGTCAACTGCACATACGGTTCACGTCCACGCTGTCGCGGCATGCTACCAGTGTTAAAGACTTCGATGGAGCTCCGTATGCCACGGCAAACTGGCTGACACTGACGGCGGCGGTGCACAAATGCTGCGCAGCTAGCGCCATTCGACGGCCAACACCGCGGTTCCTGGTGTGTCCGCTGTGCCGTGCGTGTGATCATTGCTTGTACAGCCCTCTCGCAGTGTCCGGAGCAAGTATGGTGGGTCTGACACACCGGTGTCAATGTGTTCTTTTTTCCATTTCCAGGAGTGTATAAACAGAAAGTTCAACTGTATAACATTTCATTAACACGAAATCAGGTTGGTTGGCAATAGACTTGGGGAAACTAATACGAATTTACATGTCAATGAGACTGGGAACTGTGAGTGGAAGAATGCCATTGTAGACTAGCACACTCAGCTGCATCATTCCATTGATTGGACTCTCAAGTCAAAATATAATTAAGCATGCAATGGATACTAAGGGTGACCACTGCGAATACAAGACTGCTACGAAAAAAAGGCTTTGAAAATCATTGACAGGCTTCTAAATTTGCCGAAACTGCACAACGTTACCGATACAGCCGGTGAAAGACGAGATGCTGTCGTCAGCGTGCGTGCGCTGCCAAAGCTGCTAGGTTCTGTGGTGCGTAGTACTGCGGGAAGTTACCCCGCGTACGCCAGCGATTTTCTCGCGTCCGCTATTAAGTTTTGCCAGGGTGTCTGGATGTGTTTACAACGAACTGCTCTGTCCATTGAAATGGAAGAGCTCTAGCGACTGTAATCCGCGACGTACCAGAGGCAAGTCTTTCTCTCCCGTTGCTCACAACCTTCCATAAAACCGCCATTCCTCCTGATTTTCTTGGGTAAACCTGTGATGGCCCAGCAGTGGTTATCGTGCCAATCATATTTTCTAGCAAGGAGACCCACTCACTGCAGCGTAGTGCCTGGAGGTCCTGCGGCAAAGTTCAGCTAATACTACCAGTTGTATACAGGGTGTTACAAAAACGTACGGCCAAACTTTCAGAAAACATTCCTCGCAGACTAATAAAGAAAAGATGTTATGTGGACATGTGTCCGGAAACGCTTAATTTCCAAGTTAGAGCTCATTTTAGTTGCGTCAGTATGTACTGTACTTCCTCGATTCACCGCCAGTTGGGCCAATTGAAGGAAGGTAATGTTTACTTCGGTGCTTGTGTTAACATGCGACTGATTGCTCTACAGTACTAGCATCAAGAACATCAGCACGTAGCATCAACAGGTTAGTGTTCATCAGAAACGTGGTTTTGCAGCCAGTGCAAAGTTTACAAATGCGGAGTTGACAGATGCCCATTTGATCTATGGATTAGCACGGGACAATAACCGTGGTGCGGTACATATGTATCGAGGCATATTTCCAGACAGGAAAACGTTCGAAGCAATTGGTCGGCGTCTTATGGAGCGCGGAACATTCCAGCCTACGACTCGCGACTGGGGAAGACCTAGAATGACGAGGACACCTGCAATGGACGAGGGAATTCTTCGTGCAGTTGACGATAACCCTAATGTCAGCGTCAGAGAAGTTGCTGCTGTACAAGGTAACGTTGAACACGTCACTGTATGGAGAGTGCTACGGGAGAACCAGTTGTTTCCGTACCATGTACAACGTGTGCAGGCACTATCAGCAGCTGATTGGCTTCCACGGGTACATTTCTGCGAATGTTTCATCCAACAATGTGTCAATCCTCATTTCAATGCATATGTTCTCTTAACGGATGAGGCTTCATTCCAACGTGATCAAATTGTAAATTTTCACACTCAACATGTGTGGGCTGACGAGAATCCGCACGCAATGGTGCAATCACGTCATCAACACAGATTTGCTGTGAACGGTTGTGGAGGCATTGTTGGTGATGTCTTGATTGGCCCCATGTTCTTCCACCTACGCTCATTGGAGCAAATTATCATGATTTCATACGGGATACTCTACCTGTCCTGCTAGAACATGTGCCTTTGCAAGTACGACACAACATGTGGTTAACGCAAGATGGAGCTCCTGCACATTTCAGTCGAAGTGTTGGTACGCTTCTCAACAACAGATTCGGTGACCGATGGATTGGTAGAGGCGGACCAATTCCAGGCCTCCACGCTCTCCTGACCGCAACCCTCTTGACTTTCATTTATGGGGGCTCTTGTCTACGCAACGTGACACAATACGCCATTTTCCAGGGCTGCATCAGCGCATCATGGATTCCATGCGACGGAGGGTGGATGCATGTATCCTCGCTAACGGAGGACATTTTGAACATTTCCGGTAACAATGTGTTTGAAGTCACGCTGGTATCTTCTGTTGCTGTGTGTCTCCGTTCCATGATTAATGTGATTTGAAGAGAAGTAATAAAATGAGCTCTAACATGGAAAGTAATCGTTTCCCGACACATGTCCACATAACATATTTTCTTTCTTTGTGTGTGAGGAATGTTTCCTGAACGTTTGGCCGTACCTTTTTGTAACACCTTGTATTTAATTCACTGTCACGGTCCAGGACGTAAGTAATCTGAATCTAGCGTCACCGGGTTGACATTGTACCGTGCTAGCTTCCATCACACGTTTGGATTTGTCATTTCGACGACATTAAGCAGCTGGCTGCGAAGAAGGTGTGATGGATGGCCCTGGCCGTTGATAGGCGAGAGACAGGAAGAGGGACCCGCAAATACCTATATTCTAGATAATATCTCCAAAAATAGGAAAATGGCACCAGTTTCTCAGTAAGTTTCTCAGGAGGGTCAAGGGAACACGATGCCAGAGACTCCATCAGTAACCACGTGAGACTCGCCAGTCATCGCTGCCAAAGCTTGAGGACCATAGAAACGTAGCTCGACCATGTACACTGGGAAAGCCAAGTCCGCCGCCGCAAATTCCTCTCCTCTGCTAACCTCTTCATCTCAAAGTAGCCCTTTCAACCTACATCCTCAATTACTTTCTGGATGTATTCCAATCTCTGCCTTCCTCTACAGTTTTTGCCCTCTATAGCTCCCTCTAGTACCATGGAAGTCATTCCCTCCTGTCTTAACAATGTCCTACCATCCTGTCACTTCTCCTTTTCAGGGTTTTCCCCATATTCCTTTTCCCTCCGATTCTGGGTAGAACCTCCTTATTCCTTACCATATCAGTCCACCTAATTTTCAACATTCGTATGTAGCACTACATCTCAAATACTTCGATTCTCTTCTGTTCCGGTTTCCCACAGATCATGTTTCACTACCATACATTGCTGTGTCCCAGACGTACATTCTCAGAAATGTCTTCTTCAAAGTACGTAAGATCGATATTGGTAGACTTCTATTGGCCAGGAATGCACTTTTTGCCATTGCTAGGCTGCTTTTGATGTCGTCTTTTCTCCGTCCGTCATTGGTTATTTTACTGACTTGGCAGTAGAATTCCTTAATTTTCTCGTTGTTCTCATTTATACTACTTCTCGTTACCTTCGTATTTCTGCGATTTACTCTGAATCCATACTCCTTGCTCATCCCGTTCAGCAGATCACGCAACTCTCCTTCACATTCACTCAGGATAGCAATGTCATCAGCGAATCGTATCATTGATATCCTTTCACCTTGAATTTCAGTTCCACTCCTGAACCTTTCTTTCATAACCATAATTGATTCCTCGATGTAAAGATTGAACAGTAGGGACGAAAGCCTACATCCTTGTCTTACACCCTTTTTAATACGAGCACTTCGTTCTTGGTCGGCTACTCTTATTATTCCCTCTTGGCTGTTGTACATATTGTACATACCACGTTGCTCCCTATACTTCACCCCTACTTTTTTTCAGAAGTTTGAACGTCTTGCAACATTCTACATTGTCGAACGCTTTTTCCAGGTCGACAAATCCTATGAACGTGTCTTGACTTCTTTTAGTCTTGCTTCCACTACTAAACATAACGTCAGAATTGCACCTTACGTGCCTTTACCTTTCCTAAAGCCAAACCGATCCTCATCTAGCGCATTCTCAATTTTATCTTCCATTCATCTGTATGTTATTCTTATTAGCTACTTGGATGCATGAACTGATAAGCTGATTATGTGAAAATTCACGAACTTGTCAGCTCTTGCCATCTTCGGAATGGTGTGGATAATGCTTTTCCGAAAGACAAATGATATGTCGCCAGACTCATACATACACACAAAAGTGAATAGTCGTTTTGTTGCCACTTGCCCCATTGATTTTAGAAATTATGATGGACTGTTATCTATCCCT